>NW_006921616.1:11492245-11493030 GCF_000298275.1 Orycteropus afer afer | reverse complement strand
GGGTTTGAACCACCAGCCTTCTGGTTAGCATTCAAATGACTTAGGCACTATACCACCAGAGCTCATAAAAAAGCAGTGAAAATCAGTAGCTTTGCTTCTACTACTGGAGGAAGCTTACTAGACTTAAAGCTTTATTAGTTAAAATGGCAACTTCAGTGGGAAGTGACTAGGGAGGGAAAGTAGATTTCTATCCTGAGGTAGTGGCCAGGTTTGAGGCCAGTAATGCACCAGTGGACTAGCCAGGAACTTAGCAAGAGGATCTTGGAGGTGAGATAGTCATAGTTTTATAGTCTCACCACATGTCCTGCTTTGACCAGAGTCTATGCACATGTGCAGTAGAGAATGAAGCAGGCCAAAGCCAGTCACTGGCCAATGGAACCTCTATGTGGGTGCAAAGGATACACAAGGAGCCCAGTGCACAGCTAAAGCCAAAGCCAGGGTAGACTTGACAACATTTTGAAGTTTCAACACACTTCCTAGCCCACACACAGATCTATCAGCCCAAAGTGGAAGCTTTATTGGCTCATGGTGTTTAACTCCATTTATAGAAAATGTCCACACTAGGCAAATTTATAGAGACAGAAAACAGATCAGTTTCAGTACCTTGAAGCTGGTGGTGAGAATGGACATTGACTACAAATAGGCTCAAGAGAATTTTGTGGGGTAATGAAAATACTCTAATACTGGATCATGGTGATGTCATATAATTCTATAAATCTATTTACAAAAAAGGAGCTCTGGTGGCATACTGCTTAAGGCATTTGACTGCTAACCAGAAGGCTGGC
>NW_006921616.1:11469496-11470597 GCF_000298275.1 Orycteropus afer afer | reverse complement strand
CTTTTGTTCTCTGGCAAGTTTAAGATTTCAACTTTGTTCCTAGTGTTTTGTACCTCCTGATGCAGTACTTTTTATATTGGTCTATTTTCACCTATTGTCCTGGGCTCTGGTGGGTCCTTTCAATCTGGAAATTCATATCCCCCAGTTCTGAGTTAATTCCTTGAATTATTTAATTGATCATTTTTTTTACATTAGTTTTTTCTGTTCTCTTTTTCTAGAACTTCTATTATTCAGATGTGAGACATCCTATATTAATCTCCTAATTTTCTTGTATTTTTCTCTTCTTCCATGTTTCTCCTCTCTCTCTCCCTCTTTCTAATACTTTCTGGGAAATATTTTTAGCTATATATATATATAACACTTCTATCGAGTTTTCCTTTTTTTCTTCATACTTTTAATTTCTTATACCTATTTTTTGTTCTCTGAATGTTCTCATTTTATAGCATCCTGTTCTTGTTTCATGATTGCACTCTCTTCCTTATCTCACTAAGAATAATAATAGATTTCTAAACAAGTTTTCTTCTCCCTGCTCTATTTCTGTTTCCCCAGGTGGCATTTTTTCTTTTGTGTTCATTTGTTTTGGTCTGTATCTGTTTTGTTATAGGCCTTCCTTGTCATGCTGTAATCCTTGGCTGTCTGCCCTTATGTAAGAGCTAGGAACTAAAATGTTAGGAAGTTCTGGGCATGTCTCTCATGTTTATCAACCATTTATACCGCTGTGGAATCATCAGGCTGAACAATTTGGTTGGTAGCTCTGCTATCATCAATGTCTTTGGGTGTTTCCTCTTCAGTTGATGAGATTCTTCAACAGTAGAATTTCCAGTCTCCTGCCAGACAGGGATTAGCCTGGCTGTTGACTTCTAGCATCCCAGAGGAAAAAGAAGGAAGGAGGTCCAGTATGCATGAGTTTACTTAGCCCCCATGCCCACTTTACAGTTTACTACTCCTGTCCTCTGTGGTCACAGGTGTCCTCATCCAGAGACCATCTTCAGAGAAAATCCCTGAGTCTTCCACCAAAATGAGGAAATTTGAAGGGAAGGAAGATCTATAGATATGTTATCAGGTGAGACCAGGTGAGAAGGATGTCATGCTTGGTAAAGT
>NW_006921616.1:11466899-11468570 GCF_000298275.1 Orycteropus afer afer | reverse complement strand
AAAGGTCATAGCCTGGGAAATCCTATGGAGCGCAGTTTACTGTGTGACACCTAGGGTCACGATGTGTCAGAATTGACTTGACAGCAACTGGTTTGGTTTGGCATTGTGAGTCATCCCTGTGCTACTCACTAACTCACCAAACCCAAAACACAAACAAACCCCCTGTCGTTGAGTTGATCTCATATTGACCCTATAGAGCAGAGTGCCTCATGGAATTTCTAAGGCTACAATCTTTTCTTTTTTTTTCAGTTATGGTTTATGTGGAAGTTTTCAGAGCAAGTTGGTTTTCTTTCTTTTTTTTTTTAATTTGTATTGTGATTTGGGTGAAAGTTTACAGAGCAAATTCAATTTCCGTGCAGCAGTTTGTACACATTTTGTCTCATGACAGTGACTGCAATTCCCCACAATGTAACAGTTCTCTTCCCATTTCCTCCTCATAGTTACCTCTTCCCTGTGTCCTTCCCTCCCATACACTCCCACCCCTGAGCTGTCTCCCTGTGCATACACTGCCCTTCTCTTCTCCCATGATCGATTGCTCCAAGTAGTATATCTACCTGATGTAAATATTCACTCCATTTGCCTGTTTATTGTTTGGCTGGAAGCCACAGGAGTGAGTTCAGTGCCAGACCTGAAGGGTGGCTAGGGGCCATAGTCTCAAGGGTCTCACCAGGCTCTATCAGACTGGCACACCTAGGCTTTTTTTTTTTTTTTTTAATGATTCTGAGTTTTGTTCCACACTGTTCTCCCACTCTATCCAGGATCTCCTGCACCAAGCCCCTCCGAGTGGTTGAACAAATTGGTTTTCTATTCAATAATCCACACACGTTTTGTTTTGTGACATTCACTGTAATCCCCACAAAGTCACAACACTCTGCCTACTTTCTCCCTGTTTTTCCCATTTTCCCCCATCCTTTCCTGTCCCTTCCCGTCTTAGCTTTATCCCTGGGAAAAACCTGCCTTTTTATCTCACACGGTGGGTTGTTCTGGTGTTTGCAGTTGCCTCCCTGGTGTTATTGTTCACGTCATCCGCCTGCCGATCATTTGGGTGAAAGTTGAGCCACAGGGGTGAGTTCAGTTCGCAACTTGAAGAATATCTAAGGGCCATAGTCACAGGGGTTCCACCAGTCTCTATCAGACCAGTTAGCCTGGACTTTTTGATGATTTTGAGTTTTGTTCCACACTTTTCTCCCATTCTCTCTGGACCTCCTGCTGTGGTCTTTCTCAGAGTGTCCAGCAGTGGTGGGTGAGCACCATCTAGCTTTTCAGGTCTAAAGTCTTAGAATCTGGAGTTTACGTGGTCCATCAGTCCTTCGGACTGTTTCTTTCCATCTTTGATTTTCTTCACTCTTCTTTGCTCCAGACAGGAAGAGACCAATAGATGGCCATTAACAAGCTTTTAAGGCCCCAGTTGCTACTCACCAAAGCAGTATGTAGAACATTGTCTTTTGGACTATGTTATGCCGATTGACCTTAGCGTCAGTCAAGGTGTTTGGTTATGGCTGAAAAGTTCTCATAACTTGGAGCTCCCTGTGTGCTCTGCCGTATTCCTGGATATATTTGCAGCACATATAAATACATATGTAGGACTATCCTGTCAAATCTGTATATCTTCATGAGTGTAGTCTCATTGGCCTTCCCACCCCTGCTCACCTTATTGTATATTGCCTTTCC
>NW_006921616.1:11465095-11466397 GCF_000298275.1 Orycteropus afer afer | reverse complement strand
ATTTATCTCTTCGTGTCATGACTCTTACTTTTCTAGGGTATATAGCTCGTAATGGGATTGCTGCATCATGTGGTGTTTCTATTTTCAACTTTTTAAGGAAGCACATTTTTCCTCAAACCATTTTCCACAGTTGGTGCCCCAATTTACAGTCTTGCCAGCAGGGTAGGAGGGTTCCCATCTCTCTATACTCTCGCCAGCATTTGTTGTTTTCTGTTTTTATGAACTTTGCTATTAATGTGGGGGTGAGATGGTATCTCATTGTTATTTTGATTTGCAGCTCTCCAATGGTTAGTCATTGCAAGCATTTCATGTGCTTGTTAGCTGTCTGAATGTTTTCCTTAGTAAAGTGTGTGTTCATGTCCCCTGCTCAGTTTTTAATTGGATTGCTTGTCTTTTTATTGTTGAGGTGTTGAAGTTTTCTATAAAATTTAGGGATTAATCTCTTGTCCAATGCGTTGTCACCAAAAACTTTTTCCCCGTCTGTAGGTTCTCTTTTTATCCTTTTGGCAAAGTCTTTTGATGCATATAAATGTTTAATTTTTAGGAAGTCCACGTTGCCTGGTTTGTCTTCTGCTGTTTGTGTTGCATTTTCAGTTATGTTTGATAGTGTATTTATGCCATGTATTAAGGCCCCTAAGTTTCACCTATTTTGTTTTTAATGATCTTTATAAATTAGGTTTTTTAAGTCTTTGATCTATCTTGTATTAGTTTTTGTATATGGTGAGAGATACGTAGTTTAGGTCAAATGTATTGTGTCTCATTTTTCTGCAAATAGACATCCAGCCTTGCCAGAACAATTTGTTAAAGAGACTATCTCTTCCCTATTAATGGGTTTCTGCCCTTTGTGAATGATCAACTGTGTATATGTATTTACTTCAGAGTTCTCAATTCTGTTCCATTGGTTTATGTGTCAGTTATTGTACCAGTACCAGCTTGTTTTGACCACTGTGGCTGTATGGCAGGTTTTGAGATTAGGGTGTATGAGGCCTCCTACTTTGTTCATCTTTTTTAGCAGTGTTTTGCTTATCCAGCATTTCTTCCTTTCCTATAAAGTTGGTAGTTAGTTTTTCCATGTCTTTAAAGAATGGTTGTAGAATCAGGGTCAGGATTGCACTGTATCTGTGGATCTTTTGGTTCTGTATTGATATTTTTACAATGTTAAGTCTTCCTATGCGACTCTACGGCAGGGAGGTTTGTTGTTGTTGTTGTTATCCATGACCATGGGAGATCTGGTGGTGTGGTGCCTAAGGCACTTGACTGCTAACCAGAAGGCTGGCAGTTCAAACCCACCAGCCACTCCTC
>NW_006921616.1:11461313-11463991 GCF_000298275.1 Orycteropus afer afer | reverse complement strand
TTTTGTGTATAAGCCCTTAATTATGTTGACAAATTTCCCTTCAATTCCTATTTTGCTGAGCATTTTTATCAAAATGCCTGTTAGATTTTGTGAAATGCCTTTTCTGCATCGATTGATATGATCATGTGGTTTTCCCCTTTATTTTATTTATATGGTGGATTACATTGATTGTTTATCTATTATTGAACCATCCTTGCATACCTGATATACTTGGTCATGACATACTACATTTTTGTTATGTTGTTGGATTCTATTGGCTAGTATTTTGTTGAGAATTTTTGCATTGGTGTTCTTTAGGGATACTGGTCTGTAATTTTCTTTTTTAGTGATGTATTTGCCTGATTTTTGTATCAGGTTGTGCTTACTTCATAGAATGAGCTCAAGAGTATTCCATCTTTTTCTGTGTTCCAGAATAGTTTGAGTAGCATTGGTGTCAGCTCTGAAAGTTTGGTAAAATTCATCTGAACGAGGCTATAATCTTTACATAAGCAGACTGCCACATCTTTCTCCTGTGAAGCTACTGGTGGGTTCAAATAGCTGACATTTTTGTAAGTAGTCAGTGCTTATCCACTACACAAACAGGGCTCTCCCAGTGCCACCCACAAGAATAGGCATCGAAGAAAGTTTTGCTGCATTGCATTGTAGTAGCATCAGAGGTCTAAAGTGGGAGACATGGGCAGACTTCCAGGGGTCTCTCTGTGAGAGTCCTGACTCTTGCCCATTCTCCCATGGTGGCCACAATGGCACAGTAGCCTGTTCCAGGTCTGGGGCTTATGCTAATCTAATACATTTGACCTAAACTAAACCTTATTAGCACTCTGCTCTGATGATGCTCTCAAATGAAATAGACATTGAATTCTTCCTTACTAAAAATATAAAAGGAGCTCTGGTGGTGTAGTGCCTAAGGCATTTGATGGCTAACCAGAAGGCTGGTGGTTCAAACCCACCAGCCACTCCTTAGAAGGAAGACTGGACAATCTACTTCCATAGTGATACCACCTTGGAAACCCAAGGAGGGGTTGCTGTGAGTAGGATCCAACTTGATGGCAGTGAGTTTAGTTTACAAAAATAGATACCACAAACAACAAATGAAAGAAAAGGGTAGAAGTAGGCTATACTAAAGATAAGTCCATTGAGTCACTTTTATTAGTCACTCTAACTCTTCGTGTCTAACCCTATAGAATTGAATGATGCTGTTCTTAGCCAAGGTAACTCGTATGGTACAAAAGAGACAACAAGTGTAACGAATGTAAAATACTGATGACTGACTTGTTTAAATAGTATATTCAAGATGATATAAAACTTATGTAAACCTGAAAGAGACATATTTCTCCAGATTGCATGTCCCTTTGAAAGAGAGAACACATTTGTTCCACGAACGGAGGCCTAATGCAAAAGAATATCTGAGTATATTTTTATATATATTTTATTGTGTGTCAGGTACTATTTGAAGCACTTTACAAATACTGCATTACCTGATTTAACCTCTATAACAACCTTATCAGTCATAGAAAGGTTAAGTAACTTGCCCAAGACCACAAAATTAGTCAGTGAGAGAGCTGAGATTCAAACCTTAGAAGTCTAACTCCAGAGCCCAGAAAAGTATGGCTTTGATGGGCATTATTTTCCACAGTGGTTCTTAATTGAGAGCAATTTTGCTTCACCAGGGGACGTTTGGGAATGTCTGAAGACATTTTTGGTTGTCGCAACTCTGGGAAAGGAGCTCTGGTGGTGTAGGGGTAAGGCTGCTAACCAAATGGTCAGTGGTTCAAACCCACCAGCTGCTCTGCAGGAGGACAATGAGGCAATCCACTTCTGTAAAGATTTACAGTCTTAGAAACCCAGTGGGGGTCACTATGAGTCAGAATCGACTCAATGGCAGTGGGTACTACTGTGAGAGGGGCTGCTGCTGGCATATAGTTGGTAGAGTCCTGGGATGCTGCGAAACCTCCTCCGATGCATAGGAGAGTGTCCTCCTCCCCCTTGATAACAAAGAAGTACCCAGCCCAAGAGGTCAGAAACACCGCTGAATCTCCTTGAGCCCATCACCAGAACTCTCCCCAGTTTTTGGAGTTCTGCCTCTGGCTTATGGTAGAATTTGCATATTGGAGTTAATGTGGCCATGTGACTTGCTTTGGCCAATGTATTGTCAGTGGAATGCTTGTGTGTCACTTTCAGGCAAAAATTTCTAAAGCTTTCAAAGCATGATACCATGTTTCCTTTTTTCACCTTGGTGATCTTAGAAACATTGGATGTAACCTCCCTCTGTCTGTGTCCTTATTTGAGGACAAAACAGAACAGAACCCTCCAGATGACCTATGATAGGTAATCAGCCAATCCACAAATGCTCTTGTTGTTTTGAGGCATTGAGATTTGGGGTTGTTACCACAGCATAACTCAGATTGCTATGACCAATGAGGTTGATATCCTAATGTAAGTACACATCTCTTTGTCTCTTTTCACCCAACTTAGGTCTTTCCACTCAGTTCCCAGGTGACTTCTTTAGATGGGTGGTTTCCTGTCCCAGTACCTTGAGACATGGGAGACATAACTCTTCCTTTGTTAAAAGTGTTATTTTTTGAGTTAAACATTTACCTCAAGTAGACACACGCCCTGGAGAGAACAATCATGGGAGAAGGAAGGGCTGCTTATGCACAGGGAGATAGCTCAGGGTGCAG
>NW_006921616.1:11460364-11461102 GCF_000298275.1 Orycteropus afer afer | reverse complement strand
CTGCTGTATGAAAAGTGAATTTACTCTGTAAATCTTCACCCAAATCAAAATAAAATTTAAAAAAAAAAGTGTTATTTTTCCACTGGACTAAAGATATCTAGATTCCATGATGATGGACTTGTTTTCCTTTTTATGTCGTGGTAAAACCTCTGACGTCATTTGTGCAATACTTGTTGCCATAACAATCGGGCAACTCAGGTTTTTCAATTAATACACACGCTTGCAACCAGCTCTGCTGAGGTCAGAATTATTAACGTCATAATAGGATTACATGAACCTTAAGTTCCTAGAGGTGTGGGCAGCCTTTAGTCATAGTGTTCAATTTTATTCACCAGTCTCCTCAGTGATTAGAAATCTCAGAAATCTAAATGTTCTGACTTTACAATCTGCAGCCCTTACTTTGTACATCAAATTAATCTACTTGGTGATGAATTAGTCTTTCACTGGCATTTCACCCAGTATGGATTGATACGGAATGAATTCATGGCAACCTAACAAGGTTAATAAATGATTCACACAAGAGTTTATCGTTAGCAACTAATGAAAACGCTGGTTACTCAATGAAAGATGTATTTCAAGTATAGAATTGGAATAAAGCAGATAAACAATATTTGTGAAGTAACATATTCCTGCAAAGACAGTAGAAGGAACAGGCTATTGCTGCTACTTCCAAGATAAAGGCTTCTGGTAAGAGCATCTCTTTGAGGTCCTGAAAATGCCATTCTTCTCCCCTTTCTA
>NW_006921616.1:11450101-11459289 GCF_000298275.1 Orycteropus afer afer | reverse complement strand
TCAGAATCAACTCAATGACAATGGGTTTTTTCTTTCAGTTCTGGACTGTAAGTTCTTTAAGGTCAAAGATGTTACCATACAAATCTTTAACCTCCACAGAGCAAAATCATTTAGACTTCATTCATTCATTTGTGCAACAGATTCAGCATTTATCTCCTGGGTTAGATCCAGAATTAGGAGGCATTGGTCTAGAGGAGCTCATGGTCTGAGGGAGAAAAACAGGTATAAAAATGGGCAAGGGCACTGTGATACATTCAGAGAGGAAAGGCAGAGTGTTGTGGGGCTGTCTGATCTCACCAGTGCGAAGAAGGATTCTGCTGGACCACAGTGGGAACAGCTCACAAACTGGGGGCAGTTCTACTCATCCTGTAGCGTCTCCATGAGTCAGAATTGACTTGATGGCACCTCACAACAACACATTTAACTGTGGGCTCTCTCCCCACTTCTTCTTCTTTTTTCTTTTTTTTTTTAAATCTGACATGTTTATTTATTTATTTATATTGTGCTTTGAGTGAAAGTTTACAGAGCAGATTAGTTTTTCATTCAACAATTTGTACATACTTTGTTTTGGAACACTGGTGGTAATTCGTCAACGTAACAGCGTTCCTCCAGCTTCCTCCCTGGGCTCCTCATTTCCATTTGTCTGTCTTTGCTTCCCCTTCCTGCCTCTTAAGATTTGTTTTGGGGCAAATGTTGCCCTTTTGCTCTAGGATGGCTGATTATTCTAAGAAGCGGTTTCCTCACGAGTGTTATTGTTCACCTTACAGGCCTGTCTGTTGTTTACCTGCAAGGTGATGCCCAGGGGTGGGTTCAGTTCTTGGTTTGAAGAGAATCTAAGGGCCACAGTCTCAGGGGTTCCACTAGTCTCTATCAGACCTGTAAGTCCAGTCTTTTTTATGATTTTGAATTTTGTTCTACGTTTTTCTCCCATTCTATCCAGGATCTTCTGTGGTCCCGTTCCTACTTCTTAAGAAATTAAAATATATTTGCTTAAATGTGTGAATGACTGATAATGGTTTAAAGCTAGATGCTTGAACCTGAGAGTGCCTAAGAAGTTTGGTTAAAAATACAGACCCCTGGCCCCACCCTAGGCCTTTAAACGAGAATATGTATGTGATGGGGCCCAGGAACAAGCATTTTTAATAAACACTCACTAGATGTCAAGTTCTCCCAAGGCTGATAGTAGGTCTAAGATAGCTGCCTCCCATGCTCACACAACTGATTTTCTTTTCCTTCCCCCACATTCCAAGCTTGTCTTTCAGAAGAACGGCCAATAAATATTAGGACTATGTGAGGAGGACATTTTCTGCTCTAACATCTGCAATTCTATTATGTCTGCCCACTATTCCCAAAGGCTAATACCCTGCCTGTGAGATAGGTTCTCCTCTTGAAATCAAGTTAGCCAGCCACATGTGTGTTCTAATTTCATGGGCTCTGTTCCCTCTGGAAACACTTCTGATTAAACCCAATTCCCAATTCAAATTAAAATTTTCCATTAGGGATTGAATTAAGAACTAAAGAGGATTCCAACTTTGCTGAATTTTCTTCCTACCTGGGGTCCTTAGCACCATTGCCGCCTTGGTGATAACACCCTTTCCTGACTCATCTTGCATCCAGGGGAAGCTGACAGTTTGAGGCCCTTCTCGCTGCCCCTGCGGCTGAGCATTCTGTGCCATCAAATGTAGACCTGAGTCCCAGGTCCCAAGCAATCTCATGAGCAGTACTGATCTCAGCTTGTCTGTTTCCTATTGGTCCTGTGGTAGCAATCATTCGTTCATTCACTCATTCATTCATTGCACCAACTAGTCAAAGAACAAGGGAGGGAAGGGAAGAATAAAAGATGTGTCTGTTTTTCAGAAGTCCTTGAGTGGTACCAGTCATGGTGCTTGGTTGGCTGCTAACTGTAAAGTTGGAGGTTTGCGTTTTCCCAAAGGTGCCTTGGAGCAAAGGTGAGCTGCTTCTGCAAACGCAGCCATTGAGGTTGCGATGGAGTACAGTTCCACTGACACACATGGGGGCTCCCTGAGTCGGAATCAGCCCACCGGCAACTGCTTTTTAAAGCCTGAGGAGCATCGGTGCTCGGTGTGGCTGTTAATGGAAACAACAGTGGCCAGCAACAAGGAGTATGGAGGAGAGTAGATAAATGTTCACCCAAAGCACAAGAAGTTAAAGAAAGAGAAACAAGAGTGGATGGAGGCTGTATCAGTTTCCTAGGGCTGCTGTAACAAATACCACAAAGTGGCTGGCTGATAAGGACAGAATGTGTCATCTCACAGTCCTGGAGGCTGGGAGTCTGAGATCGGGGTGTCAGCTGGGTTGATTGCTTCTTTTGAGGGAGCATCTGTTCCCTGCCTCCCACTAGCTTCTGGCAGCTCTGGATGGTAGGTGGCTTGCAGCTGCAGTATCACAGGGCATATTTCTTCTATGTCTCTGTCTCTGTAAACTGTCTTTTCCAAAGACACCAGTCATAGGATTGGGATTCACCCTACTACATACAGTATGACCTCATGTTAACCTAACTGAGAACGTCTTCTTCAAAGACCATGTTTCCAGAGTCACGTTCACAGGGGTTAGGATTTCAACAGAGCTCTTTGGGCAACACAATTCAACCCATAACAAAGACCCATCAGAGTTTTACTGCTCCTTGCATGGCCCGTGGCCATTTCAGCTAACCTTTCTAGGTATCAATTTCCTCGAGTGTAAACTGAGGTTCTGGTTGAACAGTCTGTTTTCATGAGTTTCTGGCAGAGGCCTTTTTTCGATCCAAAATATGTGGGACAGTCTGTGTGATAAGAGTCGAATAATACACATATCGCACACTTGGTATGCTCAGTGAATGCTATAAATAAAAACGTGAATCATAAATTGTACTCCCCTGTAATTCCCATCCCAGGAAAGAAACTGAATGCATTGCAAAATTCATTGAACTCCCTTGCAGCCAAAGTCTAATTTTCCTTCTGAAAAACAATCCTGACTGTGCGGTGGTTTGGGCTTTCCCAGCAATCCTGACTCAGGATTCCAAAGCAAAATGAACTTCTTTGTTGCATTAAAAGGCAACATGTGATTTTTCTGTTTCCTCCTTGCATTCCTTTTATTTCCTTCCAGACTGAAGCTTCTTTAATCTGCAGGCTTTCAGCTCCACCTTCAATGTTTTGACTTGCATTACTGATCCCCAAGTAAAACTGACTAAAGCTGTGACAAAGTCAACATCTTTGAAAGACAAATAATCTGGGTGTAGGCTGAAATCAGATGCTAGCAACATTGCATTGTTGTTACCTTTGTGTTACACAACAGAGCTCAGAAAAGTGTCTTTCTCTGAGTGGTAAATACCCAGTCATTCTGGGTGAGGAATGGATTTGATTTGGCTAGGACCAAAGAATATCTGACTTTGTGAATCAATAACCATACTTAACACTACTATTGACCTCTGATCAGCAAATCGACAACAAGGAGAGGTTACCTCAAGTCTGCTGCTGGTAAAGTGCAAACCTGTTGGTTAAACATTTGCTGGAAGGCCTGCTAGTGACCTCTGATGAAAGCAAACCTAATGTGGCCATGTGGCCTCACGATGGTCTGGAATGTCAGGAGAAAATTCACCGCCTGACCCAACACATCCCAGCTCTGCTGGAACACATTTCCTCTGGGCCTAACTGGTTGCCAGGGATCACGCTTTTCCGTTTCTCTCTTCTACCACTGGCCCAAGGTGGTGGGATTGTGTTTAGTGATTTTCAAATAATGATGGTTACTGTTTGTTAACCCTTTCAAAAATCCTAAAAAAAAACCTTCTTCTCAAGCACTGTGTCCACCCAGAAAGGGTGTGAGAATTTTTTCCCTCATTCCTCTATCTCCCTCAGTGCCTAACAGTGTTTTACACATACACCAAAAGAACCAAACTCACTGCTGTAGAGTCAATCCTGACCCATAGCGACCTCTCCTTGGGTTTCCAGGGTGGTATCGCTACAGAAGTAGATTGCCCAGTTTTCCTTCCAAGGAGTGGCTGGTGGGTTTGAACCACCAACCTTCTGGTTAGTAGTCAGATGCCTTAGGCACTTTGCCACCAGAGCACACAGTAGATGCTTCAAAAATAATTTTAAAACAAATTACTTTCCACTGGTAGCTACAACTATAATGGCTACTACAACTGCATCTTGTGCAATCATCTGTTTTAACAACTTACCATATTAATTATGTGACTCATTTAATTGCCTGTTTCCTTTGCCTGGCTTACTTTGGACACATCATCAGGAAAGACCAATTGTTAGCAAAGGAAATCATGTTTGATAAAGTATGGGGTCCTCACAAAAGAGCGAAACGAGATAGATTGACACAACAGCTGCCACAATGGCCTCAAAGGTGGGAGCGAAAGTGCAGGACCCATTCTGTTCTGTTCTACACAATCCGAGTCAACTCTTCGGCGACTCACAATAACGAATTTCCCTTTCCTTGCTTAAAGAGCCTGCGTATTATTCACCCTTGCTTATTACTTAACAGAGAACCCAAGGGATGCGAGTTCAGCTCACCCCTTTGCTTGCTTGTGGGGAAATGGGGCGGCAGATGAAAGCAGGCAGCTACTTACAAATATTTTAGTGACAGATTTAGCAACATTTTATGATTAGATGGGAGCCTTCGGCGCAGGGAGTTTATATTAATGCAGGAGGAACAACTCGGAAAAGCAGGATGAAAATGGTTGCACAACTCAAAGAAGGTAGCCAATGTCCCTAAATGGTATGTGTAGAAATGGTGGAATTGGTGGATGTTTTGCTATGGATATACTGAACAACAACCACAAAATAATTTTTCAAATGTAAATGCAATGAGACTTCAACTTAAAGGGTAAGATTCAGAATTGTCTCTTAAAAGGGAAATGAGAAAGTTAAGCACTGTCAGCTATATGGTAAATAGAGAATTGGATTTCCAAGTTGGCAATGACTCTTTATTAATATTTTCTGTGTTCATGGAAAGAAAATGAGCAGCCAAGAGCATAGTAAATAAGAAAATACCAATGGTGCATTGTTGTTGTTATGTGCCGTCAAGTCAGCCCCAACTCATAGCGACCCCTCCTTGGGTTTCCGAGGCAGTATCACTACGGAAGTAGGATTGCCCAACCTTCCTTCCGAGGAGTGGCTGGTGGGTTTGAACCACCAGCCGTCTGGTTAGCAGGCAAGTGTCTTAGCCACTATGCTTCCAGAGCTCCATTACCCATCTTTAATTAGTGCTACTGGGTGCTGTGTGACTAATTTCAATCTCCTGTCCCTTTGTTGTTGAAACAGCTCTCTTCCCTGCAGTTTGCACAAGAGGCTGTGCACTCTCCTGCTTTGCTACAAATGGGGGCTTTCGCTTCCAGACACTGGTTCTCGGACAGAACAATGTTTGCTGCCTTTCTGGTTTATAGGTTGAGAGCGACCCAGATAATTTGGATGTTTGGGGGGACTGGCTTTCTTTAGATGGTTGAGTTCAGTGGACATTTCTCACATCCCTTCCCCAAGATCCAGGGTTTTGCAGACTTAATCCTGTCCATTCTAACTTCAGGGCCAACTCACAGGCCGCCCACCGCTAACCAGATCACCTGACGACACGAGTGAGCCAACGGCCCTGCCTTATTTTCCTTCAGTATAATTAACACCAAGTTAACGTGGTTATAGGCATTCCTTGGAGATCTTGCAGGTTCGGTTCCAGACCGCTGCAATACAGTGAATATCACAATAAAGTGAGTTGCACAAGATTTTTGGTTCCCGGTACATAGAAAAGCTATGTTTACACTACACTGTAGGCCATTAAATGTGCAATAACATTATGTAAAAGTTTGAAATAGTGTTGGAATTACCACAGAGACACAACGTGAGCACACGCTGTTAGAAAAATGGAGCCAAGACTAGTTCAATACAGAGTTGCCACAAGCCTTTGATTTGTAAGAAAAAAACCCACAAAGTGCAGTAAAATGAGGCAGGCATGCACCTTCTGCCTTCCTATTCTGAGAATTGTCAGCTTTTACAGCTCCAGCAGCCTCTTGTGTTCCCTAGTGCTGCTCTAAAAAGAATATGCCACAATGGAATAGCTTGAACAAACAGGAGTTTATTCTCTTACAATTTTGGAGGCTTTAAGTCTGAGTTCAAAGTGCCAGGCCCTAGGGACTGGGTGAAAGCCCCTCAACCGTGGGCTTTAGCTCTGCCTCCTGCTCCCGACCCACTGAAGCTAGAGGTTTTTCTTCAGAGAGCTGCTGGCTGCTGAGGCTGACAAGCCCAAGGTCGACAAGTAAAAAGGCACAGTCACAATATTACCAAACCACACGGCAGGCCATTAATTCAAGTCTATTAAAAGTCCCAAGATCAGCAGAGCATGCCAGGCTGCTGAACAACGACATGGCTACATGCAGGGTCCAAGGGTGCCATAAACTAGAGACTATTCCCCAAGACTTCTTATATATAGGAAGCAGACCACATCCCTAAAGCAGCTACTCAGCTGCTCATAGTAGATTCCACCATGGAGTTGATTACCAGTCTGATCATGGGGAATACTACATCTAGCTGCCCAGCCACTCAACCAGGTCCAACCAAGTTGACACACGAATTTAATCACTACACCCTCCTTTGTAATATTTCAAGTTGAACCATTAACCACCAGTCTTCATTCAGCAAAACACATGCAATGTAATATGCCACCTGATGAAATGTTGAATTGCTCTTTTGATGAGGGACTTCAAAAGACAGTGTCATCAAAAGTGACTATCTTTTGGATATGGTAATTAAAGAAAATAGCTTACATGCTTTGAAATGCAAAGTGATGGCCACGCTGTGTTACACACACCACCAAGATGAAAAAGAAGATGGAATTCCCTTTTCCATCCCAACATGTATCTAGGAGGGAGGAGAAGAGCAAGAAAAGGGTTGTGGAGGCTGCCTAAGGCAGAGGCCAAATCAAAGACTAACGTTCACTACTCAGCTCGTGGGGAACAAACGTGGATCCATGTTGATAGTTTCTGAGTCGTGTGACCTTTTGGCTGCATATGGAGAAAAAGGGCTGGAAATCTGATAGTTGGCAGAAATGATGGAAAAACTGAGCTGATACAATGATACTTAGGGAAAAGCCATTCAGCAAACCTGAAAACCTTTATGTCATGGCCAGGGCTGTCACTAGGCATAGAGGGTTTTGTGGGGATTAGAAGAATGTGCTGCTTCCTCCACAAAACAAAAACCAAAGCCACTGCCGCCAGCGAGTCGACTCTGGCTCATAGTGACCCCCCTTTGGTTTCTGAGGCAGTAAATCTTTACGGAAGTAGATTGCCTGGTCTTTGTTCTGCAGAGTTGCTGGTGGATTTGAACCAGCAACCCTTCTGGTTAGCAGTGAAATGCTTTAAGCACTGTGCCACCAGAGCTCCTTCTGTGTCCTCACCAGGCATATGACTGGTGAACAGAGACACGGGTTACCTTTCAGCCTCTTTGGTTCCTCAGCCAGACACTCGGACAGTGAATGAACTGCAGCGGTGATTGTAACAGCCCTTTTCAATGCCAGACTTAAAATTCTTAAACAGTTTGTTACTGTTCTTAAGGGAAAGTTCAGATTCCATATTCTTGCCCCACTCTCTCCTTTCCTCTGAGGACAAATATGAGACCTTTTAATTCTGTTGTTTATATCTTTTTTTTTTTTTCCTTTTTTTCATTAGTATGTATATAGTTTTATATGTATGTGTATACGTGTGTGTGTGTGTATGTGTGTTGTGTTTGTTGTTAGGTGCCATCAGATGATTGTCTTGCTTGCTGAAAGCAAAGAGGATGTCAAGCATTTACTAATAAAGATCAATGACTACAGCTTTCAGTACGGATTACATCTCAACTAAAAGAAAACAGAAATCCTCACAACTGGACCAATAAGCAATATCATGACAAATAGAGAAAAGACTGAAGTTTTCAAAGGTTTCATTTTATTTGGATCCACAATCAATGTCTATGGAAACAGCAATCAAGAAATCAAAGGATGTATTGCATTGGGAAAATCTGCTGAAAAGACCTCTTTAAAATGTTTAAGAGCAAAGATACCACTTTGAAGACTGAGGTGTGCCTGACCCAAACTATGATATTTTCAGTTGCCTCCTGTGCATGTGAAAGCTGGACAATGAACAAGGAAGATCAAAGAAGAATTATGGTGTTGGCAAACAATATTGTATATGCCATGGACTACCAGAAGAATGAACAAATCTGTCTTGGAAGTAGTACAGCTAGAATGCTCCTTCAAAGTGAGACTAGTGAGCCTTCATCTCACTTTGGACATGTTATTAAGCTCTAGTAGCATAGTGCCAAGGCACTTGACTGCTCACCAGAAGGCTGGCGGTTCAAACCCACCAGCCACTCCTTGGAAGGAAGGTTGGGCATTCCTACTTCCGTAGTGATACTGCCTCGGAAACCCAAGGAGGGGTCGCTATGAGTCGGGGCCGACTCGAAGGCAAACAACAGCAACAACAACAGTCCCTGGAGAAGGGTGTCATGCTTGGTAAAGTATAGGGTCGGTAAAAACAAGGAAGACTTTAATGAGATGAATTACCACAGTGGCTCAACAATGGACTGAAACATAGCAATGATTGTGAGGATGGTGGAGGACTGGGCAGTGTTTGTTCTGCTGCATGTAGGATCGCTACGAGTTGGAGCCAACTTGATGGTTTCTAATGACAATATACACCCCATAAAGATTACAACCAAAGCAAACCCTATGAGCAGTTCTGCTTGGTAACACTTGGGGTTGCCATGAATCCAAAAATCAAAATCGACTCGATTGCAATGGGTTTGGTATTTTGGTTTTACATACATACACATACACGCACACACACACACATAAACCAAACTCACTGCCTTGAGTTAATCCCGATTCATAGCAACCCTCCTTGGATTTCCAAGGCAGTATCTCTATGAGTCGGGGGCGACTCGATGGCACATAACAACAACAACAATCTCTATGGAAGTAGGTTGCCCAGTCTTCCTTCTGAGGAGTGGCTGGTGGGTTAGCAGTCAAATGCCTTAAGCACTACGCCACCAGGTCTCCTATCAATTTCTCATGGAGGTTGAAGACAATTAAAACAAATCCATGGAACTGAGTTGATAGTACCTGTGATAGTTGGAGCTGTGTGTCAACTTGGCTAGACCTCAGTTCTGTGTGGTTGTTCCCATGATGGGATCAGATGACTGTGTTCTGAGTGGCCA
>NW_006921616.1:11441831-11449381 GCF_000298275.1 Orycteropus afer afer | reverse complement strand
GCCAGCCTTCTGGTTAGCAGTCAAGTGCCTTAGCCACTATGCTGCCAGAGCTCCCATATTTATGGTATTTTACGTAAAATTTGTTGTTGTTAGGTGCCGTCAACTCAGTTCCATGGATTTGTTTTAATTTTCTTCAGCTTCAACTTCCATGAGAAGTTGATGGTCTGTTCTGTAGTCACCCCCCTGGCATTATTCTGACTGATGACATTGAGCTTCTCCATCCCCTCTTTCCACAGATGCAGTTGATTTGATTCCAGTGTATTCATATGGAGAGGCCCACATGTGTAATCACTGTTTATATTGTTGGAAAAAGGTATTTGCAATAAATAAGTCCTTGGTCTTGAGAAATTCTATCATGCTGACTCCAGTATCATTTCTTCACCAAAGCCAAATTTTCCAACTACTGAATCTTTCTTCTTTGTTTCCAACTTTCATATTCCATCACCAATAATTATTTATGCATCTTTATTGCATATCTGATCAATTTTATTCAATTTATTCATCTTTGGCATTAGTGGTTGGTACATAAAATTGAACAAAACTTGTATTAACTGATCTTCCTCGTAAGCACATGGATATTAACCTATCATCCACAGCACTGTATTTGGGAATAGATCTTGAAATGTTCTTTTTGATGATGAATGTGACACCATTCTTCTTCAATTTGTCATTCCCAGCATAGTAAACCATATGATTATTTGATTCAAAATGGCTAACATGAGCCCATTTCAGCTCGCTCATTCTTTATAATTTCTCACTGCCGTTGAGTTGGTTCCAACTCATAGCAACCCCTCCTTGGGTTTCCGAGGCAGTGTCTCTATGGAAGTAGATTACCCAGTCGTCCTTCCGAGGAGTGTCAGGTGGGTTTGAACCACCAGCCTTCTGGTTAGCAGTCAAATGCTTTCAACACTATGCCACCAGCTCACTAATGCCTAGGATATTGATCTTTATGCATTCCATTTCATTTTTGTTGACTTCTGATTTTCCTGGATTCATACTTTGTACATTCCATGTTCCGATCATTAATAGATGTTTGCAGTTGTTTTTTCTCATTTTGAGTCATGTCACATCAGCAAATGAAGGTCCAGAAAGCTTTAGTTCATCCACGTCATGAAGGTTGACTCTACTTTAAGAAGGCAGCTCTTCCCTGTCGCGATGAGTGTCTTCCAACCTGAGGGGCTCATCTTCCAGGTAGTATATCCGACAAAGTTCTGCTGCTATTCATAAAGTTTTCACCGGCCAGTTTTTTTAGAAGTGGTCATCAGGTCCTTCTTCCTAGTCTGTCTTAGTCTGGAAGCTCCAATGAATCCTGTTCACCATAGGTAACTCTACTGGTATTTGAGATTCTGGTAGCGTAGCATCACAGCACATGCAAGACACCATAGTACAATAAACTGACAGATGAGTGGTGGAGTACACACACACACACATGTATATACACACACACATATATGTGTGTGTGTGTATATATATATATATACATATACATATATATTTTTATTGTGGTAAAATGTATAGAACAGAATTTTGCCATTTTAACCACATATGTCAAGGTGCACTCTGGTGGCACAGTGCCTAAGGCATTTGATTGAGAACCAGAAGGTTGGCAGTTCAAACCGAAGGAAGACAGGACAATCTATTTCCATAAAGCTTCACTGCCTTGGAAACCCAGTGGGGGGTCACTATGAGTCAGAATCGACTCAATGGCAGTGAGTTTGGTTGTTTTTTTTTTAACCATATATTTCAGTGACATAAACTATGGTCACCATATTGTGGTACCATCACCACTGTTGATGTCCAAAATTATTTTTATTATCTCATACATAAACTCTGGTAGCTTAGTGCCTAAGGCACTTGACTGCTAACCAGAAGGCTGGCAGTTCAAATCAGATGGGCAATCTACTTCCATAGTGATACTGCCTTATAGGTTTGTAGTAAAAATTAACTAAGAAAATCCTGTACAGTACTTAGTGCAGTTCTTAGCACATGGTAAGAGCTCCAAAGATGCTAGCTACAATTATTTCTACTACCCCTTTTTTGGTTACTTAGGAAATTGTCCACTTTGAGAAAGCATAGACTACAAAAACAGGGGGTATGGGCCATCTGGAAAGGAAAATATGTCAATGTTTTAGTTTTCCTTATTTCCGAAAATGCATGTGACATGGTGTTTAGATGAAAACCAGAAAAGAGCTGCTCACTGTGTCTGGGCTGTTAATCTTTTCATTCTCCAGGGTGTTACTTTAGCACTTAGTTGCCCAACCAGGCCCTCAGAGGGCTGGGGAAAATGTACACACAGTTACAGTAAGAGCTTGGGGCTCCTCACACCCCACTGGATTTCGTCATGTGATTTACATCTAGGGAAACAGATTATAAATGTTTATGAAAGTCAGCAGAGGACAGTAATAGGGTCTTGAGGAACTCTAGCATGGGAATCAATCCAGGTTTGGAAAAACGTGCCTTTAGGGTGTCTGGGGAATAAAACATGGGGAACTCTAAGGAGGCATTGGAAAGACTGTGATTGTTTTGCAGAACAGCCTTCAGATAGGTCTTAGAACCGTACAGATGTAGGTGTTAGTTGACTTTCACTTATGGGAACCTTACTCATCATCCTTTCAAAGGTTGCCATCACTGTATATTTACACCTCCCCCACCACCACCCAAGACTTGTACATCATATTGCCTGGTTCAAGGACATTATGGAAATGAATTTTGTCTCCCATGTGTATTTCAGGCGAGCTTTTATTCTCAAGGTCTAAAGCAAAAAGGAGAAATAACGTTATAAAATGGGTAACACATGCCCATATTGAAGTTGGAGAGTGGTGGTTATTTGAGTTGAAATAAACTGCAACAAAGCCAAAAAAGAAAGACAATGTGTTTTGTTTCTTACTGCAATAATAACCCCTCCGCACTGTGACAGCTAACTGCTAGCAATCAGAACTGCCAGTAGGGTGTCAATCACTTTTGAAGGAAAGAGGCAACACTCTTGTGTTTATTTGCATAACTTTTTCAAAATGCAGATTTAAAAGGGGACCAGGATCCTCATATTCAAACCAAATGAGAACTGAAAAATCAAACTAGCTGTTCTTAGCATTAATTGACAACAATGCTTCTCACCTTAGCTGCACACTGGAATACCCTGGAGAATTTTAAAACATTTTGATGCCCAGACCCCATCTCTCACCAAATTTAATTGGTATTTCTAGATGCAGAGCCTTGATGTTTCTATTTTTAAAATCACTTAGGTTTCTCTACATGCAGCCAAGGTTGGGAAGTGTTGGCCCCTCGTTATTGTACAGTAAGTGCTAATAGATCCATTGGCAAAGCATTTTTCCACCTGATGGTAAGACAGATGTTATTCTCCCCAGTTTACAGATGGGAAAACCAAGGCCCAAATGATGTTTAGATTATCCTCTGCTCAAGAATCAGAGTACAGTAAGTGACTTGGAGGAGAACATACTTCCTTAACTTTTTCTTGGTTTTAAATAAGGGACCCTTGAATCCAACTATTAAAAGCAGGGAGGGACCTCATTTGGAACGAGAAAAATGAGACCCAGAGAACAATAGGTGCTTATCTCACCCATCTTTATATTCCCTACACTCTCTAGCACCACACACTCAGCAAATGTTTGTTAAACTAAATGAAACAAAGTGACCAAGGTCAACCAGCCCCAAACTTCCTGCCTACTGGGCATTGATTGTGATGTACTTGTTCCTTGTTTAGACATCACATGTCCCTCTGTGAATTTGGGAACCACACTTTCTGCACTGTGTGGGTGAGCCAAGGCTTTAAATGGTCTTATTCCGATATATAAAGTTGGCAGACAATATTTCTACATAATATTTGTATGCGCTGTAAGAATGTTCAAATATATAATAGAGCTAACAAGGGACAAAGTTAAGATAACTTCTTGGCCACAGGCAACCACTCTAAGGGAGCGAGTAGCTGGACCTGTGGGCTCGGGACCATGGTCTTAGGGGACATCAAGCTCCAGTAACATAACATGCTACTCAAAAACATTGTTCTACATCCTACTTTGGTGAGTAGTCACTGGTGTCTTAAAAGCTTGTAAGCGACCATCTAGATGCAACAATTGGTCGCTCCTGTCCAGAGCAAAGAAGATTGAAGAAAAGAAAAGATGCATGGGAACAATCAGTCCAAGAGACTAGTGGACTGTGTGAATCTCAGCCTATGTGACCTTCAGACCAGAACAACTAGATGGTGCCCAACTCTGTCAACCACTGGGAAAGGGAACAGAATAGGAGATCCTGGATAGAGTCGGAGAAAAATGTGGAACAAAATCATAAAATCATTAAAAAAAAAAAAGGACTAGGCTTGCTGGTCTCATAGAAACTGGTGAAATCCCTGGGACTATGGGCCCTAGTTGCCCATCAGGTCTGGAATTTGAATTGAACTCACCCCCATGGCTTCCAGCCAAACAATAGACAGGCGTATAAGGTGAACAACAATACCAGGTAGATACACTCCTTAGAGTGATCAATTGTGGGAGAATAGGACAGTATTTGCATAGTGAGATAGCTTGGGGGGAGGCATTAGCTTGGGGGGGAGGCAGGAATGCATAGGAAAGAAGGACACAGGGAAGAGGTAACTACAGGGAGGAAATGGGAAGAGAGCTGTTATATTGTATGGAATTGCAGTCAATGTCATGAAACAAAATGTGTATGAACTGTTGTGTGGAAAATGAATTTGCTCTGTGAGCTTTTACCCAAATCACAAAACAAATTAAATAAATAAATAATAAAGAAATGGTTTTATTCTTTCCAAAATACACTTACTTTGTTTTTCAAGGATGTGCAATGGTTTCTTTTTCTCCTGGTTTTGTTTTCATTTTTGTTTTAAATTGTGATTTGGGTGAAAGTTTACAGAGCAAATTTGTTTTCTACTCAACAGTTCTTACACATTATGTTTCATGACATTGATTGCAATCCCCATAACATAACAGCTCTCTTCCCACGTCCTCCTTGTGATTACCTTTTCACTGTGCCCTTCTTTGCTCTGTATTTCTGCCCTCTGAGCTATCTTTCTGTGCAAATGCTGCCCTTCTGATCTCCCATGGTTGATTGTTCTAAGGAGTGTATTTACCTGGTGTAGTTGTTCACCTTATACACCTGTCTATTATTTGGCTAGAAGCCATGGGGATGGGTTCAATTCAAATTCCAGGCCCAACAGGCAACTAAGGTGCATAGTCCCAGGGGTTTCACCAGTCTCTGTCGGACCAGTAAGCCTGGTCTTTTTTATGATTTTGTGTTTTGTTCCACATTTTTCTCCCACTCTATCCAGGATCTCCTATTCTTATCCCTTTCCCAGTGGTTGACAGAGCTGGGCACCATCTAGTTGTTCTGGTCTCAAGGTCATATGGGCTGAGATTCACACAGTCCACTAGTCCCTTGGACTGATTGTTTCCATGCATCTTTTCTTTATTCTTCTTTGCTCTGGATGAGGAGAGACCAATTGTTGCATCTAGATGGTCGCTTGCAACCTTTTAAGACCCCAGTCACTACTCACCAAAGTAGGATGTAGAACAATGTCTTTGTGTAGTATGTTATGCTAATTGAGCTTGATGTCCCCCAGAAGCATGATACTAAGACTGCAGGCCCATCAACTCTCTCCCTCAAGGTGTTTGGATGTGGCTAAAAAGTTATCATAATCTTGCCTTCTGTTAGCTCTATTACATATATGGGCATTCTTATAGACATAAAGACTACAGTCTGCAGTATGGATTACATCTCAATAAAAGAAAGCAAAAGTCCTCACAACTTTCCAATTTGGTTCATCTTTTCCCTGTCCTGTCTATGGGCAGCTTTCTCACTCTCCTCCCACTCTTGTAGATACAGTCAGGCACATCCCCGACCTCAGCCTCTGCCACGCTAACCTCTTTGTCCACCTACTTCATCTCTATGGAGGGTAGAGTTTGAGGATGCTGTCCGAGGCTGGGGCTAGGGTATGTGACTGGGGTAAACTAGGGGTCTCTGGTATTTGGGCTGTGGGAAAAGTGGGGAGTGAGGAGGCAGAGATCAAACTACAGAGAGGTGTGCACTGAATGAATTCTGGGCCTACGAGCGCTTCATGGGGTTTGGAAATGTAAGAGAAACTGGAACACTCTGTTGTTGTTTCCAAAAGAACAGGAACTTAGACAGAGAAACTGGTATCACCATAAATTAAAGAGCCAGCCTTTCAAGGAACCCACAGGTAAGGGAGAGTCAAATTGGGAAAGATGATCCAGGTCTTGGTGGGCTGGAGACCTCCCACCATTTCAATGGTAGTTATGGGTCTGCACACATTGCAGTCATACTCCAGCCATGAACTCCTTGAGGGCAGGTACTGCCTCCATGCTAGGCACAGAAACTCAACAAATTGTTAGGGAGTGTATGTGTCACAGGAGCTCGGACGGTGCAGTGGTTAAGGCATTTGGCTGCTAACCAAAAGGTGAGTGGTTCGAACCCCTCAGCCTCTCCATGGGAGAAAGATGAGGCAATCTGTTTCATTATTCATTTACAGCCTTGGAAACACTATGGGGTAGTTCTACTCTGCCATATAGGGTCACTATGAGTTGGAATCGACTCGCTGGCAGAGGAGGTTTTGTTATTATTTTTTTATTCTTGGTATGCTTCACTATAGACACAGAGATAGAAACCTTCCTGGTGTGGACCGCACATGGCAGTGTCATGTCAAATTTACGCGAGTTCTAATCCTAGCTGTGTGGACTTGAGCTTGCTCCTTAAATGCTCTGGGCCTGTTTCCTCATCTGTAAAACACTGCTTACTGTATAGAGTGGCTATTTCTACCATGATTTTAGACCAGAAAAAAAAAAATCATTAAATTTCTCCTGTAGCGATTTTTGTATTTGGAACTGAGATAAATTAAAAATCTTAAAAAAAAAAAAAAAAAAGATAACGCGACTTTCTTTCACTATGCATTTTATTACCTGAATATGAAGACAATTAATATTAATTATGACTTCTAAGGAATGCCTTCTGAATTGTCAGTATAAAGGGTAAAGTTGTATTTGGTATAATTTGCTAATTGCCATATCTCTACTGAATTCTTATTTTTAGAAAATAGATAATCCAGGTATGTCGTATGATATTATATATAATATAGATACACATATAGGCATCTGCTTCTCTTTATATTTAATTAACCAGAAAGACAAATTTTGGGACTGTGCTGAAGAGTTCATAGTTATAAACATGATGCCATGTCCCAAATCAGTGGAAAACGGGAATAGAAACAAGAAATGGAATCAAAGCAGGGATTCCGGAAGGCTCAGGAGACTTGCATGCTGTGTCTTTGTGGCTGACAGGTTGTGTTGCTTCTTAAACTAGGACTCAGGAGATAATAAAACCAGTTCAGAATCACCTTATTTCAATTAAAATAAACATTTTTAGAAATAAGAGCTTGTTCTGGTTACCTAGTACCGCTCTGACAAGAAATATACCACAAAAGGGATGGCCTTAACAAACAGGAGTTTATTCTTACAATTTAGAGGCTTTAAGTCCAAGTTCAAAGTGCCAGGCTCTAGGGGCTGGGT
>NW_006921616.1:11433075-11441361 GCF_000298275.1 Orycteropus afer afer | reverse complement strand
GACATTACAAAAAAACTTGTATTTTCATGTTACTACCTCAAAACACACTTTACAGACATGAATTAATTAATTTGAAAATCACCCCTACAGGACATTCTTATTTTGATCTCTGTTTCCTGCTGGGAGAATGGAGCAATAGAGTGATTAATTAATTAAGTGATATAGTTAATTAGGATCCAAGAGTCCTGGAGATTAGTCTTCAATTTTAACTAATCACTGGAACATTATTTGGGTTAAAAAAAAGAGAGAGAGAGAGAGAGAGAGAGATTGTTGAAAACCTTTTCTGACCAATTATTCATTTCAGAACATTCTGGTCAGAAAAGGGATTCTAGCATTTTCTTCCCCTAATAAAAAACTGTTGTCATGGAAATACTTCAGTTCCCTATGTCCTCCAATTGCCTGCATCTGAACAGGTCATAAACAGGCAGATTAGCTGAGCCCAGCAAAGTCCTTCATGATGGAGGAGTAAGGTTTGCAACAGGCTACATTATAAACCATTCCAAAGTTCATCTTCCAAGGGAAGGAAGAGAGAATAAAAGGAACGAATTGTGGTCCGAAGGAGCTCTGGTGGCGCAGTGGTGAGAGCATTTGGCTGCTACCCCAAAGGTTGGCTGTTCAGACTCATCAGCTGCTCCACGAGAGAAAGATGTGACAATCTGCTTCTGTAAAGATTACAACCTTGGAAACCCTGTGGGGCAGTCCGACTGTCTTATAGGTTTGCTATGTGTTGGAGTCAACTCGACGGCAGTGGGTTTTTTGTTTTATTGTGGCTTTAATATGTTCTATAACCATGGCTTCTCATTCTAACTAGCTCAGACCTCCTTCTCCTTCTAAGCTAAATATACCAAACCCATTGCCATTGCCCGTGTAGAAAAAGCTTTATTTTATTTTGATCAGTAAATAGAAATGAAGCTCTATTTACTAGAAATGCCACGGCATCTCTCAGAAGCTATTTCTCCAAAACGTTGTGAGTTGACAGTGTTTTCCAGTCAGCCCAATCCTGTTTGCTTGTTCATCCAAATGGTGCTGTTAATTGCCACAGCCATTTATCTCCTTCTGGTTGGGGAGACCTGCACAGTGTTGGATTTCGTCTCACAAACAGTATATTCTTCTAAATTCCCTCCATATAGGAGCCCTGGAGCACATTTCATGAATTTGTTTAAACACAATGGGGTATAAGGGCAATGATCAAATTAAACTCTAGCAGGAATATTTTTATAACCTGAATGAATGAGAAATGGGAGATTGGAAGTGTTGTCTTCTTTCGTGCCTGGATCTATAATTCGTAACATGCTGTTGTTTTATTGGATTCCGATATAGTGTTCCTCCCAGCTCCTCAACCCTGTACAGCATGTATCTTTTTGCAAAATTGGAGACAACAAAAAATGAATTTTGGTTTGATAGTTTCACAACCCCCTAGAACTCTATGATTCCCTGGGGATGAGCATGGAAGCTGCAAGATTGGCTTTTGAGACCATGAAACTAGAAACTAGAAACTATATCAGGCTGCTACCTGTCTTTTCATACTTATTTCTGTGGGAAGACAAAGTGTAGGAAGAGAGAAGAAGATCCTTTGAAAAGGATTGTATTCATCCTTCAAGAAAAAGACAAGGATGATTTGTCTAAAGCTGGAGCATTCATAACTAAGGTGGTGAACCATTTGTGTAATTTCTTTTATAATCCTGAAGCCAGAGGACAAGAACAAATAGCTTGTGAGAGTAGGTCAGAGTGCTGGGCAACCATGCCAATAGTGGCATGAGGGGGTGCGTTGGGGGATGTCATCGTTGCCCTCATGGTGTCAACTCCAAGAGGTCAGAGGGCTCTAGCGAGAAATCCAACACACTGTAGAGCTCAGTCAGTGTCTGCGGTCACGATAAATGAGACAAGCCCTCTCTAAGTCTGTTGTCACTGATTCAGTGAAACATTTCCTTGAATTTATTTTCATTCTGAGGTTGTATTACTTTTGGGGATAAATTTCATAGACTTACTGCATGTCTTAGTTTCTTGTTGTTGTTATTGTTGTGTATCGTCAAGTCGGCCCCGACTCATAGCAACCCCTCCTTGGGTTGCCAAGGCAGTATCACTACAGAAGTAGATTGCCCAACCTTCCTTTCGAGGAGTGGCTGGTGGGTCTGAACCGCCGCCTTCTGGTTAGCAGTCAGGTGCCTTAGGCACTATGCCACCAGAGCTTAGTTTCTTAGTGCTGCCATAACAAAATACCACAGAGTGGATGGCTTTAATGGAGAGAAATTTATGTTGTCATAGTTCCGGAGGCTGAAAATCCAAATCAGGGTCTTGGCCTTGTTGATTCTTTCCTTGGGCCTGTCTTCTAGTTTCTGGTGGTTGCCTGCAGTCTTTGGCATCCCTTTGCTGCTTATAGAAGCATCTGCTCATGTGGTCGCATGGCATCTGTCTTCCCCCTGCATGTCACTCCCTTTTTATAAGACACTGCTAAGGAGGAATTAGGACTGGAACCTCTCCTACTCTGGTATTTCCTCATTTGACCTCACTGATGACACAAGAAAATGCTTATTTCCCCAAACAAGGTCACATACACAGGCAAAATGGTTAGGATTGCAGCCTATCTTTCAGGGTGACACAATTCAATCCGTGGGGTATGAAACTGCCTTTGTAAGCCTCCAAGGATGCCCACTAACTCAGGTGTTCCAGAGTTTAATGAACAGACTTTTGAGTATGCTGCTCATGTATGTTCATGATTTCATAGGCTTTCATCATTTTAACCTGGTCCTTCATATTTCTCAGGCTAGAGAATCATCATCTTCAAGGGCTAGTTTCATGCAACTATATTGCTATCAGAAAACCCACCAGCCACTCATCAGAAGGAAGGTTGGGCAATCTACTTCTGTAGAGATACTGCCTCAAAAACCCAAGGAGGGGTCACTATGAGTTGAGTCCAACTCGATGGCACATAACAACAACAACAACATATTGCTTTCAACCTTTTACACAATGTAGTTGTCACATTTTGGGGAACATGGTTGGATGTGTAATATAATAAGGACATCCTGACATCTACTGAGATGTCTGAATTGGTAATTACAGTCGAGCCTTCACAATAATGAAGTTATTCCCATAACCTCTTTGTGAGGCAGGTCAGGCAGCAGGTCAGAGACTTCTGCATGCTTATGTCCCAAGAACTAGAGGTCAAACAATGAGAAGAGTGCTGGGTCAAGAGAAGAAAGTGAGCTTTGCCAGAACATCCATTTATATGCTGGAGGCAGGCCACACCCTCAAGGAAACTTCCCTTTCAACTAACTGGCTGCTCGTATCAAATCACAAATGGAAGGTATCTGCCAAAACACTGAGAATCACAGCCCAGCCAAATCGACATATAACATTAATCATCACACCACACTTGAGACTCTTCAGCAACTACCACTTTCCAGCCTCGTTCAAGGTCAACCTTTTCCACTGATGACCCCACTGGGGAAATACTGGGAGGGAACAAGAACAGGGCCAGAAGCAGATTCTGTAAAGTCATGCATTGCTTAATGCCCACAGTACATTCTGTGAAGTAGGACGTTATGTGATTTGGATGTTGTGCAAACATGTCTATATGACAAGCAATTCGTTCATTGATTTTCCACCTTTGTATTTAATAACCTTTTGCTTCACTTCCAAATTGATGCTTCTCCTTTGCTTCTCAATGCTGCTGTCACTAGCATTGGTTTTGCTGCATTTGAAGCTGTGACGCACTTCATGATAATATTTTCGAAAGACAATTAAACAGAGAGGTAATGCCACAACACTCAAGAGATGCACAATACATGAGATTGGATGCTGCTGCCTACAGGTTGAAGCAAATACCAGTATACGGTAAACTTTTTATTTGAAAGCAGGGAAAGTTCACATTAAAATACAAAGTACAGTACAGTACACACATAAGCCAGTAACAAAGGCATTTATTATGATTATCTAGATATATGTATAATAGGTTGTATATATTCTGTATCACTATACACCTGGGAGCACAATCGCTTTGTATGTAAGAGACATGAGGTACACATGCTGCGTGTGGGAAGCTGTTGTGTTCACTAAGTCCGGTTATGCCTGCTACGTCCTGTTCTTTAATCAGGATCTCTAAACCCTATTACAAACTTGTAAGGAGTTTTGGTGGTGTACTGATTAAGGCATTTGACTGCTAACCAAAAGGTCAGTGGTTTGAACACACCAGCCACTCCATGGAAGAAAGATGAGGCAGTCTACTTCCAGAAAAATTTATAGTCTTGGAAACCCAAAGAGGATCACTATGAGTTGGAATCAACTCAATGGCAGTGAGTTTGGTTTGGGTTTTGCTATAACCTTATGGGCCCACAGATATACATGCAGTTGGATGTTGCCCAAATGGATGCTGTGTAGCGCATGACTGTGTTTAAGAATCAGTAATTCTAAGTGGCTTGATGCTGACTCTTACCTTTGGGTTGAGTGACACACATGTATTTGTTGAAGTTAATAAAAGACATCAGGGTGAGGGCCAGCCAGACAGCAAGAGTAAAAGAATGAAGAGTTGCCCAAAAGTATAGATAAAGAGCATAGTGTAGACTTTTATTTAACTGTGAAGAGAAGGAGGGAGATAAGATGGCGATTTCAAGGGGATGCAGAGTCCATGAAAGACTTTTTTTTTTTTTTCTCTCTTTTCTTAGGTCAGAAAAGAATTTAAACTCCACAGAGAGGATCCAGTGGATAAGAGAGAGGATACAAACTGTGGGAAGGAATGAGATTCAGCCTTTATGGGTTGTCTGATCTATGATGAATGAAGACGTAGGATGGGTGTAGATTACAATGTGCTAGGTTTGGTAGTAGGACACCTGCGTGATGGTTTCTGTTTTCTCTTAAATGTAGGAGGTAAAGTCACCCACTGAGAGGGAGAGTGTAGAAGGAGGGTCAGGAATGTGAGGGCCCTGCTGGGGTTGGTAGCTATGAATTTACAGTTAGAAGGAATTGCTGGGCTCTTTATTTTCTTCAGTGGTTCTCAGCTACCTGGGTTCAGGCTCTGATGAAGCAGAAGACAGAAGGGAAAAGTAGTTTGGGGCAAACTGCAAGGGAAAGACTGAAATGAAAGAGTGTAGGACTGAAGCTAGACAAGGAGGGCAGTGAAGTGAAGACCAAGAAGTCTCAGAATTTGGAGAAAGGGAGGAGGCAATGAGCAGGAGGTGGTGATGATGTCTAAGAACATGTCACACTTTAACATGGGGTGTAAGGAATCTGTGGTCAGAGATGGTGCTTCAATCACTGCTTTTTGTGTGTGTGTGTGAAAATACACACAGTCATATACCATTCAACAATTTCTACACGTCCAACTCGGTGACATTGATTACATTTTTCAAGTTCTAAGATCTTAAAAGCCAGCAAGCAGCTTTCCAAGACCAAGAGACCAGAAGAATTGGATGGTGCCCAGCTAACATTACTGTGAATACTGATCAAAATGGGAGAATGCAGAAAAGAATTTCAACTTCTCAATGGGAGTCAGCTTTTCTAGACCATTGAGACTGGGTGAACCCCACAAACAATTACTGATTTTCATTGTGGAGCAGTTTGAAGTGCTAACAGGATCTGTGATGTAGAGAAGAGAAGAAGAAGAGGTCAAGCGCCTGGAAGTCGGGGGTTCAGTGGGCTGTCTTTGCAGATGTTGAGGACTGTATCCTAGGAGTTGAGGTGGGTAGCCTAATGGTGAACCAGGGACCAAAGTCTTCACTGAGTATGGGCATGGTGGGGGACAGCAACAAAGAGGATAGGGATCTTGTGGCACTAGCCTCAATGATGTGCTTTACAGTATTAAACTTTAATGATAAACCAAAAATTGAAGAAAAGAAATGCATTTTTAGTGTCTTGCAGTTTTAATATAGGCTAATCAACGCTATAAACAACAGAGGACTTCTGATTTTTTTCAAGGACTTGTGTTCACATAATTATAAGAAATTTCTCTTGTAAAAATCTTGGGGTTTGTTTATTTTACATTAGCTGTATTGAGGCTTAACTGAGTGTGTCATTGGGACCATGCAGAGAGAGTGGCCATTAGGCAGCAGAACTTACTGGAATTAGATATCAAAAGGCAACGAGGCCATTTCCATAGCCTCAGTTTCATCCATGGGGAACAGAAGATTTCTCTAGTTACGGTCCAAAGATATTTGGTTTTAGGAGAAAAAGAAAGAGAGGAAGAGAAACGTTTTCTCTAAGGGTCCATAAGAGTAGCTGGTAGGAATAGTCTTAAAGGTTTTCATGCTGGAACAAGTGGGGAGACATAACCTGAGTTTCTCAGCCACCAGAACCTCAGATGCCCAGAAATGTTGCTTTTATTTGGGTGTTTTTGCCTGTTTTTGTAAATACTAAGATTGGACAGGTACCTGTGTGTGTGTGTGGCATATAAGCCTGCTGGCAGCTTCCCTGATTGTCTCACAGTGCTCCTGAGGTCATCAGCCTCCTTCCAATAAGTAAAACGCCTTTTCCTTGCAGACCTCCATTAACACCAACCCCAGAGAGTTCCAGAGGCGTCTGTGCAGAGACGCCAAGGCAGAGCTCACTCGTGAATAACACCAGCAGAGCTGTTTCATTGTAGCGCGGGCATGAGTCCTGATATTTCACTCCACCTTTACAGGTCAGCACTTACTTTTTAAATTCCTGTGCTGTTTCTAGGGCATAGGCTCCAGGTTCCCTCCAAAACCGTGTAGATAAAATGGAGAAATCAGAAGCAAATTTGGATGCAACTCCAAAATTAATTCAACAAATTGCTATGAGTTTTGAGATGTAAAGTTGTAGGAAATGTTGACAGCTGCTTGCATCTGCTACCCCAAGAGGAGGAGGCCTACACAATGTTTATTATCTCACAGATTTTGTGCACACAAATTGAGATAGTCTCTTTCCATCATCTCATTCTTAGAGGTCTGAGCTTGTAGTGGTCACCACTTGTCCTTGTCTGTTCAGTGTCCCCACTTCACCCATCTGGTCCTGCCCTCCCCTAGACCATATGTTCCTGCTGAGCCTGTCAGCTCCTGTACTGTGTCATCTCTTCTTCCCTTCTCCCTCTTACAGAAGTGGGCCTGGAACCCTGGCTGGGCTTCCTTAGTTTGGTAGACTGGACTGGGAGAGAGCACTTCTCTTTCTATAGGGAGCATGGCAATTGGGGGCTATGAGCAGTCTTCTGATTTACTAGATGGAGAGAATAGGATTACAGAAAGAAGCCAAAAAGCAGAGACATGCAGAGCCCAGAGACAGAGCCTAACAGTATCTCTACTTCTGGACTCAGGGATGATTTCCCACTTGAATACAAATCGTAGCCTGGGATAAACATTGTTTTGCAATTGGCTTTGCTTTTTTTTTTTTAGCCTCATGATATTTCCTTGAGATCACTTTATATCAGTGTGTAGAGCGTGTCTTCATTCCTTTTTATAGTTACATAGTTCTGCATTATGTGGATGAACTAAAAATTAATTCAACCACTTTTCAATTCATGAACATTTGAGAGTGTTTCCAATCTTACGCTATTTCCAATGTGCATGTCACTTAGTATTTCATCAATGTATGTATTCTTCAGAGTAGGATGGCTGGATTAATGAGCAAATACCAGTGGGATTTTGCTGTTGTTAGTTGACATCAAGTTATGTCATCTGGATATCACAGGTTGTTAATGAGTCTTCCTCCAATCCTGATGCCGTGTTCGAATATAAATGCCCACAAATAAACGGGTTGTTTTGCATGTCTACCAGCAACGTGAGAATATCTTGTTTCCCCACGACCTTGTCAACTCACTGTGTTGTCAGATCTTTGACGTGTTCTCCTCCTGTGTTTTAATCTTGTTCTTTCACATCTTGCCCTCCTGGAAAAGGCAAAACAGCCGCCCTCCTCCATCCGGGAGACTGTGACTCTCACAGCACCATGTCCAAGAGATGCTGGGGCGCAGAGGCTAGAGCGGGTGGAGGGGTCATAGCCAGTGACGTGGAAAGAACAGCCAGGACACGGAAGGAGCAGGAGTGGAAGCGCGGAGCGGTCCCACCGGCCACGGGGGTTGCAGCTGGAGGGGATAAGGAAACGTTTGGGAGAAAACCACAGGATGTTTGTCCTCAGCTACAAGCTGGAGGCGGGGGCTGGGGAAGGGGCAGTTTGTTTGGCTTATCTCAAGTGCCAAGTCATAAATTATGAAGCCACCACTGGTAATTAAAGAGCATTTCCCATTCACGCAACCCTTATTTTCTTCTCAGTATTTCTCTTCTGGGGACTAAATAACCCCAATCTCTCTCTCTTTGCTCCTCCCCCCTTCGCATCTTCCAG
>NW_006921616.1:11388527-11432554 GCF_000298275.1 Orycteropus afer afer | reverse complement strand
CCAGTCTCATCATGGGGAATAACTACCACCAGCTGCCCAGCCACTCAACCAGGCCCAGCCAAGCTGACACATAAACATAACCACCACACAGCTGAAAGCTATTTCAATGCTGTTTAATCATATAGTGACTTCACCTTGGTCTTTTTGCCTTTCATACAAATAATAAATGTAGAAAAAACCATGGCTGAAGCATACTTTAAAATTTTATTAGTGGTGTAAAAGTTCTAAAATGAAAAGACATATTTCACCTTCATATCAAGTAGAGATTTTTCAGGTCACTGGCGGACTTTTCTTTTCATATATATAAATAAATAACCGATGATTTGTCAAATTGTTCATTTAAAGCAGCTGTTTTAGACCTGCCACCTTTCAGCTGATGGATGTAATTTATTTTGCTTCTGGAAAATAAAAATGTAACAAGAAGGGAAAAGGGGTATTTCTCTTTCTGTCAAAAAATGGAACTAAAATAATTTTGTATTTATGGCATCCAGAAATCATATACTGCAACAACAAACATACTTTCTGTGATAGACTGAATAATGGCCCTCAAAGACATCCATTCAGGTCCTAATTAATCCCTGTAACCTGTGAAGGTCACCTAATATGGCCAAAGAGATCTTGCAGGTGCTATTAAATTAAAGACCTCGAGGTGGGAAGATTTTCCTAGATTATCAGGGTGGGCCCTAAATGCAGTTGCAAGTGTCCTTACAGGAGGGAGGCAGGGGCAGACTTCACTACAGAACCGGGAAGGAGATGTGAGGCCCTCAGCAGAGAGAGTTCTGAAGATGCTATGCTGCAGGATTTGACAATGGAGGAAGGGGCTAGGAGCCACTGAGTGCAGGGAATGTAGCTCTAAACTCTGGATGAGGCTAGGAAATGGATTCTCCACTACAGCCTTGGAGAGTACGCAGTTCTGCTTACCCCTTAGTTTCAGCCTGTTGAAACCAATTTTGATTTCTGTACCTGTAAGAAAATAACGGTGACAAAGTAAATTTGAGGTAATTTGTTACAGCAGCAATAAAACCCACTGCTATAGAGTCAATTCCAACACATAGCAACCCTATGGGACAGAATGGAACTGCCCTGTAGGGTGTTCAAGCCTGTAAATCTTTACAGAAGCAGACTGTCTCTTCTTTCTCCTATGGAGTCGCTGGTGGGTTTGAACTGCTGACTTTTTGGTTAGCAGCTGAATGCTTTAACCATTGCGCCACCAAAACTCCTACAGCAGCAATAGGAAACTATTATGCTTTTCAATTTCCAGAAAATAAGAACTCGAGATTTGATTTTATAGCTGATTAAATGAGGTACTGGCAATGAGTAGCAATGTAGAGGGAATTATCTAGAAGAACACATTTTGGCTCTGCCTCTTTTAGACGAGAAACTGAACTATCTTAATGGTGAGTGCTTCATTTGTGAATGAGGTCAGTGGGGCTTCCTGAGCTGGTGTTACGGTGGTTTAGCTACTCTGAAGGCCCTTCCTGCCATCATCTATCTTGACCTTTTAAATGTATTTCTAAGCTTGCAATAAATAAGAGACATTTCTCTCCAAAGGCCTGATACCTATTACCTTTGGCTGCAATAAGGATGTGTAGCAAAAATTTCAAAACCTCAGTGACTTAACAACAATACAGATTTCCAGTTTGTGATGTGTGTTGGCAACTGTAAGTTGGGTGACCCTGCTCCAGGCTGCAGGTCCAGTTCAGGTGTTAAGAGCCAATCCTCATCTGGGATGTAATTCTCATGGTGGACGGAAGGAACATAAAGGAGTTGGAGGAACTTGCAATGCCTCTTCTGATCTCTGTTTGGAACATGCCATGCTGCTACGTCTACTCATATTCCACTGACCAAACAAAGTTACATGGCCAAGCCCAATATTACTGGGCCAGGAACATTTATTCCTCCTGGAGGATAAGAAAGTGAATATTTGCTGAACAGTAATACTGTCTACCCTTCACTCTGACAAAGTTAGCTGAAAGCAAAGAGTGATGCAGTGAACAGCAAGGAAACACTACATCAGCATTGCAATTGAGGGGTGACTGAACCTTGGACTAATGATTAGATGGTAGAATTGAACCTGAGACTTCTGTATTAAGTAGAGACTCTCAAATGGGGCCAAAGTAGTCCCCAAATGATAATGTCTCCTGGCCCTTAGGAGAAACCAAAAAAAAAAAAAAAAAAACCCACACCAAACCTACTGCCATCAAGTTGATACTGACTGATAACGACCCTATAGGACAGAGTAGAACTGCCCCATAGGGCTTCTAAGGCTGTAAATCTTACTGAAGCTGACTGCCTCATCTTTCTTCTGTGGAGCAGCTGGTGGGTTCAAACTGCCGACCTTTTGGTTAGCAGCCAAATGCTTTAGCCCCTGTACCACCAGAGCTTCTTAGAAGAAGTAAGCACAAATCCACTTTGGATTCCCATAGCCTGGCATTAACCAAATAAGAAAATAATCAAATGCATTAACAATAAACCCACATGAAATCAAGACACTATGAGAGTCAGCAGAAACAGAGGACACACCTCACATTTAAATATTAGAATTCACAAAATACAAAATAATTGGTTGTGAAATATTTAAAGAAATAAAATCAAGAAACACAAAATACAAAACTATAAAAAAATGGTTAGGCTGTTTTGAAAAAGAATTATGTAGAATTTTTAGATATGAAAAATGTAATTATTGAATAAAAGTGTTGGTAGGTTAAATAGATTACACTCAACTAAATAGTTATTTAGCAAAGTGAAAGAGAGAGTGGAAGAAATCCCTCAGAATACAGCACAGTTAGACAAGGTGATGGAATGTATGACAGAGGTTAAGAGATACACACAACAGAATAAGAAGGTCTAGCTTATAACTGATCGGAGTCCCAGAAGGACAGAATACAGAGATTGAAGAGCTAATGGCAGAATGTTTTCCAGAAATAATAAAAGATTTAAATCTATAGATAAAATGTATTAGGCAGGAAAAATAAAAAGAAAGCCACATCTAGATAAATTATAGAAACTTTAGAACACCAAGAACAAAAAGGAACTAAAGATAAGACAATGATTTACAAAGGAGCGATATTAGATTAAGACATGGCTGCTTACCATCAAGAATGGAAGACAGAAATCAGAGGAATGACATCTTCAAAGTGCTGAGAATGCAACAATTTTACCTCGGATAAGATTATTGAGTAATTTTCTTTAAGGGTTGTCTTGTCCCCAACCCTCCCACACAGCCCAGGAAATTGATTACAAACTTGAGACATCAGAGTGGGGGAGGGTAGGTAAAACTCATCAATGACACTAGTCACTTTAGTGTATTCATTCTGACTGCTAACCAGAAGGCTGGCAGTTCAAACCCACCAGCCACTCCTCGGAAGGAAGGTTGGGCAATCCTACTTCCGTAGTGATACCGCCTCGGCAACCCAAGGAGGGGTCGCTATGAGTCAGGGCCGACTCGAGGGCACATAACAACAACAACAGCAACATTCCACAAAGGCTTGAGTCTGCTTCTAGCATGTGATTTTCACCAACTCCCATGAATGAGGGTACAATAAAGATATTTTCAGATAAACAAAAATGGGAGAGAATTTATGACCAAATGAACCTGCACTGAGGGAATTTTAAAATATGCCTTGAGGAAGAAGGGAAATGATCCCAAAGAAATATCTTAGCAGCACAAAGGAACTGTTGACAAAGAAAATACAAAACACATTGACAAAGCTTAAAAAAATTATATTATGAAACAGGATAGCAATGTTGTTGTTGGGTGCCACTGAGTCAGATACGACTCATATAACCCTGTGTACAATAGAACCAAACGCTGCCCGGTCCTGTGTCATCCTCAAAATCATTGTTGTGTTTGAACCCATTGTTGTAGCCACTACATCAATCCATCTCACTGAAGTTCTCTTTTTTCCACTGGCTCTTTACTTTACCAAGCATGATATCTTTCTCCAGGGAATGCTCCTTCCTGATGATATGTCCAAAGTACGTGAGACAAAGTCTTGCCATTCTTTGCTTCTAAGGAGCATTCTGGCTGTACTTCTTCCAAGATAGATTTGTTTGTTCCACTGTTTATTCAACAACACCATAATAATTCAAAGGCATCAACTCTTCAGTCTTTCTTCTTCCTTGTCCAGCCTTCATATGCAAATGAGGTGATTGAAAATGCCTTGGCTTGGGTCAGGTGCACATTAGTCTTCAGGGGGACATTTTTGCTCCTGAGCACTCTAAAGGGGTCTTTTGCTGCAGATTTGCTCTACACAGTATGTTGTTTGAGTTCTTGACTGTTCCTTCCATGGGCATTGGTTGTGGATCCAAGCTAACAACACCAAAATAAATAAATAAATAAATAAATAAATAAAAATCCAAACTCACTGCCATTGAGTTGATTTCAACTCATAGCAACAGAAGCAGACTGCTCCATCTTTCTTCTGCAGAGCAGCTGGTGGGTTCTAACCTTTTGGTTAGCAGCCAAATGGATTAACCACTACACCAACAGAGCTCCTTAGATAACAATAGCATGGTCAAAAACAATGTTTTAAGCTTCTAGTATTGTCCAGATGAGGGATTAAGACATTAACTTTGATTTAAGTTAGGCATGCATGTAAAATGTCAGTTGTAACCACTAAAAGAATAGAAATGCAGTGATCAACTGCCAACCTAGAATAGGGAAACAAATGCAATAAGAACAGAACAAGAACATTTAAAATAATAATAATAATTTTAAAAGCCCTAATAAGTAGCGAAACTTGCAGAGTAAAAATGTGGCAGCAATTCCAGATTAGGTAGTCCCCAGATTATGGCAGGGTCCTGTTCAGATGACTGCTCCATTATAACTTGGTTATACTGTAGAATACTCAGAAGTATTAGAATACTTCTTTTTTTTTTTTCATATTTTCATTATTTTTCCTTTTTATTATCAGTATCTTTATAAATCCAGTCTTTATTTGTCTTCAGGGGTTGGAATCATTACTCAATATTGTATGTAGTACATATTACTAACAATAACATACACAAAAAACACACAGATGGTTGTAAATGCAGTTCTTATAACTTGAATACATTGTAAACTAAGGACTACCTATATTTCAGAAATAATAATGATTAAAAAATTAAATAGATAATATAGTCAGTTAAAAGACAGACATTTTGTCAGATTGGAAAACATGAAAATCATAACCCTGTAGCACATAAGGAGCTCTGGTGGTGTTGTGGTGAAAGCATTGGATCGCTAACCAAAAGGTCGGTGGTTCGAACCTACCAGCCACTCCGTGGGAGAAAGATGAGGCAGTCTGCTTCCGTAAAGATTTATGGCTTTAGAAACCCTAGGGGGTAGTTCTACTCTGTCCTAAAGGGTCTCTATGAGTCAGAATCAACTCGATAGCAGTGGGGTTTTTTTGTTAGAATAGCACATAGGTATTCAAAATGTGTTTCTTAAAAACCTTAAGTATTTTTTTATAAGTTATTTACCAGTCATTCTTTGCTATAAAATTTGAAGACTGACTTTTTCCTTTAGCTCTGGTGGCATAGTGCCTAAGGTATTTGACTGCTAACCAGAAGGCTGGCAGTTCAAACCCACCAGCCACTCCATGAAAGGAAGACTGGGCAATCTACTTCCGTAAAGATTTACTGCCTCAGAAACCCAGTGGGGGTTGCTATGAGTCAGAATTGACTTGATGGCAGTGTGTTTGATTTTTGGTTTGATAGTCATAAATACCTTAAAGTTGTAAGACTTTTCTGTGTGTCCATGAATGTTGCTAAGTTGCAAAATGATACCAGTTTTTACAGGTACATGTCAATCTTCAAAATGTCTGCTTAATGGGCTTTGATTTTTAAAGAACACAAATGACTACCAAAAATTGAAGAGAAAAATCTGGTACTGTTTATATGCCAAAAAACCAAACTGATTCATTGTGGTTGAATCAGTCCCCACTCATAGTGACCCCTCTTGGGTTTCCGAGGCAGTATCTCTACGGAAGTAGATTGCCAAATCTCTCTTCTGCAATGGGCTGTTTATATGAAACCTACCCAAGTATGTGACATTACGTATTATTCTGCTTTGGGTACTTCCCAGGTGTGATTAAAGGACACATAGTTTTGCTATGTTAATTCAATCATTTGCAAAGTAGGTTGCCATTAAAAAGTTCCCTAGTTGTGATTAACTATTGTGTTTTAAGATTGTTCTTGCTAATTTTTTATTTCACAGTAAGTACCAAATCAAAGATGTTAAAGGCAGCCTCCAAAGGGAACAGATTCTAGAGGAGAATCTGCCAGTTGGGTTCCACATAGGCTCCGGGTACATGTGAAGCTGATTGGGGGATGAGAAATAACTTTACTTTGGATGAGACTAACGCATAGTTTCTGCTAAAGGATGGCTCCACTCCCTCAAAGAAACTGGATCAGTAATCTGAGACTTCGGGGGTGGGTAAAATTGATCAATACTACTAGTGAGGTTATATATATTTATTTACATCCCTGCATTCAAGAAAGGATTTGAATTGGTTTATAGCACATAATTTCCTCAAACTTGAAAATAAATAAATAAACCGAGGTCATGGAAAATATATAAAGAATAGAATTGTAAGTCTAGGGCAGGGGTCCCTAAACTTTTCTGCACATTGGAATCACCTGGGAAGCTTTAAAAAGTCTTTATGCCCATGTAGGCTCCCATACCAATTGAATCAGAGAGGGAGATGGCCCAAGATGGAGGCTTAGTCAGATATTCCATGCCATCCCTCTATAGCAAAGACCCAAGAAAGCAAGTAAAACAGATGCAGAAGACAATCTTGGAATGCTGAGCAGCAAATGGAGGGATGGAGAATGAGCTCAAACACCAAATGGGAGGAGAAACGGAATGAAAACAGTGAACAAAGAGATTTATGAATCATAGGCTCCCTGTCAGCTGATCGGGCACAGCATGGCCATCTTGAAACAAAGCAAGTAGTGTTCCCAGATGAGAAGCACAGAAAGGCAACTTCACAGAATCCCAACAGGAGACAGAGATACTGTGTAGACAAACCTGGAGTAAAGCAAGGGAAGCAGAACATGAATCAGATCTAAGGAGGGGAAGTGCAGGAAGTTAAGGAAGAACTTAGGAATCCAGGTAACCACTGAGCAAGGAGGGAGCCAGGAAGTAGGGACAGAACTATTTACCACCAGCAGTCCCTGATCATTTGGGTGGGTGGCTTCCACAAAGTAGACAATCCACAGAGTGGCAGCTGGAGATCCGTCACCCAACCAGACTCTGGACAGCCCCTCCTTGAGTTTGGTTGGGACCACGTCCTAATCACTGGCTGCACTCTACAGGGAATGTTGTGGTGCCCACGTGAGTGACCAGAGGAAAAAACTGTCCCCTGCTCTGCTGGTGACCAGTGGTCCCCTGCTGGCCTGCCAACTGGCGGTTCAAGTCACTCCTGCCCTGCCTGGGACCAGCAACGCACACCTGCTCTACTCACTTGGCAATCCAGTGGTGACTCCCCTACCTACTGACCCGCCCACCTGGTGATTCACTGTGCACATCCCATGTCTTCAGACTGGTTACTGGGGGTTTGTGTCAAGCCCCCATCATCCTGCCCACCTAATGACTAGCAGCACATGCCCACTCAACAACACCTACCCTGCTGCCTCACACCCCCCTATGAGTAGTGGGACACACTCACACATTGCCAGACTGGTGACTAGTAGTGTACATGCAGATACCACCAATCATGTGGCACAAGTTACCCCCTCTCTCCTGCCCCTGTCACCCCGCCCACTTGGTTAGCAGTGGCAAGTACTCCCATGCCACCCACATGGTGACTGATCAGGTGGGTGTATCCTCTGTGGAAGCCACCCACCCAAATGGTCAGGGACTCCTGATGGTGAGTAGTTCTGTCCCTATTTCTTGGCTCCCTCCTTGCTCAGTGGTTACCTGGCATGAACCTTCTCCTTACCTCCCCTGTCTGGCAACCAGAAGTGCAAGCTCCTGTGCCACCCACCTGGAGACCAGTGACCCGGGCATACCTTCCCTGACCGCTCAGCAAGTGGCAGCAGGTACAACAGCACCCACAACCCAGTGTCTGGCAAGAACACTCCCTGCACCCACACCTGTTGGGTATCACACCAGCAGGTACCAATTACACCTCTGCCAAATGACGAGGATAAGATCCTAGTGTCCTTATTGAATCTCCATCCAGCAACATCACACATTCCACATCCAAACAGTTCCTGCAGACTGACTGTCCATGCACTGAAATCTCTTGATCCCCTACCACCTACCTGAGATGCCAGCTCATGCATGCACAGAGGGCCTATCCCATCCGTTTGGGTAGCATCCCCTCACAGAGGCTATAGAGATGTCCTGCCCTGACCTCCATAGGATGCCCTGATGCTAACACCAACCAGCAAAGACCCTATCTCACAAGGGTGGTAAAGGGACCCTGACTACTCAACACTTGTTACCCAACATCAGAGAAAGAACCTTCTCTCCCACATCCACTCAGTCCTATAAGGGAAGATATAGGAGACTAACCACAGAGGACTCACAAGTGAGGGTAACTCACCGTACCCACTAGTGAGAGGAAATCACACCCAGTCAACTGACATCACCCAAATCACACATAGACCAGAACCACAAAACTACAACAAAAAAATACAAACGAAGAAACATGTTCTACAGAGAAAAAGAAACAAAACTCCTGATATATCAAGACGAAATATAAATATAAATCAGGACGAAACAAGCAAACATACAATCAATATTGCTGTTGTTGTTATTAGGTGCAAATAAATTAATTAATACCTTAATGCCTCAGAGATAGCAGATAATAACATATCACATGAAGAAATAGGATAGGATGGCTCAAAGTGGCACCGCGCACACACAGAGTAAAACAAAGGGACAGAAAACCTTCCTGAAGCAGAAACGGTAATAGAACTACCTGAAAAGGAATCCAAAAGACTTATATTTAGGCTCCTAAACGAGATCAAGGAAAACACAGATAAAGCCCAAGAAGAATTCAGGAAAACAATATGAGAACAAAATAACTACATAAACAAACAATTAGAAACCATACAAAAACAACAACTAGAAGCCCAGATGATTAACAATAAAATATCAGAAACAGATAACAGAAAGACACAGAAGTAGAATTGAATCAATGAAAGAAAGAACTGACAAAATAGAGGACAGATCCCTTGATACTAAATTGTTTGAGGGAAAAATCACTGTCTCCCTCAGTGCCTCACAGTGTTTTGCACACACACCAAAAAACCAAACTCTCTGCTGGCAAGTCAATCCTGACTCATAGCAACCCCTCCTTGTGTTTTCGAGGCAGTATCCCTACGGAAGTAGATTGCCCAACCTTACTTCCAAGGATCCAGCAATAATAGTAAAATTCAATAGGACAGAAAGGAACAAATGCTGGTGAGGGTGTGGAAAGATTGGAATTCTCATTCACTACTGGTGGGACTGTCAAATGGTACAACCACTATGGAAAATGGTATGGGGGTTTTCCTTAAAAAGTTGGAAATAGAAATGCCATTTGATCCAGCAATCTCACTACTAGGAATATATCCTAAAGAGGTGAGACCCAGGACATGAATAGATACATGCACACCCATGTTCATTGCAGCACTGCTTACAATAGCAAAGGGATAGAAACAACGTAGGTGCCCATCAATAGACGAATGGCTAACCAAACTATGTTACAGACACACAATGGAACATTATGCAACATTGAAGAATAATGAAGAATCAGTGAATTACCTCATGACGTGAATGAACTTGGAGAACATTAGTGGAAGTAAGTCACTCATGTTGTTGTTGTTGTTATGTGCCGTCGAGTCAGCCCTGACTCATAGCGACCCCTCCTTGGGTTTCCGAGGCAGTATCACTACGGAAGTAGGATTGCCCAACCTTCCTTCCGAGGAGTGGCTGGTGGGTTTGAACCGCCAGCCGTCTGGTTAGCAGGCAAGTGTCTTAGCCACTATGCTACCAGAGCTCCCAAGTCACTCATAGACGGACCAAATATTGTATGAGTCCATTACTGTAAAAAGTTAAGGGAAGGTTTACATGGGAGGAAATTGTCTTTGTAGGTTACCACAGATGGGAGGGGAGGGAAAGGGAGAGCAAACAGATGGATAATTAAGAGATAGGTTTGATATGGGTGAAGGGATTTGAAAGAGAAAGAAAGAAAGGAATAAGATTAGCCATTAGTTGATAGTTTTTGAAGCTAGGTTAAGGAGATCCCTCTTTGGGTTTCCCAGGTGGAGCTCTAGTAGTGCCTAAGGCATTGATTTGACTGCTAACCAGAAGGTTGGTGGTTCAAACCCACCAGCCACTCGGGTAATCCCCAAGGGGTCACTATGAGTTGGAACTGACACAGTGGCAGTAAGTGTGGATTTATTTATTTATTTATTTTGGTTTTTATGCATCTAAGTACTGTTGCCTTAATGGCTCAGGATTTCTGGAGAAGGCTTTGCAGGTGGGTGTTGACTCCATGAGGGTGTCTTGAAAGGAAACTCATTACATGGCATAGGTTTTAAGCTACAGTCATGTCACAGGGAAGGAAAGGAGCTGAAGTTAGGGTGGGTGTTACCGCCCCCTTCTTTGAAAACCATATAGGGGGGCTCAGAGCACATACTTCTAATGCAGCTGGGGACAGCAGGCATGACGCTCCTTTTGGAACATGTGAGTTGTCTTTGAAACAACACTTGAATGAAAATTCTAAACGCACCCTGTGAATACCCTGGTAGGTACTTTGATGTTTTCTTTTCAAAGGTAAATGACATGTGATATTTGTGTTCTCTTCTTGAACTCACAAATGCACTTAGTATCTAAATTTAAGGAAAAACTACCTGAAAAAGTCGAGTGACAATTTTTCTTTCTTTCTTTCTTTCTTTTTTTTTTCAAAGCCTTCTCTTGCAGTCCTATAAATCTGAGTAATCAAAGAACTGCTTGGTAGAGAAGCAGTAGCTGGCGTGTGGGAAGAACCCTATGGTCGCTAATAAGACGTCTTAATTGTTTGCATATGCAACGGATAACCTTAAGCTTGAGTTTGGTATTTCACGTTGCGTCTCAAAAGCAAGCTGCCTTTGATTCAAAGGACCACACTGTCTGTTTTCGAGTGGGTGGGTGTGTACTCAGAGCCCGCGCTGTGTTGATTTTGTTCCCCGGAAAGTTGACAAAGGCACTGGCGACTCGCGGCCACAGCGGGGCAGCCTCATACCGGGGCAGGCTCTCCTGCGCAACGCGGCTGGATTCGCTCCGGGCGCCAGCAGCTTGGCCAAGTCCAGTGGGCCGGGGCTGCCAAGAATTTAAAGGGGTCTAGAAACAACAACAGAAACATCCAAAGAGATCCCGGGTGGCTGTTAACTAAAAGTCATTGGTTCGAACCCACTAGCCGCTATGCGGGTGAACGAATTGGCAGTCGGCTTCTGTAAAAAATTGACAGCTTTGGAAACCCTAGGTGGAGTTCTGTTCTCTCCTACAGGGTCGCTTTGAGTCGGAACAGACTCTACCGCAGTGAGTTTGGTTTAGTTAAAAATATCCATCTTCCCGCTTTTAACAATTACAGCAAGCTCAGGGCCCTTGGTGAAACGCTTGCAGAAAGGAGAAAATGGACAGGGTATTGTTTTCTTGCAGAAAATGCCTGCACCGCCTTCAAATGCCCAGTCCACACCCTCCCCAGACTAGAGAGAACCCGGGAGAAGAGGACAGGTCAGCTTCGGGGGCCAGGCCTGGCCCACGGACCCTCGGGGTGGCGGGGGACCCCCACAGAGCGCAAGAGGCGGGGGCGGGTGGGCGTGGGGCCGACTCCACCGCCCCCGCCCGGCCTGTGATTGGCTGGGGGTGCGGGCCCGCCCCGGTGAGGCGGGAGGGTCCCCTCGGGTGGGTGGAGGGGCAGAGGGGGCGGAGTGCGGGCCGCGGAGCTAGGGGCCGCCTCCGCGCACTGAAGGCAGGCCCGGAGGGGCGGGCGGGAGCCGGGGGCGGAGCGCGGAGGGACAGAGGAGGGAGAGAGGCCGCCGGGTCCCCGCCGCCGCCGCGCGCACGGGAAGGCGCCGGGGCTGCAGCCGGCTGCTCGGCGCTCGCCTAGGGGGGCCGCCGCCGCGCGTTCCCGCAGCCTTCCGGGAGGAAGCGGCCAGGAAGCGCGCCGAGCCTCACCTGCCCGCGGGCGCGGAACCCGGCCGGGTGCACCGGGCGGCCGGCCCGAGCCGAGTGCAGAGAGAGAGCCGCCTGGGCGCCGCCGGTCCTCAGCCCAGCAACCCGGAGCGGGTGCGACCCCGCGCGGGGCGCCGGCCCGGGCTCCATGGCGACCGCGCTCGGGGAGCCGGTGTACGGACTTTCAGAGGACGAGGTGAGCTGCCGGGACTCCCTGAGGATCCTGCCCCGCGCGGCTGGGAGGGCCGGGGAGACCCTCAGTGCGCGCCCCCCGCGCCGGCACGGACCCCAAGGCGGAGCGCCCGAGCGGGTGCCGGGGACCCGGGGCCTTCTCGGCGCCCCCTCCGTGAGCATTGTTTGTAAATAGAGCCGCGCGACGCCCAGAGACTCGCCTCGCCCGCCGGTCCCTGGGATTTCTTTAAAAAAAATTTTTTTTGGGGAGTCTTGTCGCGTGAGCTCCTTCGCCCTCATGTTCCCTTCCCTCTCTCAGAAGTCTCTTGGGCCGTTAGGGAACTTTCCACCCTCGCCCTCCAGTCCCGGAGCCCAAGCCGTGGGTCATGTCTGGATCGTGGCTGGAGACCCGCTTTGCGCGGGGAGTCGGAATAGTCTCCCCCAACCCCCACCCCAAACTTTCTCATGATTTTGTTAGCAAGTCCCCGAAGCGTATGGGTGCTTCTCGCGATGGAAGTAGGGGATCTGGGGAGCTCTGGGTGTCTGTCCCTCTGCCTTCCAAAGTCCAAAACCTGGATTCTGGATTTCGAGGTCTTTTTTGTTGGGGGAGGGTGGCAAGGATAGAGGCAGGTGGTACTGGAAACTTGGAGGAGGCTTGCAGCCCTGCCCTTTTTTTTTTTCCTCCCAAGGATTCAAAGCCCAATACCTCGGGGGGTGGGCGGGTGGGTGGAGAGAGGAAAGTGCAATTGATCCTTTTTATTAATAAAGCGAATTAGGGAAGCCACGCCCCCGAGGCTGTGGGTTTGGCTGGAAGGGGCTTTGTTTTTAGCCTTACTCTCCTCTCGGGGTCTCCCACTCCCCCTTTTGGAAACAATCCTGCTAAATCACCGCGCAGCCCCCTCTCGACGAGCCACGCTCGGCTCTCATTGGTGTGTTCTCTGCCAAGAAGGGGGGAGGCCTGTCGCCAGCGCGGCGTGACAGACAAGCTGGATGGAGCAGGTAGGAGTGGTTTGCCATCTGGAGGGGCGCGCGCTCAGGTCTGCTTCCCTTCGAGAGGTGAATTTACAACCCTGGAAGCATTACTCAGCAGGGAGGTATTTCCTATCCTGGTTGTGCATTTCAGGGAAAGTTGGTGCCTGGAAATCCAGGCGTGCTCCATGTCTCTTCCTTCCCTTCCCTTCTTTCTTTTCTGATGTCCCCTTTTTCTCTGATGACGGGGGTGGGGTGTAAAGAGACTATTCTCTGAGACATGCCCACGTTATGGCTTCTCTTTTAGCCGGGCTGCAGCTCTTCTTTCCCTGGCACGTCGTGTGTGTGTGTGTGCGCGCGCGCGCGCCTGTGTGCTGTGTCTGGAAGCGTGTAGGGGAATCGTTATCTTGGGGGTGTGGAGGTTGTTTTGGGGTGTGACTCCCCCCTCTTAACAGTTCAAGGCAAGATTGCTGTGGTCTTTATTTTACCAAAGAATGATCACAATGCAATTCAGTGTGGTTTGCCATTCTGTGCTTGTGTAAAATAATTTGCCTTTATTTGCAGTTACCTGGGGACGGTGAAAAGTAAAATTGTTTTGTGTACCCTAGGGATTCACCTCTCTCCAGCCTCTTCCCTCTTTCAAGAGCTTCCCCTTTCTATCTCTACTAATCCATTTAATTAGCAGCACAGGAGGGGGGGCAGTGAGCTTTCCGAGGTGCTGGGGTTTACGACATTCCTAAACAAAGGGACTTGCTTGGGTGGAGGATGAAGACAGCTGAGTTCCATCTTAGGCTCTTTTATTTAGGTGGTTTATTATTATTATTATTATTATCATCATTATTATTTTAAATATGCTTATTTTAAAAAGCTCCCTGAAAACATATATTTTTGAAATGCTTTGGGAAGTGCAACTGGATGGATGAATCACATACATGTCACCATTGTTTACTCTTTGTTTACATTTGCAGTGAGTGTCCGAATGCACCAAGAGCGTATCTTGCCACTTTTGTCTTGATGAGTTAAGACTGATGATCTTAATTGGAGTCCAGTGTGAAGGGTTATAAACAATGGTGATAAGTGTGTGTGACTGGGTTCCTGCTTGCAGGTACCTAGAAGGCTGTCTGGGATGATAGAAGGAAGAGCAAGAGGTGAATCAGACACTGTATTGATTTGCTACGTTACTGGTGCTGTGTAGTTCCCCACATGTAACAAAAGAGAAGTCTCATCTGTTGTCCTTTTTCAACTTTCTCCCACCAGTGGATAAGTAAGCCTGGCCTATTTCAATGACTTCACATTTCTATGGTATGTGATTTTTATGGGTGGTTTCATGCTGTCAGTTTGCCCTTCGGAATATCAGAGAATGCCTTCGTAGAATATTAACAACTAATTGTTGAGTTTGCACGGCTTGTTTGGTCTCCCTGAATTAGTCAGTGTGTCAGAAAACAAGCGGAATATTTTACAGGGCTCCTAAAGCAGAATGCCTGATGAAATAGCAGCGTTGTTCTTCCAGGGCACATGAAATATGAGTACACTTCACTTTCTGCCCTTGGTGTGCTACAGAACATCACATGTGAAGATACGTTGATTGGCACATGCAAGCACATGCAAGAGTTACTTTCTAAGCCTTTTATCAAAATCTGCAGCCGTACCTAGCACATTTCTGAAGACAGAATTTGCATATTCATTTGAGGTATATGCACAGCATTTTCTGCTTGGCGTGCACTTGGTTGTGTCCCTTCTCATTAAGACAGTTCAGCTGCAAGTCCTGGCTGACAAGGAAGCGTTGCATTCGCCTGGAACACAGTGCTGTGGCGAGGCAGAGGGCGCTGCTTCTCGACGGACCAGCTGAGGTTCATCCAATTTGCAGAATGAAAGGGATTCAAATATGGGCTTTGCTTGTGTGAGTGCGTGTGGTGGTTAGTTTTTGGTGTGTGTGTGTGTGTGTGTGTGTGTGGCTTCAGTTCCTCTGGTTCCTTAGAGTTCCTCTTCACCCTGATTGAAATCAGGTCAATTTAACCCCAACATCCACTGTTGCAGAGTCGACCCTGGAGGACGGAGTAGAACTGCCCCATAGGGTTTCCAACGCTGTAAATCTTTATGGAAGCAGATTGCTTCATCTTTCTCCCACAGAGTGCCTGGTGGGTTTGAACCATTGACCTTTTGGTTAGCAGATCAATATTTTAACCACGGAGTCACCCAGAGCTCCTGGTCATGTCAGTTTAGGTAACCAAATTAGAAAACACTAGCAGATAGAGTACCTTTGGTGCTGGAGGGATTAACAGTTTAACAAAACTTCTGGTTCACGACCCAGCATCAGATTTGGTTTGGAATCCAAACAGTTTGGGCTAGTTTCTGAATCTGGCTTGGTTCTTTGGTGGATTATTATTATTATTATTTTATTTATTTGTGGCAATCTGTAGCACATTTTATTCATGAATGTTTCTCCGTGTTAACTTTCCAAAATCTTTTATTATAACGTCCTAGAAAGGTGTCCTTTATTGAAAATATTTTCTACTGGGTAAAATAGTTGAATTTGGGTGACAGCCTTCCTACAATAATAGATGTGGCATTTAACATTTTTTTGGTAGTTAGAATGAGACAAATGGCAGAAAATGAAGGGCCAGGTTGACATGGGATAATACTTTGATGTCCTATCTCCTCATTTTATACAAACAGGAGTAATTAACGTTTTGAATGTCTCCTCTATACCAGACACTGTGCTATACACATGTTGTCTCATTTCATCCTCATAAGAACCTTATGAGGCATGCTGCAGTTCACAGATGAGAAACATAGGCTCAGAAAGGCTAAGTGACCTGCCCAAGGGCACACAGCTAATAGATTATGGAACCAAGAATTAACCCCTGTTCTGTTGAGGCCATGGCAGCTGCTTCTGTGAAGATTTACAGCCTTGGAAATACTGTGGGGCAGATCTGCTCTGTTCTTTTGGATCGCTGTGGGTTGGAATTGACTGGACCTCAATGAGTGTATATGGATGTGTACTTTGTAGCATGCTGAATAATCCTGCTTCTTTTCCAAGTGTCTCCAAAGGTCTTCATAGCTCGGTTATTTGTGATAATGTAAGAGAGAGAGAGAGATGTCAGAGGTTGCAAGCTGATTGCTTAAGGGCAGTTTTGACCAATAGTCCTGCTTTGAGCTCCATGATGTTTCAGAGCTTGAGGATTTTCATGGAAAAATGGGAAAAATCTGGCTTCACTGGGGCTGAATTCTCACCTGGCAGCAGTTAGTGGCTCTGAGTCATCTCCTTTGAGATAGGGCCTTGTGTTAGAGTTGCCACAGTCCTCACTGCTCCCTGTTGTCTTAGGTTTCTCTTCACTCTTTAGCAGGTAATTTTCCACTTGATTTAAGACACTTGAGGTTAACGTTTGGCATAGATCCTGTGTTTCCTTAACTTTAAGGTGCTCTCAACTCTAAGCTGCACCATTACGTTATGTACAAGAAAGAAGGAAACAAATTGGGTGTCAAATTAGCATCTGTCATTTACTTCATGAAACATCCTCTGATCAGAGATGTTAAAATATGCAGACAAGGATGTCTCAGAATTGATGAGTTACGGTAATTAGAAACCTGGCATAACTCTGAGCTGTCAGTTTTAGTATCACCGATCATTCACAACTTTTCAGTCAACCACGAGTCAGATTTCCGCTTTTCTATCTCTGAGAGCAGGGTTAGAATAAGGGAGATGTTGCTAAGTGGGCACGAGCAGAGAAGAAATAGGCTGCCTGGATGATTGACCACCTGAAGAGCCATCTGTGAGTAATTTAGAAGAGTGTTTGATTTTTAAAAAGCGGTCCGTGTGTCTTTTCAAGAGATGGCTTGAGAAAGAGCCACAGGCCGTCTCTGCAGCTCTGGGGAATGGTCACAAGATTATTTTCGGAAACCAAAGCTTACACATGTGTGAACCTAAAGTGGATTACCCAGTGGAAGAAGAGGCTTGACCATCCATTACAGCCTGCAAGTACCCGTGGGCCAACTCACCCTGCTCCAGAGTGTACTGTGCACCTGGAAAGTGGGTGGCCGTAGCCGGTGTGTGCCAGGACCTCTAAAAGTACTGTTTCCAATGGCACAGGATTCAGCAGAATGTTCCGTGTGTTTTCTTGTGACATTAAAAAGCAGCATTTTTTTTTTTTTTTATTGGCAGATAGAATCTACTTTTTAAATTCTACTCATTAAATTTTTATTTTCTGCAAGGATGTTTCTATGGTGTTTGTAGACGTTGATGTATTTGTTTGTATTCTTTTTAGTTCTAGTAAGTCAGAATGATACTTAAGTTGTTGATTCATTACTGACAACTTATTTACTTAGCTTAAAACAAAAGCAAAAACAAGAACCAAAAAAAACACTGAACTTGGTGCCGTGGAGTCGATTCTGACTCACTTGGGGCAGAGTAAAGCAGCCCTGTGGGTTTACAACACTGCAATCTTTACAGAAGTAGACTGCCGTATCATTCTCTGGTGGAGCAGCTGGTGGGTTTGCACTGCCGACCTTTTGGTTTGCAGCTGAGCACTTTAACCACTCTGCCAGCAGGGCTCCCTGACTTCAGGGATGAAAATAGTTTTGTTTCGTGAGGTGAGGGTAGCGGCAAGATGCGACTCTTCAGGCCACTGCAGTTTCTTCAACTACAGTGTATAACGCAGTCTCAGAGGCACTCTGGTGGCGCAGTGGTTCTGATGCTCAGCTGCCAACCACAAGTTGGCAGTTCACGCTCACCAACCAGCAAACAGGAGAAAGATGTGGCTGTCTGTTCCGGTAAAGACTGTAGCCTTCGAGACCATGTGGGTTCTGTTCTGTGTCTCAGGGTTGCTGTGTGGTAATAGTAAGTGTTAGTGTAGTAGGATTGATGATGGGTGTGAGAAGGGTGATAAAATGTTTTCTGTTGTTACGTGGTTTCTCTTCCAGGGCACAGTATAAACAAATACATTTTACTTCCTGACTATAGGTAGCACCTTTGTGCTGTTCGGTCTCTGGCTTGTGTGTTGCATGTTGGTTGAATGTGATGGCATGACTTAGCCAAGAGACTGGAGAAACTAGGTTTGTTGTTGTTGTGTGTCGTCGAGTCGGCGCCGACTCATAGCGACCCCTCCTTGGGTTTCCTAGGCAGTATCACTACGGAAGTAGATTGCCCCATCTTCCTTACGAGGAGTGGCTGGTGGGTTTGAACCGCCAGCCTTCTGGTTAGCAGTCAAGTGCCTGAGCCACTATGCTACCAGAGCTCCCGAAACTAAGTTTAGCAAACGTTATTCCCAATACTCTCATTCAACTGCCATCAGGTTGGTTCCAACTCATAGCAACCCCCGTTGGGTTTCCAGGCTGTAAATCTTTACAGGAGCAGACAGCCCCATCTTTGACCCACAGAGCAGCTGACCTTTCTGTTGGTGGCCAAGCACATAACCGCTGTGTACTAGAGCTCCTAGTGCACAATGAAAACAACCCATAGCCACCCCTCCTTGAGTTTCCGAGGTGGTATCACTGTGGAAGTAGATTGCCCAACCTTCCTTCCGAGGTGTGGCTGGTGGGTTTGAACCGCCAGCCTTCTGGTTAGCAGTCAAGTGCCTTAGGCACTACGCCACCAGAGCTCCCCTTGGGTGGTTAGAGACTTCTAAATGGTAGTTTTGTTTCTGTTGTGTAGGTACTTCCAGCATTCGCTGTCATTGACTCTGAGGAGGAATTAATAATGATCACTGTCTCCAGGTGTTGGGTTGCTGGAGGTATCCTCTAATCTTGACACAGGACCAGGGCTCAAGTTGTAGCAAGAGAGAGGGTGGTGGTGTAAAGACACGGACTCTTATCTCATGAATATATAGGATATTGCCATAACATTTTGTTCTGAACCCAAGTGGTCTGATTGTTGAATAGTCCTGTAATGTCTCTAGGTGAGAAAAGCCATATTACGTAAGTCTTTCTGGGATAACTAGTTTAAATTTGATACTTTACTCGACTCTTTGTCCCTGACTCCAAAGTCCTGTAATGACTCACAGCTCGCCAAGTTTAATGGCGAGGCTATCCGATTACCCACTGTCATCAGATTCAGTGCCGGGTGAATTCTTTGGCAGGCAAGCAGCCACTGAAAGATTTCCTATTCTTTTCATACTTTCTATTCACCAAGAGAAAAGGGCCATTCAGAAGGGACATTCTTTCAGTGTGAACTGCTGGGATGAGAGATCTGTCCTGTGAAGGTGGGACTTGGCTCGTAGGGCTATTGGCCTGATGAAGAAAATGAACAGAGAGAGCCCCAAGGGAACTGTCCCATTGCTGGGTGGTCTACACCATCACCCAGGACTTCTCCAGGGCTCCATTGGACCCCAGGCTTCCTAGGCATCCTGAAGTTAGGTCTTCGTAGTTCCTCTGAGTGGTGCTGACATGTTTTCCATCTGTCAGGTGTAGATAATGTCTGTTGACTTGTTTATTCTTTTGCTTGTTTGAAGGAGCCCTGGTGGCACAATGGTTGAGTGCTTGGCTCCTAACCAGAAGGTCTTCTGTCAGATTGGCAGTTTGAACCAACCAAGTGGCTCTGCAGGAGAGAGACTTGATGACCTGCTCCAGTGAAGATTACAGCCTGGAACAGAAGCAGACTGCCTTATCTTTCTCCCACAGAGTGGCTGCTGACTATGGACCTTTTGTTAGCACCCAAGTGCCTTAACCACTGTGCCACAAGAGCTCCTAACATCCTGAATAGAAAGTAGAAAAATAAGTAACTGAGAATTATACTCTGTTAGGAATTAGTGGTCATTACCACCATCCTTCTTAAGTGTCTTGAGCACCATATTCTATCATTGGTTTACTAATATCTAGGCTATTTTTAAAAAAAATGAAAGAAAGAAAGAAAAGAAAAGGATGTGGGAGGCCAGTGTATCTATTGGATTGGAGAGCAGAGTGATAAGAGAGGAGGCCTGTCTCTTGGTGTCAGTTGAACTGGTGACGTATACAATTTTCTGTTGAGAATAAGGCATTCAGCAATTGAATGTGGGACTTAAACAGTTGAGGATTGAAAATAATCATTGCTCCATCGCAAAAAATAAAGGTTGTCCAGAATCCTAAAGAATAAAATTGTGACAAAAATTAAAAAAAAAAATTTCAGCCTAGAAATGTTACGAGGCGGTTCTGCTCTGTCGCACGGGGTCGCTGTGAGTTGAAATGGACTTGACAGCACCCAACAGCAACAGTGCTTGACTGGGCATCTCCAGAGGTGTTGAGGTAACTCTGGAGAGCGCTTGGTGGTTGATGCAGTGAATGCCAAGGGCCTGAGTTAGCACAGTTTTCACCAAAGAAATTATATTTGCCCCTTTTTCAGCCTGACTTAAAACCTGAGTCTTCTTTGCCTCCTTGGGTGCTGTTCTGGGTCATGTTTTATAATGTGTCTTTTAAAGCACATTGTAAAACTGGAATTTCCATTTTGGGTGAAGCAGTGGGCTTGTAATAATAGAAGAACTGCAGCTGGGAGCGACAGCCAGCGTGCTCAGACCTGGTGGGATCACGCCAACTTCCCGCCATTGAACATCTGGTAAGAATTAATGGTTTAAAATGCAAACTTACATAGTTTTTTAGTGACTTACATGATTTTAAGTTTCATATTTATGTTTTGGCAAGTGAGTGTTGGGTATCACCAGCGCAGGAGTCTGTGACAGCTTGGGGTTGGAGGTGATGTAGGAGAGGAGGAGTCTCCTTTTCCCGGTTGCCTAGTTGAAGATGTTTCTATTGCATGGCCTGGTTTTAATTACATTGGTAATAAGTTGTTTTTAAATGCTGAAAGTCATTTTGGTCTGTATTTTTCCCCCCTGAAAATGAAAAAGCCTAAGATATATGGAGAATTGCTTAGTAGGCACTCAATATTAATGATTGAATAATGAAACAAAACATGTGTATGTATATACATATGTACATACATATATGACATATATGTATGCATGCATACATAGGTAGCTGCTGGTGAGTCGACTCCAAACCATGGCAGCCTTATGTGTAACAGGACAATGTTGCCAGTCCTGTGTCATTCTCCTTGTTGCCAGCCTGCTGGAGTCCATCATTGTAGTTGCTATGCCTACCCATTGCACGAAGGATCTAGTACGTCCTCCACGACCCCCACCTTCACCAAACATAATGCCCTCCTCCATTGATTGATCCCTCCTGATGACGTGCGCAAAGCAAGGGAGTCAGACAGATGTTGTGTTGTGATCCATAGGGTTTTCATTGGCTAATCTTAGGAAGGAAGTTACCATGCCTTTCTGCCTTGTTTTTCTTAGTCTGGAAGCTCTGCTGAAACTTTCCCAGCATGGGTGACCCTGCTGGTATTTGAAATACTTGTGTTATAGCTTCCAGCATCACAGCAACCCACAAGGTGACGTAGCAGGACTTCCTGACAGACAGGTGGTGGAAGACTGATCTCCCTGTCTGTCTACCTCCCACTGAACTAAAGCACAGACCCCACATACGTCCTTGTGAATGGTCAAACCATCCTTAGACGTTAAAGGATGGGAGTCTGTTGGAAATCCTGTGCTTTCTTTCCTAATTCTCTGTTTTATCCCCCTCACAGTAAGTGGTTTGTTTTGAATGTGATTGTAGTGCAAAATTCAATTTGCCCAGTTTGGTTTAGGATGTGGAAGGAGTCTGAGGTTTAAAGAAAACATAAAGCTGACAATCAGTTTCTTTCTTTTTTTCCTTCTACCTGGAGTTCCTTTTGTGCCTCGTGCACTGTGTGATTGTTAGATGCTACCATAATTATCATGGATATAAACTTTGGACTGGCTCTATTAATGCCCGGGAATAAATGGGCATTAATTGAGAGGTCACTGAACTCTCAGGGATGATTTTGAGTTCTGAGTATGTTTATGATGATCCTTGAAAAACTGGTATGTGCCATGTTGCCTGCCTTTGGAATCAGTGTGTTACTTTCTAGTCAGTGTGGTTAGTGAGCGAGGACACTAAGCTGGGAGCAAGACTTTCTCTCCCTTAGACGTGAGGTAGAAAAGAGGACAGAGCAGTCACTGAGGTGAGTGGTGGGTGGGCAGATCCTGAAGAATGTTGAAAAATATGGAGATGTCAGCAGTAATATTGGGTGGAAAAAGTTGTTTACCAAACAGTAGGGGCAGTAGAATGTTATCATGGATCCAAGTGTTTATGGATAGAAATATTAACTGAGGATTCACACGTTCTAACATTAACGGTAGCTACCTCTGAATAGGATTCCGGGTAATTTTTGTTTTCTTCAGTTTTGCTTACTTGTCTTTTCTGTATTTCTACAATGAACATTTTATTTTTCTTAATATAAAAACTAGTTTAAAAGTGAAGTAGAACAAGAATACCCCAATGCATGAACTTCAGTCTTCAGGTGGAAATGAGAGCGCTTGGTCAGTGCAGATATCGATGATGTTGTTCAGTGGAGCCCACGTTTATCAAGACCCACTTTGGGCTTTGAATCTGAGGATACCAGGGTCTTGCTGTGTTGCCGGCTGGCCTTTAGGAGCTCATTGCCATGTCAAGGGGTGGAGATTAGGTGAATGAATGAGTACTTTTTAGTAAAAGTGACTGATAATTTTTTTTAACTTGCAGCTTGCAAAATAATTGCTTCCTTTTCTCCACACTGGACTCTTAAAATTTTTATTTTCTCCCTTCTTTGCATTATAGCTGTGTAAAATTAAGTTAAATTTTTTTTTTTTTTTTTTTTTGTGTGTGTATGCTTTGAAATTTGTACACAGGAAAGGAAGAAAAGACCAAACTGGATGTCGGAAGAGACTCTTAAGATTTCAAAGGGCAGCTAGAGAAGACAAAGTATTATAAAGAAATGTGCAAAGACCTGGAGTTAGAAAACTGAAAGGGAAGAACACGCTCAGCATTTCTCAAGCTGAAAAGAACCGAAGAAAAAAATTCAAGCCTCAAATTGCAGTGTTGAAGGATTCTGTGAGCAAAATATTGAATGATGCAGGAAGCATCAAAAGAAGATGCTGTATCAAAAGGAATTGGTTGATGTTCAACTATTTCAGGAGGTAGCATATGATCAAGAAGCTATGGAAATGAAGGAAGAAGTCCAAGCTGCACTAAAGACGTTGGCAGAAAAACAAGACTCAAGGAATTGATGGACTACCCATTGAGATGTTTCAGTAAACAGGTGCAGTGCTGGAGGTGCTTACTCATTTATGCCGAGACATTTGGAAGATAGCTACCTGGCTGACTGACTGGATGAGATCAATATTTGTGCCCATTCCAAAAAAGATGATCCAGTGCAATGCATAAATTATCAAACAGTATCATTAATGTCACATGCAAGTTAATTTTGCTGAAGATAATTCAAAAATGGTTGGAACAGTACTTTGGCAGAAAGCTTCCAGAAATTCAAGTTGGATTCAGAAGAGGACATGGAAGGAGGGGTATCATTGCTGATGTCAGATGGATCTTGATTAAAAGCAAAGAGTACCAGAAAGATATTTACCCGTGTTTTATTGACTATGCAGAGGCATTTGACTGTGTGGATCATAACAAATTCAGGATAACATTGCAAATCCTGGAACACTTAATTGTGCTCACAGTGAACTTGTACAGAGACCCAAGAGGCAGTCGTTCGAACAGAACAAGTGGATACTGTGTGGTTTGAAATCAGGAAGAGTGTGTGTCAGGGTCGTATCCTGCACCGTACTTATTCAATGTATATGCTGAACATATCTGAGAAGGTGGACTGTGTGAAGAAGAATGCTGCATCAAGATTGGAGGAAGACTTAATAACAACCTGTGATACGCAGATGACACAACCTTGTTTGCTGAAAGTGAAGATAACTTGAAACACTGACTGTGAACATCAAAGCCTTCAGTATGGATTATACCTCAACATAAAGAAGAGGAAAATCCTTGTAACTGGTCCAATAAGGAACATCAAGGAACCAAGTTCTTGACTCTGACGTCTGTGGTGTGTCTCTTTCTAGAGGCCCTTGTGGTCATTGAGTAGCTGCCAGTGGTAGTCAAGGATTTACTCTTCATTAACTTCTTGCAGAGGAAAGAAAATGGCTTTCTCTTAAGAATAAGGAAATCTCTCTTTCTCTCTCTCTGCCTCATTGGCCAGAGAGGCATAGAACTGCTTGTCCCTCAAACACTAGTGGCAAGAAGCCAGTGGATTTATCTTAAATGCCTTAAAGGTCCGCCCCTTGTGCTGGGTTAAGGTCAGCCATGATTAATCTTTGAGTTACTCATTCTTTTTTCTTTTGAAATAATTTACTTTTTTGTTGTTGAGAACATTTACAGCAGATCATACACCAATGATTTATACATGTACAATTTAGTAACATTCATTGCATTCTTCAGTTGGTTGTTCAGATATAGGATAAACCTTCAGAAATGCATGTTCTCCCTTTCCTCAGGGAGGCAACCCAAATTGTCCATGTAAGTATTCCAAGAATTTCTGGGTGATATACTGTCATTTGTGTTATACAGGCAATCTCTGGGTTAGGACATTGAACTTACAACTCCTATTTGCCTTTTAATAATATGCAAATTTGCCCTCACTTTGAAATGATTGAACCAACCCCTACTGGCAACAACTTCTTCATCATAATCACCTTCCATTGCTGCATGTGCAGCTTTTAAATCATAGAGAAGGCTTTGAACCTTTTCTTGTGCTAAAGTAGTGCTAAATATGAACCATTTGCCCCTGTTCTGATGCACTTCCAAGTTTCCTTAAAGACACATTTAGTGTCTGGGGACACTTGTCTGGTGATCTCTGGCTGAATACACTATGTTCCTCAGAGTATCTAGAATACATTGGTAAAATAAGAAGAGAATAATGACAGTTAAGAAAAAATTGCCATTCAGAGGAGGGGAAAATAAGAAAACTCCCAGTGTGGTAACTGACTGAACAGGGGTTGTAAGGAGTCTTTGGCTTGGTACGCTTCTAGTTCTGTTGAGTTACATTTGTGTGAGAATCTTCCTTGGTCTTTGTCCTTTCCAGCTGCACCTGGATTGGGTGGCACTGGCAAAGTCCTTCTTCTTGGGTCCTACTTGGATATAAGTTTTGGGCCAGGCGACTGATTGTTTCGGGTTTTAATAGCCACAGGCTGGTGTCAGCCATGCTGGGAGTTTCTTTGGCAGTCAGGCTCCCATGAAAACCTAGGTTCTGGGTTTGTTTGTTCTTCCAGTCAGTTTCATGGACTGGTAACTATAGAGAGTGATCTTATCTAGATGAAGTCTCTGGTTCTGGGAATTTCTGTTTCTTAGAAACAGATTTCTGTGCCCCATTCGTCCCCATAGCTTCTGCCTTGAGACAATTTAAAACTAATCTCAAATGAAGATGGACCTAGTGTGGGTCCCAAACTGAGACAGTTTAACCCATGCCTTTGCTGTGGCATATCTGGAATTCCTACACTGGGATTGTGGCATTCGTAGGCCTCTCTGCTCTCCCCTTCCCTTCCCTCAATTCTCCCCATATAGCACCTCTTATTTTTGGTATAAAATTTATTCTAGTTAGGGTTCTTGATTGCAAGTGACAACTGATTGTGACTCATTAAATAGAAAGGATATTTGTTGAAGGACTTTTGGATAGCACAGCTCGAGGGCCAGACCTGGACATTGGTCAGGGACCCAGAGAAGTCCTGTATCCAGAATCACATCCACAGACCTCCACAGGAGTCACCTGAGGAGACGCCCCACGCCCCCGGGCTCCATGGCTGTCTCTGGAACCTGCATGGTGACCCCTCTTTTCCTCCCGTGTTGGAGGTCCCCACAGCCACTCTTGGTGATTCGCTTGAAGCACTCATAAGACCCAGAAGTGTTGTACTCACAGTTATGGTTTATTACAGTGCAAAGACTCAAGCAAAGTCAGCAAAGGAAAAGGCACATAGGGCAAAGTCTGGAGGAAACCAGTTCAAGCTTCTAAGAGTCTCTTCCCGTGAAATCAAACAGGATGCACTTAATTCCTCCAGCAATGAATTATGACATTACAGGTGAAATGTTGTCCACCAGGGAAGCTCAGTAGAGACTCATTACCCAAGGTTTTTATTGGGCTGGACACATAGTCACCCTCTGTCTACCATGTACCAAAATTCTGCCTAGCACACACCGCAATTCTAGCATCCCAGGAGCAAAGCAGGTGTTCTACATAAACCATATGGTTGCACAAATGATCTAGGTAGAGTGAACCATTGTTACCAGTCAGGGAAAAGATTTGTATCATCGTAGGGAACGGTTTACCATTTAATCAGTAGTTGGTAACCATAATCACTTTTCTTATGTCATCTAACCTTTTTTCACCTTTTGTTCTGATTTTTTAAAAACCTTTTTATAGTTCTGTGTTCTTATATATTCCTCTAAGCAACTGCATTCTTGTTAGCATGTGGTGTTTGTATGCAAAAATGTTAGTAATCGCAGAAAGGGACAGGAGTGCTCAATATTGAACACTCTTTAAAGTAGGAAGATGGGGCTTGGCAGCTCCCAAATTTCATAACATTGCTCATATCACTTTGGAATGGCAATATCTTAAGGTTCTCTAGAGAAACGGGACCAGGAAGATACATATGTGTCTCGCTGTTGTTGGTAGGTGCCATCAAATGGTTTGAGCCCAGTGTTGTAGCAGCCACTGTAGCAATCCATCTTGCTGAGGGTCTCCCTCTTTTTTGCTGACCCTCTACTGAGCATAATGTCCTTTTCCGGGGATTGGTCCCTCCTTACAGCAAGTCCAAAGTAACTGTGACAAAGTCTCCTTCCTTGCTTCTAAGGAGTGTTCTGACTGTACTTCCTTCTAGACAGACATACATTGAGAAAAGGTATGGGTGTGTGTGTGTGGGGTGTGGGGGGATAGATAGGTAAAGACGTTAAGGAATTGGCTCTAGTGATGTGGGGCTGACAGGTCCACAGTCTGTAGGACAGGTGACGGGCTGACGGTGCCTGTATTCTGTTGTCCCAAACGCAGAGTTGGCAATGGGAAGAGTGAGGCAGTTCTGGCAACACGTCTGTTCATCACAATTGCTCCTGGAGAGGACAGTCTTCTCCTTCCCCTACTTTTTGTGGTTTAACACTTGGACAAGGGCACAGCCCTTCTCTGCCGGACCATATTAATTCTGGAGTCTGCATAGAAATGGTGGTTTCAAACAGACCGTCTGGTATTGCCAATGGCAGTTTCAGCAATTTCCTTGCCCTTCTAAAAACCTGTGGGGAAAAACACAACCCAAAACTGTAAAATGACCAAAGGCGAATCTATGTTGTCTTTGTGGAAAGCATTTCTCTTGGTGTCTGGAGAGGTGAGAAGTCTTTTCAATTAAAATTTTAGGGAAGGAGAATTTAAAAAAGCCAACTAAACTCACTGGCGTCAAATCGATTCCAACTCATTGTGACCCCTGTTGGGTTTCCAAGGCTGTAAACCTTAACAGAAGCAGATTGTCTCATCTTTCCTCTATGGAGTAGCTAGTGGGTTCAAACCATTGACCTTTCGGTTAGCAGCCAGATGCCTTAACCATTACACCACCAGAGCTTCTTAGGGAAGGAGGGTAGTTAAGTAAAATTCTAAGTAATGATATAGACTAGAAAAAAAGGAGGCCCTGGATGGAGCAGACGGTTAAGTGGTCTACTGTTGGTTGGTAGTTCAGACCCACCCACCCTGGGGCACCTTGGAAGACGATCTGCTTCTGAAAAGTGCCCCCCCTCAAACCCCCCCCCCAAAACAAACAAACAAAAAACCCAACCCTACAGCCATCAAGCTGATTCTGACTCATAGTGATCTTATAAGACAGAGTAGAACTGCCCATAGAGTTTCCAAGGCTGTATGTAATCTTTATGGAAGCGGACTGCCTCATCTTTCTCCTGCAGAGTGGCTGGTACGTTCAAACTGCCTTTTGGTTAGCACCCAAGTGATTTAATCACTGTGTCACCAAGGCTCCATCTTTTGAAAGGTCACAAACCTTGAAAACCCTGCGGAGTGCAGTTCTACTCTGTACATACGGGGTCACCATGAGTTGGAGTCAACCCTATGGCAACTAGTTTTTTTTCCTTTTTTTGATATTATATTTGGAACTGGAGATTGATCAATAGGGTATGGCCCTTATGTTGAGGAAGTTGCTAACCTGAGACAAGCCCATAACCAAGTTCTCATTCCCGGTCATTGGTGGAGATGCAGGAAGGTGCTAGCAACTCTGGGGTGCAAAGATGAGTGGGTACAGACAGGGTATCCACCTTCGAAAAGTGATATCTAAGCTGGGTTTTAAATAATATTTAAAAAGTAAAACAGACTTGACATCTAAAATCCCAGCATTTACCATATGCTAGGTTCTGATGTAAATGCCTTCTAAAAACGAACTCAGATCTCTCCATGCAGCCTTTTGTTGTAGGTACTATTATCTCTGTTTTACAAATGGGGAAATTGAGGCACAAAGAGGTTTCCCCCCCCCCCAAAGAGTTAGTAAGTGGGTGAGTGAGGATTTGAACCAAGGCAGTCTGGCTCCAGAGACCTTGTGAGAGACTGTTTCGGTTACCTAGTGCCACTCTGACAGGAGTATACCACAAATGGAATGGCTTGAACAAACAGAAGTTTATTCTCTTGCAGTTTTGGAGGCTAGAAGTCTGAGATCAAAGTGCCAGGCTCTAGGGGCTGGGTGGAAGCCCCTCAACCTTGGGCTTCAGCTCTGCCTTCTGTTCCTCGCCCGCTAAAGCTGGAGGCTTTTCTTCACTCAGACAGCTACTGGCTACCGAAGCTGGCAAACCCAAAGTCGACAAATGCGAAGGCAGAGTCCCAATGTTACCAAACAACGTGGCAGGCCATTGATTCAAGTCCATTGAAAGTCCCAAGATCGGCAGAGTATGGCAGGCTGTTGAACAGCGACCTGGCTACATGCAGAATTCAAGTGTGCCAAAAAGGTAGAGACCTTCCTCAAAGCTGCTGTTTATATACAGGAAGCAGACCACATCCCTAAAGCAGCTACTCACCTGCTTGCAGCAGATTCTACCATGGAGTTGATGGCTGGTCTTATCATGGGGAATAACTACCACCAGCCCAGCCAAGTTGACAGCAACCTTAACTACCACAGAGACTGAGACATCTCAGGGTTCCTTAGGCATCAGGAGCTGAGAGGTGGGCAAAAGGTGAGGCTGGGAGGCCTGGCTGTAAATTTTAGAAGAAAGGGTGACTGGTTGGTGAATTGCCTTACAGACTGGTAGTTAAGGTTGTGTGTCAGCTTGGCAGCTGGATGAAGCTATTCCTGATAATGAGATTGGATGTGAATTATGCAGTGAGCATCTGATTAGTTGAAGGAGAGTTGTCTTTGGAGCGTGGCCTGCTTCCAGTGTGTCTGGAGAAACTTTGGGGAAGGTCTCTAGCTTTTGGCTTATTTTGGGTCCTGTGTTTGGTCTGTCATCATCTCCAGTTCCTGGACTTGAACCGGTGGCCTGCTGTGCTGCCTGCTGATTTTGAGTTGTTGCCTTTGCAGGCTGTGAGCCAACCATCAGCCATTTTACCTGCCGATCTTGGATTCATCAGCCTCAGCAGCCAGCAGCCTGCTATCGTGCCTGCCAGTCTTAAGTTTGTCAGCCCCTGTAGCTGTGTGAGTCAGGAGAAGCCTCCAGCTTGCCCCAGTGGGCCTGGAAGGCAGAGCTGAAGCCCAAGGTCAGGGGCCTCCACCCAGTCCCTATAGCTGGCACTGTGAACTCGGACTTCGAGCCTTGTCTTCCCAGAGAGCCAGCTCTCTGAAGTCACAGTTCTAGCCTCCTAAATGTAAGAGAATAAATTTGTTTGTTAAAGCCATCCACTTGTGGTGTCTGTTATAGCAGCACTAGAGAACTAAGACAGGCCTTGGTGAGGAGCTGTATCGTTTAAGGCACTTCAAGAACCATGACATGGCCTGTGTTTTCAGAGAGCCGCCCTGTAGCAGTGGGGAAGCTGGGTTACAGTTGGACAACAGTAGGTGGCCACCAGTTGTCCAAACAGGTTGGTGATGATGGCAGTGCAGGTGCAAAATGCAGGGGATGTTTTGGTTACTGATTGGTTAGATGAGAAAAAGGAAGGTGTCCAGGATAATGTGAATTTCTTCAGAGACTGTGCAGAGGGGAGGTGGGAAGGAAACCTGCATTTATTAAATACCTACTTGAGTGGTTCAGAACTGGGTGATACTTCAGGGTGTATTTGGTTGTCATGAATTGGAGGGGGGCTGCTGCTCTGGACGCCTAGTGGGTAGGGGCCAGGGGTACTTCTCATCATTATACATAGCCTGCAACAAAGAAGCATCCAGCCGGCTTGTTAGTCCTGAGAATGAGAGGTGCTGCTTGGCCCGTCCTAGTTTTACATGGTTACCTGATTTCATACGTGACCCGACCAAGATTGTGGATACTGTATTTCAGATGAGAAAGTGGAGGCTTAGAGAAAGATGCATCACTCAACCAAAGCTGCACAGCTAGTAAGTGGCAGAGATGGGATTTGAACCCAGGTCTTCAGGATGTCAGAATGCAGGCATGCCTGCTCCAGGTCTCCCTCTGTCTTGGCCCTCACTGTGCCACAAAGCATGTTGGGTTGTGGGATTCTTTTTTTATTAGTGGTAGCTCTAGACTAGAGGCAGGCAGGAAGGAAAGGGGTTATTTATAGTCTCCTCTGCATAGGATCGAATTTTCCAATCCCGAAGGACTGATAGCAGCCGTTCAAGAAGTGCTATCATTTAGATGCTGGCTTTCCCCTGTAACCATAAATACAGGAACAGTTACCATCATTTCCTTAAAAAGATCCTACTGTTATCATTGACGTAAGACCAAATGCGAATGGTATAGTTCAAAAACCCATTTTTTCCCTGTGGATATGAATGAGTATAGGCTTCCCACGTTAATTACTAAGTATCTGTGAGAAAAGGGCAAGCCTAAAAAAAGGAATCTAGAGGGACCAGATAGGACAGCAGCTCTGGATTTAGAGGTAGTTGAATCATTAAAATATTTCGATTTGTCAGATGTAAGGATTTCTTTTGAAAATCAGTTTGCTTTGGGTTGGTCTAGAGTGATCAAAGGGAGCTCTGGTAGCATAGTGCCTAAGGCATTTGACTGCTAACCAGCAGGCTGGTGGTTCAAACAACAACAACAGAGTGATCGAAAGCTTGAATAGCTCACTGTAAAGCATGGGATTTGTAACTCTGTCAGGTACCATCTCCTTGAAGTAGTTACTGTCTCATCCCAGGTAGATGTTAGATGGTGTGTGGTGGTATTCCTTGTTGCGCCAGTGTCTAGCTGTCGACAGTTCTCACAGTTGAACTCTATGATTTCCTTTTAGTATTTTTAGGTTAGAGTTTAAGATATAGTCTTTGGATATTATTTTGAATCAGGCTGCTCTATTAAGATTGAGACAGTTGTTTTTGTGGGCATGGTTTTTCTGTGCAAAAAATGACCTATGTCTTTCATTGTGTGGCCATATAGTGCCCTGGAGCTTGGGCTGCAGGGAGCATTTGGTGAGTGAGTGAAGTTTCTTTATTGCACTGTTGTGGTAGTTAAGGTTGTGTGTCAGTTTGCCTGGGCCTGGGTGAGTGGTTGGGCAGCTGTTGTTGTGGTTATGTGTCGTCAAGTCGGACCCGACTCATAATGACCCCTCCTTGGGTTTCCGAAGCAGTATCACTACAAAAGTAGATTGCCCCATCTTCCTTCCGAGGAGTGGCTGGTAGATTTGAACCACCAGCCTTCTGGTTAGCAGTCAAGTGCCTTAGGCACTATGCTACCAGAGCTAGTTATTCGCCATGATTAGACTGGCAGTCACCTCCATGGTGAGATCTACCATAAGCAGCTGTGTAGCTGCTTTAGGGATATGGTCTGCTTCCTGTATATAAGAAGTAGCTTTGGGAATGGTCTCTAGCTTATGGCACGCTTGAACCTTGCATGTAGCCAAGTCATTATTCAGCAGCCTGCCATGCTCTTCCAACCTTGGAACTTTTAATGGGCTTGAATTAATGGCCTGCTGTGTGGTTTGGTAATATCGGGACTGTACCTTGGTACTGGTTGATCTTGGGCTTGTCAGCCTCACAGCCAGTAGCTGTCTGAGTGAAGAAAAGCCTCTAGCTTCATTGGGCCATGAGCAGGAGGCAGAGCTGAAGCCCAGGTTTGAGGGGCTTTCACCTAGTCCCTAGAGCCTGGCACATTGAACTCGGACTTGAGGCCTCCAAACTATAAGAGAATAAAGTCTTGTTTGTTAAGGCTATACCATTGGTGGTATATTCCTGTCAGAGCGGTGCTAGGTAATCAGTACAACTGTCGTAAGCAGTGCTGGTATGGGACATCCAGGCATAGGGTTGTTTGTTTTGTTTTGTTTCTCAGTCCTGTTGCTACACCTTCTATTCAGTTGCCACTTTTGCGAGAAAAAATGCACGTGTAGAAAGACATTGAGGTGCTTGCAGAGTTTGATAAGAACCCAGGGAAAGCAAAGTACTGAGCACATGTTTTGTTTTGTTTCTTGGATTCTTGTTAGCAGTCTTTAATTCTTTTTTTATTTTTTCTTTAGAGTTTATTATGTTGTTGAGAGTACACACGGCAAAGCATACACCGATCCAGCAGTTTCTTCACATCCAGTTCATGACGTTGATGACATTCTTCAAGTTGAACAACCATTCTCATCCTCCTTTTCTGAGTTGTTCCTCCCTCATTAATGTAAACTCGCTGCCCCTAAGGTTGCTATCTCATCTTTCCATTTATTGTTGTCAATTTGAGCCCTTATAAATAGTTCGTAAAAGAGCAAAATGTTCAAGGCTGACCTGAAGCTAAATCACTGTTCAATTTTAAGAAGACTCAGGGATATTTTTGGTTTAAGGTTTAAAGATTATCTCAGGGCAGCAGTTTTCAGGGGTTTATTCAGCCTCCATGGCTCCAGAGGGTCTAGAGACAGAATTTGACCTTCTGTTCTGGATTTCCCCCCTTTTGATCAGTATTCTTCTATGGAATCTTTGATCAAAATGTTCAGTAATTATATCTAGGCACTGCCCAGTTCTGCTGGTGTCATGGCGAAGAAGGCAGTTGTTCATAGAGACAATTAGCCACACATTCCGTTTCTTCTGTCTGTTCCTGACTCTCATTCTTCCACTTTTGCTCCCAGTGAATCAGACCAATCATTGTACCTTGGGTGGCTGCTTCTAAGCTTTTAAGACCCCAGGCACTGTGCAGCAATCCAGGAGGTAAAACAGAAACACCAAAGACGTCATTAGGCCAGTTAACTAGGATGTCCCATGAAACCCTGACCCTAAACCTCCAAACCAAGGAACCAAATCCCAAGGAACCAAGGTGTTTGGTTGTACATAAGCAGCCTTAACAGCTGCCTTTTTTTTTTTTTTAATGGTCGTTTCTATAAATTTATCTATCACACAGCTTTTGCCAATTCAACTTTTTACATCAGTACACGTTTTGATTATGGCACAGATTAATACTGAATCAAAGGAAAGCTGGGAAGTGAGAACTTAGAAGTGGCTTCCTGTTGCAGGAAAGGAAGCTTGCTCAGTGCGTTGCTGACGTCTATCCTGCAGTGTACCTGCTACAGCATTGGGCTCGAGTGGTTCCTTCTTTTCAGTTTCCTAGTTGTTTAGGTTCACATTTATAGCATGAAAATAATAATAGTTTTGACAGAAAACTGAAGGGTTTTCAATTAGAGGACCACTTCTAAACTTAGCTCAGTAGTAAAGATTAACAATAAAGACAGCAACTTTTTTTACCCATTATGTTAATGTTAATATTACTTAGTGCTTAACTGATTGTGTTTTTTCCACACCAAGATTTTCCCATTGAGAAATACCATATTGTGATGTTGCTTTTCTTGGGAAGAACAATTAATTACGTGTTTTTCCCTTTCTGTAGTGGGAAGACAATAGGCAATGTGATAGTGCAGTTTTTTTTTTTTTTTTTTTTTTAAAGCTTGAATAAAGTAGATCCCCTTTAGAGAGAAAACCTTAGTGTAGACCCCAAGTGCTGGCTTAAGTTGTTTGTATTATGTTTCTTAAGATATACCCAAACATCAAAGGAGGAATAAACATAGTTATCCCTTGTATTGGAGTTCTGGTAGCATAGTGCCTAAGGCACTTGACTGCTAACCAGAAGGCTGGCAGTTCAAACCCACCACCCACTCCTCAGAAGGAAGACTGGGCAATCTATTTCTGTAGTGATACCACCTCAGAAACCCAAGAAGGAGTTGCTGTGCGTTGGATCTGACCCGATGGCAGTGAGTTTGGTTTTTTGGTTTTATACCTTGTATCTGCCTGTAACACAAAAATCAATAATAAAAATTCATTACAAACCCCTGCACAATCTAATACAATTCAGATTAATAGTGTGATTTTAATGTGACAGGTGATTTTTTTTTCTTTTTGTGTAAAAAAGATGTCCATTATCTATGCTCAAGAAGCACTGGCAGGAAGGGCAAGCTTTCCTTTCTTGAACTTCCATGAGCTGAGTGATGATCACTTATTCAGACTTCCTTTGTACTATGTGCTGGAACAGAAAGACGTCAGTGATCTCAAGACATCATCATTGGGTGCCATCGAGTTCAGTTCTCACTCCTAGTTATGACCCCAGGTGACAGGGTAGACACAGGGTAGAACTGCCCTGTAGGGTTTTCTTGGCTGTAATCTACAGCAGCACATAGTCGTGTCTTTCTCCCATGGAACCCTTGTTGCTGGGTAGTTTAGAACCACTAACCTTTCAGTTAGCAGCCGGGTTCTTTGCTGCTATGCCATCTTGATCATACAAGCATCAGTTGAAACCCCAGGAATCATGGGACAGTACTCAGTTATATAAGGTGCCATCTAGATGACCTAGAACATACTTGTATCAATACATTAAAATCATCATTGCTTGCAACTTCCTGCACCAGGTGAGGTCCTTGCTCTCAAGAAAGTCATGTCCAGTGGGGAGGGAAATCCCAGTGATGAGTGGAGAAACCTCTTAGGACCACTGATGTATTTGGCCCATTGGTTCCACCATTACACAGTTGGTGGTTCATCCGAATTCTGCTGCCATCAGCCAGCCATACTAATGACATATAGATTGTCAATTAGAACTAAAGTATCTGGTACATTTATTGCTATTTTTTCAAGTAAAGATCTTCTCTTTAATTTTTAAGATGGCTTGCTACAGAAAATTTCCTTAGTAAGTGAACAAAATTCATTTGATCTTGAATCTTTTCATTTCTTAGCAATCCTTTTCCTTTGACACCGTCAGATGACTTTGCTGATTTCCAAGTGGTAAATGCTTTAGCTGTATTTTTCTTCAGAACAAACAGAAATCAATTATTATTGGCTCCGGTGTCTCCGACGAGCCACAGCTTGGGTCTTTGTGCCTACTTAGGGTACAGCTGGTGTCTCAGCCACTGGGCTCTTATTTGTGCTAGTTTCCCATCTTGCTTTGATAATCTTCCTTAAAAAAATATTCCCTTCTCCCTCTGATTTTCCTAGCCAAGGATGACAATAAAGTAAGTAAAGCCTTATTTATTCATTTATTTTAACAGATACTCGGTATGCTGCCCACCCAAAGGAGCATTTCCACTTGAGCTGGCTTTTTGGGAGACCCTGCATTTACTCTAAAGGGGTGACCGTGGGCCAGTGAAGTTTTCTCTGGCAAATCTGTTTTCTCTGCCAAATCTGTTACTAGCTGTGCTAGTTTGATTATCTTAGGATAACCATTCATTAAAACGGTTTTAACTGGATTGAACAATCATATCTTGGTAACTCGGGTTGGCTTTGAAGCTGTTTATTGAAGTTAAGTTTATCTCCTGGGAATGCAGGTATGCCACTGCCAAGGGTGTTGGACGTGATGGGATCCGGGCATCAGCGGCAGCCATGCCAGTAGAGGGTCTAAAAAGGTGTTGAATGATGACTTGCCACTGAGATAAATGTTAGAGGCCCAAGGTGGCTATAATGGCATGCCAGACATTTTGCGGAAAGAATGTTTAAGCAGAACCAGGAGCATGATTGAATATTCATGTCTTGTAATATCAAGAAGAGAAACTTGGTAAAGCTTATCCTACCCTAACAAGGGAACTAGCAGAAATCACTGGTGGGTTTTTACAGAGAAGAAAGAAATGTATGCCTGTTTCCTATTTCTTCCCCATTGTCACTTCAGTCTCTTGTTTGTTTTCTGTTGCATCTGTAGACGACTTTGGACATCGATGACCTGGAATCAGGCCAAACTTCATAGGTTAAGGGCACAGTCCTCCTCAAGACTGGCCTCACTTCAGACATGAGCTGCAAGCTGGGAGGTTCCCAGGGCCACCCGCACTTCTGGCCAGCTAGCTCCACATTCGGGGGTTTCCATTACCCCTTCAGGTTCGTAATTTGCTCAGACCAACTGGAAAAAAAAAAAAAAAAAAAAAACCACTGCAGAAAGTGCTCTACTTAAGATTACATTATTATAAATTATTACAAATTAAAAGCAGCTGAAGGGAGACATAGAGGGTGAGGTCTAGGAGGGTCCTAATTGTGAAGCCTTGTGTCCCTAGCGTTGCGACCCCTTTCTGGCCCCTCAGGGTATACCAGTGACAAGTGTTGGTAATTGGGGAAGCTAGTTCGAGCCTCAGTGTTTAGAGATTTCATTAAGGCTTCAGTTTGTAGGCATGATTGATTGACTCATCGGCCATGTGATTGAAGTCAGTTGCCAATAGTTGTCTCCTCTCTGGTGGTTGGACTGTTCTCACATGGCTCAAAGCTCTAAACCTCTAATCACAGAGATAAGTCCTTCTGGTGTGGCCAGCCTCCCTCTGTGGACATAAACTGTCAGGTGTGGTAAGAAGGGCTCATGGAGACTAACAAAGAGACTCCCAGCCCTCAAGAAATTCCAGCTGTACAAAATTCAAAACCATAAAAATGACCAAAGTTATTGGTCCGATAGAGATTGGTGGGACCCCTGGGACTGTGGTCCTGGGTTATCCTTCAGGCCTAGAAATGGACTCCCATGGACTGGCTCTCTGTGGGAGTAGAACAACAATAGAAAGACCTACATGCAGAACACCTATCCCAGGAAGATGTACCCCTTAGATCAGTCAGCCATGCGGTATCAGAGGGGTAGCATTTTTATGGAGGGAAAGCTGGACAAACAGGAATGCACAGATAGGAGGGGCACAGGGAGGGGTTAGTCATAGGGATGAGAGAGGAGGAAAGGTTTTTATGGTTGTGGATTGTAATCAGGGCTGTGAAATCAAATATGCATGAACGGTTGAATGTAAAAGGGAGGGCTCTCTTTGGAGAAAGTTAATTCATTTCTTCACTACGCGTATCTCATGACTCTTTTTGAAACACCCATTTCCAAAGAAGTTAGGCGGTTTTGGTTTTTACCGTTGCCTTAGATTTATTTCTAGGTACTAGGAAGTTAACTCGCTGTCAAAGGGAGATTTTCCTCACTGATTGCCTGTCTGTCTGGGGATTGAGTTTATCTTTGTGAGGTCTGTACACTTATCCCTCATCACCACACCCACACTCTGGCTCAGAATTTGTCATCTCTCAGTGTTTTTCGTAAGTCTATCAATTTGATCGTTTAAAGCCCCTGCTCTCAAAGTAGACTTTAGTGCCTGTTGGCTTCTGCTAAGAAAGAGCTGCAAAACAAGTGAGAAGCCAGTGTATCAAAACTTAGTTGCACAGAAGCAAATTGTTGCCGTTCTTTGGTTTTGGTCAGTTACAAAAAGGAACAATATCTAGTCCTAGTGTAAAACGAGTCTGGGGAAGAGTTCTAATTCCCATATCATACTTGCAGTGTTTTAATGTAATTTTTTTTTGTGTGTCTAGGAGCCTGGGTGGCACAGTGGTGAAGAGCTTGGCTAATAACCGAGAGGTTGGTGGTTTGAACCTACCAGCTGCCCCATGGGAGAAAGGTGTAGTCTGCTTCTGTAACGTTACAGCCTTGGAAACCCTGTGGGGACAGTTCTGCTCTGTTGCTCTGAGTCAGAATGACTTGAAGGCAGTGGCTTTGGGTTTTTGGATACGTGTATCGAATGCCTTGATGATTTCAGGCTTTGAAGAGTGAAAATGGAAAGAACTGATTCAGTATCCTGGAGTCCCTGTGACTCCAGATGGTTAACGTGCTCAGCTCTAACCAAAAGCTTGGAGGTTTGAGCCACCCAGAAGCAACTCAGAAGAAAGGCCTGGCTATTCATTACAAAAAAAACCAGCTATTGAAAATCCTAAGGAGCACAATTCTACTCTGACACATGTGAGGGCGCCATGAGTCAGAACTGACTGGTGGTGCTTTTTTTTTTTAAATACAATGTATTGTACTACTGCTCAGCTCCTCTGACAAATTTTTGCTATTTCCATTTGAGGGCTTTCAGATGATCTCATTTTACATTTTCTGATTAAAGCAGTGACTGAGGATGGAGTGAACCATTGCAGTGGTCCGCAAGATCCCACGTGGCCCACCTGGCTCCCCTGGCATTCCTGTAGTTCTGATGGAATAGGGTCTGTCAGGTAAGAAATTAAAGTCTAAGCTAGGAGGTGAAAGGATTAGCTCCATGGGAACTTTGCAGCACACTTGCAAACGGCCTGTCTAGCATGTACTTTCCAAGGGGATGCTGTAGTATTATGCAGACTGGAGGTGAGATGAGGTGATCTGGGAACTTGGCATTCCGTAGCCAGCCTGGGAATGCCAGGATTCTAGCTGACAGCTGGTGATGGCAGGAGGAGAAGGCAGGCAGGTCTGTGTCTGAGTGGGGAACTGGGCTTGGGGATGGAAGTTACTCATGGCAAAAGAGGGCTGTGCTACTTGGCATCTGGCTGCCGAACTTTTGAACACAAAGAACAGAAACACCTTCTCCGTTTTTTGTCTTCAAAATCACAATATGTTTTTAGTCTCAGCAGATAAAAAAATTACTTGCAAAGTGAGAGAGCTGCATGAGGCAAGAGTGACTATGATTCTGGGCCACTTGGAGGTAAAAGCGACTACTGTTAGAAAGTGTTTTGTGTTAGATGCCGTCCGTGGCCTCAGCACTGCTGCAAGAGACTGGTAAAAGCAAGCCAGCCAGCCAGCGGACAGAGAACGCCAAACCAGTGGCATTTGAGTCGATCACAGCTATGCACAGTGATTCTACAGCACAGGGTAGAACTGCCCCATGGGGTTTCCAAAGCTGTAATCTTTATGGAAACAGACTGCCTCATCTTTCTCCCACAGAGCGGCTTGACCTGCTAACCTTTTGGTTAATAGCAGAACACTTAGCAGCCATGCCACCAGGGCACCTTCCAGGAGACTGATAAACCAACAACCGAACCAAACTCATTACCATCTAATCAATTCTGACTCATAGGGACCCTTGTTGGCTTTCCGAGGCTGTAAATCTTTATGGGAGTAGATGGTCCCATCTTCTTCCCAAGATGGATAGGAGACATAAAAGTGGAAAATGTGAAATTCTCACTGATTGGTTCTCTTCTTTTTTCCTCGTCACTCATTGAAGAAAGCGAGAAGCTTGAGAAATGATGATGTCAGTGGGCTGAGCGGTCATGGACCCTGAAACGACAGGAGTATGCTCTCTGCAGGAGATGGAGCAAGGGCCTTGATTCTCCTTTTGAAAGGACGAGTTAACCCGTGGCTCTCTGTTGCACGCTCCTTTCTACAATAGCTTATCAGAAAATATGATTATGTCCTTACGCCCTTTCTCAGCAAACGTTAACAGCGTGTTGAGCACAGTTGTTAATTCTTTTATTTCCACAACTTTCCAAGGTACAGAGCATCCACAGTGTTTGAATTGAAATAGAGGTCATCGCTCCACGACCCAGCAGATGCTGAGGTCATTATAAATTGAGTAATAGGAAAGCTGTTAACTAAGAACATTGCAGATTCTCATCATCATACTCTCTGGTTAGTTCAGTTTTTGGAAGCAGTTGTAGGGATTCCCTTGGAGGAAGAGCTCAGCTGTATAGAGAGAGGCAATGACTGTGAAATTTTCGGGTCTTTCTGGGACTGGATGCTGTAAAGAAGCAGCGGTTTCTCAGAACGTGAAATGTTACTGTCGAGTCCCACAGTAATACTGAGTTTAAAATGATGGTAAACATGCCACTAAAATTTCATGTTAAAACACCCATCACAAACAAGAGACCAACTGCTGGTGAGTAGATTCTGATTCAGTGACCTTGGAGAACTGCCTCAGAGGGTTTGCAAGGCTGTCATCTTTTTTATTCTCTTTTTAGTCAGTCCCAGAGGGAGTTGATGGAAACTTTTACAGGTCAAGAAAAGATTTTTTGCAAAAATTGCTTTTTTGATAGCTCATTGTTTGGAGAGGCCTTCTTTAAAGAGTTGTGAGGTAGTGCCGTCTCTGGTGTGGACAATGAAGTTTTTTTTTTTTTTTGCCTTCCCTTTCATCCAAGTTAATGTGTGTCTCCCTGCTAGTTAGTGGTTTCCCCTTCTTTCCCCTCCCATCCCTGGTAACCATCAAAGCATATTTCTTTTTGTGTGAAACCTGTTTCTTGACCTTTTACATTAGCGTTCTCGTATGCTACTTGTTCTTTTCTGACTAATTTCACTCAGCGTAATGGTCTCTAAGTTCATTCATGTTAGAAGATGTTTTGCAGATGCATCATTGTTCTTTAAAGTTGTGTGGTATTCCATTGTGTGTATGTACCATAGTTTGTTGATCCTTTCTTTGGTTGATGGGCATTTAGGTTGTTTCCATCTTCTTGTTTTTGTGAATAGTGCTGCAATGAACATGAATGTGCAAATATCTGTTCATGTCTTATTTCTGTAGGACATGCGTCTAGTGGTGGCATTGTTGGATCATATGGTATTTCTACTTCCAGCTCTCTGAGGAAGCTCCATACTGTTTTCCATAGTGATTGCAAGATTTTATGGTCCCACCACCAGTGTATGAGGGTTCCAGTCTCTCTACCCCTTCACCAGCGTTTGTTGTTTTCTGTTTTTTTGAACTTTGCTCTCCAGTAGTGCTAGGGTGACAAGCTATCTCTGTCTAGACTGCTGTTTAGACTTGTGTCTCAACACTGATCTTTACAGAAGCAGACTGCCTCATGTTTTCTGCTCTGGAACGTGGAACAGCTGGTGGGTTCGAGCCACAGCCTTTTGGTTGACAGGTGAGCACTAACTGCTATGCCACCAGGACTCCTATGAGAAGCCCTTGAATTCTGGAGTGGTAGAGTAAGAACCTCCAAAAACGCTTTTCTCCATAAAAGCAGTGAGAGCACTGGCAAAAATCGTCAAAGCCAACTTTTTCAGAACTCTGGGAGTTAAGTAAAGACATGCAACAATCGCAGGAGTGTTTCAAAGAGTGTTTATATAGGAGCAATGGCCTTATCTTGGTAAGAACAGTAAGACTCACAGTATTTTTACTTCATTTTAATTTTGGTAATAATATACATGGCAGGACATACGCTCATCCATTAGTTTCTGTTTGTACAATTCAGTGACTCAGTGACACTGGTTGCATCTTCACACTGTGTTGTTACTCCTGCTGTCTCTCTCACTGCATGGTCCCTTCAACTTCTCATCTGTGCTTGACTGTGGACGATATAATCTCTTCTAGAAAATTCTTTGAAAGATCACAATGCTCATGTTGAACTTTTGTTTCTAATTTAGGTTAACAGTTCTTTAATTTAAAGATGTCTTCTGGGCATAATTTTAGTTCATGATTTGAAGATTTTCTCAGATCAGTAAATTTGGAGGTTCCTCCAATTTCAGTAGGTTCAGTAAGAGATTTATGGTGTTTGAATTTGTCCTAATCCCATCCCACTCTCCCCAACTCCATGGGGCTTATGAAAGCCAAGAGCCCCAGGACTGTGGTAGCTGTGAAAACCAGGAGCTCAGTGGCCCCCGGATAGGGCAGAATGGGCTTGGAGCGCTTCAGAAGTCCTGTCTCCTGAGAATTGCCATTATTTGACTTGTCTGGAAATTTACTGAGAAGCTCCATTCTGGGGGTGGGGAAGGGTGTCTTTTATTTGACCCATTCAGTCCTTCCTCAGTGCAAACAGCCCTGCCTGCTGGGCATCGGCTGAAAACAGTCAGCAATCTTTAATCACAGCTGCCTAAGTCAGCATTATTAGTTGGGGTTAAAGGGCTGCTGGAGAAACAAGGAAAAGTATTATGATGAAATGTTCAAAGACCTGGAGGTAGAAAACCAAAAGAGAAGAACATGCTCAGCATTTCTCAAGTTGAAGAATGAAGGGACAATTCAGAGCTTGCGTTGCAATATTGAAGGGTTCTGTGGGCAAAAAACTGAATGATGCAAGAAGCATCAGAAGAAGATGGAAAGAATACGCAGAGTCACTGCACCAAAAAGAATTGGTTGATGTTCAGCCATTTCAGGAGGTAGCATCACTGGCCCTGAAGGAAGTTAGAAAGTTAGAGAGAGGTACAAGCTGTGCTGAACACATTGGCAGAAAAACCAGGCTCCAAGAATTGATGGAATACCATTGGAGATGCTTCAACAAACAGATGCAATGGTGATAGTGATTACTTGTCTGTGTCAAGAAATGTGGAAGACAACTACTTGGCCTACAAACTAGAAGAGATACGTATTCATGGCCATTGCAAAGAAAGGTAATTATATGGAATGTAGAAATTGTTGAACAATATCATTAATATCACATATTTGCAAAATTTTGCCACAAATAATTTAAAAATAGCTGCACTCATACATTGACAGGCAGTTGTTCAAATAGGACAAAGGAATACAGTTTTGTTCAAATTGGGAGGTGGATATCAGGGTTGTATCCTTTTCCCATACTTACTCAATCTGTATGTCAACAAATAACTTGAGATGCTGGACTATATGAGTGAGAACATGCACCAGGATTGGAGGAGGACTCATTAAGAGCCTGTGCCATGCAGATGATACATCCTTGCTTGCCAAAAATGAAGAGGATTTGAAGCATTTATTGATGAAGGTAAAAGACAGCCTTCAATATGGATTACACTTGAACATGAAGAATACAAAAATCTTCACAACTGGGTCAACAAGCAACATCATAATAAATGGAAACATAATCAATTTGTCAAGGATTTCATTCTATATGGATCAATAATCTATGCCCATGGAAGTGGCAGTCGAGAAAGCAAATGACATAATGTTTTCTGCAAGTCTGCTGGAAAAGACCTCTTTAAAATCTTAAAGAGTAAAGATTATCATGTTGATGACTAAGGTGCACCTAACTCAAGCCATGGTCTTTTCCTTTGTATCATATGCACACGAAAGTTGGACAGTGAAAAAGAGTTGCCTGAAAGAATTACTGGAAATGTGTCAGCCAAGACTATTGAATATGCCGTGGACTGCCAGAAGAATGCACAAATCCATCGCGGACAAAGTACAGCCAGAATGCTCCTTAGAAGCGAGGATAGCAGACTTTGTCTTGATTACTTTGGACATGTCATCGGGAAAGACTATTCACTAGAAAAGGGCATCACGCTTGGTAAAGTGGAGGGTTACCAAAAATGAGGGAAGCCGTCCATGAAACAGATTGATACAATAGCTGCAGCAGTGGGTTCGGACACACCAGTGATCGTGAGGATGGCAGAGGACTGAGCCGTGTTTCGTTCTTCTTGTGTGTGTGACCGCCATGAGTCCGGGCCGACTGGCAGCCGCTAATAACAAGGAGCAGTTTCCCACCATTCTCCCCTTTACACCTTGTTGTTATGCTCTTGTCCCCCTATAATCATGCTAAGAGTAATAATTAATAGCACGATGAGGTTAAAAGCCACAGAGACCATCTTGTGCAATTTGAGAATATCAGAAAGCTTCTCCTTGATTGTACATCTGAGACATACAAATTGAGCAAATACGTTCTATAAGAAAACAAGTCAGACCTAATGAGCTATTGAGAAGATGTGAACAAATGGTGGTATCCCGTGT
>NW_006921616.1:11386834-11388142 GCF_000298275.1 Orycteropus afer afer | reverse complement strand
CAGAAAGAGGCTGGCAGTATACAAAAGAGGTGATTGGCACCCAGAAAGAGGCTGGTGGACAGTATGGGTGGGGGGAACCAAACTTGCTGCTGTTGAGTCGGATCCAACTTATAGCGACCCCTCCTTGGGTTTCCAAGGTGGTATCGCTACGGAAGTACATTGCCCAACCTTCCTTCCGAAGAGTGGCTGGTGGGTTTGAACTTAGGCACTACACCACCAGAGCTCCCAACAATAATATGAAAGAGGCAGTGATATTCAGGAATGAGGGAAACAGACTTCTCTATTGGTGAGGAGGTGTGTGTAGTATAGTTGTTAGGATAAAGTGATGACTAAAAAACCAAAACGTTAGTATATTTTCCAAATATTTCTACTGTGAATTCATCTTACCTACCATTCTTTTGGAAGTGAGTAGGCTGTACACAGATCCGATTCATCATGTAGTTGTAGAAATCAATCACCAGTTGCCCTTAAGTCAGTTTTAACTCATGGTGACCCTGTGTCTTAAGTTCTCTAGTGTTGCTATAACAGAAATACCCACTAGTGGATAGCTTTAACAAACAGAAATTTATTCTCTTATAATGCAGGAGATTAGAAGTATGAATTCAGGGTCCTTGCTCTACGGGAAGACGAACGAGGCTATAAATCTGAGTTCAGAGTTCTGGCTCCAGTAGGTGGTTGGAAGCCCCTTGACATTGGCCTTCAGTTCTGCTCTTGTTCCAGACCTATTGGAACAAGCTGGAGGCTTCTCCTGGATCATGCAGCTGCTGGCTGCTGAGTCTGAGAAATCCAGGATTGGCAGGTAAAATGGTGGATTGTTGGCTCACAGGCCACAAAGGCAACAATTCCAAGATTGGCAGGCAACATGGTTTCGTTTAAGTCCAGGAACTGGGGATGTTGAGGGCCCAGATTCAGGAGTGAAGAGCCAGAGACCTTTCCCAAACCTCTTCAGTGTATACTGGAAGCAGGTCATGCCCTGAAGGCACCTCCCCTTCAACTGATTAGTTGCTCACAGCAGATTGCACCATGGAGGTGATTACACCAAATACCTTAACTACCACACCCTCTGTGTCTCAGCTTCGAACTGTGCACCACAGGACTTGCAATGGCTGATATTTTGAAAGTAGGTTGCCAGGTTTTTCTTCCAAGGTGCCTCTGGGTAGACTCGAACCTTCTACCTTTTGGTTACCAGCCCAGTGTGTTAACCATCTGTGCCACTCAGGGGCTCTGGGTTTAGGAATAGAGAACCTCAAAGTAGTGGAGACCTCATGTACTAGAGAGCTAAAGGCACATAAAAGGCATGCCACTCAG
>NW_006921616.1:11385537-11386354 GCF_000298275.1 Orycteropus afer afer | reverse complement strand
AAGGTAGTTTTAAGAAGAACTTTTTTCCTCCTAAGCTGGCTGGGTAAATGGGTTGTTATTGGGTCAGTGGCACAATGCAGTCATTAGATTGGCACGAATCATTATGGCAAATGACCATTGCTGACCTCAAGAGAAATAATTACATCATTCGATAAGCATAGTGAACTGGGTTACTGTAGAGTATTTTTCTTGGTTACTGAGACCACAGTTGTGTGGAAATGTTACCTGGCCATTGTTTGTGGTCAGGATCTTCTGATAAATTGAGAAGCCCACAAATAAGTGACCTTGCAGGTATTGCATTTTGGGGCTAAGCCAGCTTGTGGCTCATGTAGTAATTACAGTTCTGTAAACTGTAGTGTGGGGAGGCAGAGTTGTCTAGTTAATGCCCTTCCTTTCTACAAGTCCTTACAGTACAGGGCAGAAAGCTTCAGTGACCTGTGAAGAACTCTGCGACAGCTTTGGGATTAGTAAGGACAAACATTCAGATAAACAGAATTTGGCAAGGTGGTCAGTTTTGCTTTATGTTAATGGAATATTAGGATATAAAGTAAGAGGTAGGGGGGCCTTCAAGGGGAAGAGGCCAGCAGTTTTTTAAAAATCTCTTTTAAGTTCAGTAGTGACTGGGATCTTAACAGCTTGCAAGCAGCCATCTAGATGCAATGATGGGTCTCTCATCATCCAGAGCAAAGAAGAATGAAGAAAACCAAAGATTCATGGAAACAGTCCAAGTGACTGGTACACAATGCAGTCTGCAGCCTATATGACTATGAAACCAAGAAGAACTAGATGGTACCCGGCTACCACTGTCAACCACTCA
>NW_006921616.1:11381047-11384967 GCF_000298275.1 Orycteropus afer afer | reverse complement strand
GCAGTCACCTTTGGCTAACGTAATAGGTAAAGTGAGAGATGTGGTAAATCATGCCCTTCAGTGAAGATAAAGGCTTCGCGGCCAGCCATGTGTGTCAGCGTAGAACTGTGCTCCTGTTTCCAGTGGCTGTTCTTTCAGAAACAGATGGCCAGACCTTCCTTCTGAGGCACCTCTGATAGAACTTGAACCTCTAACCTTTTGGATAGCAGCTGAATATGTTAATCATAGCTACTACCCAGGAACCATCTTGGTGGTATCCAAATTTTACCACTACCAGAAGTGCTTTAGTTTTTATCCCCAACATTTTTTTATTAAAAAGTTCAAGGCCACAAAAAGTTGAAGTGTGCAGTGAACTTAGTATACCTACAACTTAGATTTGACAATGAGCATTTTACTTGACTTCTTTGTCACCGCCTCTCTACCCTTCTGTCCATCCCCCTTTTCTCTGGGTGAGTTTCATAGTCCGTGGCAGACATCAGGTTGCGTCAGTCCTAATCATTTTGAGTGTGCATTTCATTACCTGCACTTACATAATTGTGGATAGTTGTCTTCCAGGAGTTTTTAAAAGATCAAATTGACAAGGTCATCTTAGGTTGAGGGGGGGTAGGGGCGGGCCCCGGAATCTGCACTTTGAAACACTACCAGGTGCTTCAGATGCTGAGCCAGGATCGGGGTCCCCTGTTGGGGAGAATCTCGTGCTTCGGGCTGGCCTCATGGCTCCGCCTCATCTGTGACATGTTGCTGGTTGGTGTCTTTCTTGGCCCTGGAGCTTCAATTTTGGCTCTCTTGGAATCTTTACTTTAAAACAGCGAAAACAACGGAGCAATTTTGCCCCTTAGGAGACATTGAGGGTGCCATAATGCAACTGTCTGGAGATGTTTGTGGTTGTCACAATTAGGGGGATATTCATTGGGTACCCTCCAGGGATCCTAAACATTCTCTAATGTACCACACAGCCCTCACAACAAAATTGTCTGAACCAAAACATCAGTTGTGCTAAGGGTGAAAAAACTTTGCCTAAGAGGAAAAGCTAAAAGTGAAATGAGATTGTGAGAGGTGAGTGGTACTTTATAGCACTGATCTCACCTATGCCTGCCTGGTCACCACCAAATACAGAATAATGTTCCAGGAAGCCCATGATTCGAGACACACTGATTTCAGGAACTTGTTAGAAGACCAGTTATCCCAAACTTGAAGGTAAATTTGCCTGAAAAAAAGAATGTTGCATGTGGCCTTTAGTTTCTTTCACGGTATCTAAAAATATCACATAACAAAGAAAATTGGGAAAACGTGCTTTGGAATTCCAATAATTAAGGTAAAAACAGCTATTCTGCAGGTGGAGTTTGAGAGGGGCATGATGAGATGAGGTGGATGAAGGAAGAATCCATAGGCGTCTGTGTAGTTTCTAGGTCTTTAGAGGGTAATGGGACCAGAACTAGGGAGCTCCAGTGGTGCAGTGGGTAAGGCATTGGGCTGCTGAACCAAAAAGTGTGTGATTGAAACCCACCAGCCACTCTGTGGGAGAAAGACGAGGCAGTCTGCTTCCCTAAAGAATTACAGGCTTGCAAATCCTGTGAGGGAGTTCCACTCTGCCTTGTAGGGTCTTGATGAGTCGGAATCAGTTTGATGGCAGTGGGTTTGGTTTGGGTTTTGGGGCCATCTCTTCACCAAGTGAAGACTCCACCATGAGTGGCTTTCCAGTCTCTGGATAAAGATGCATTTCTAGTACTGCACTGAGTGCTTTGCTGTGTGCTAATAGTCTTTAAGAAAATAAAATGTAAGGGAGATCATGAGGAGGACTAGAAAGTTGGGGTGGGGGGCATTCGCTTGAGATGAGAAAGGTGGACGTGCCCATGGGTGACAGGGTTTGCACTGCTCCTCCAAGGGAAGAAGGTGAAAGTGAAAAATGATTTGGGCTCGGGTCATTCCTTGCTCAGTAACTTTCAGAGGCCTGAGATGATGTGACGGGACAAAAAGACTGTGGATTGGGGTTGGGTAGCACTAGACTTACTCTCTAGGAGCTCTGGTAGCATAATGCCTAAGGCATTTGACTGCTAACCAGAAGGTTGGTGGTTCAAACCCACCAGCCACTCCTTGGAAGGAAGGTTGGGCAGTCTACTTCTGTAGTGATACCGCCTCGGCAACCCGAGGAGGGGTCGCTATGAGTTGGGTCTGACTCGACGGCACGTAACAACAATAACAACAGGCTTATTCTCTGGTGTCCCATCTATTGTTGAGAAGAAGAAGACCTTGTATGGTCACTAAAAGGTTAAATGAATCTATGAATAGGAAAGCATTCATAGAACTTGCTATGTAGTCCAAATGGTAGAAGCTGATCTTATACCCTTGGAGCAGGGCAGCAGTTGGGTCGGGTGTGCCTCTGGAGTCTTAAGTACTTGACCACCTCCCCTTCCTGAGGTCCTTGAGAAGGCTGCCTGGAGCCACACAGGGCCCTGGGGTTGGTTGGTTTGCTAGTTTCAGGGGTGAGCACTGATGGCAGCGCCATGAGGGATTGGAGGAACCAGTTTGTTGTGGGTGGAGGTCAAAGAAGTTCGTTTTCCTTTTTAGCCTGGTGGGGAGAGCATATAGATACTGAAGGGAGAAATAGAGGGAGAGGAGAGATATGAGAGAGAGAGAGAAGGTGGGCAGGTGGGCGGTTATCAGTGCTCTATGGAGAAGGGATGCCGTCCAGAGCTTAAATAGAAGGATTGGCCTTTGATGGGGATCCACCAGAAAGGTTACTGGGCACCTGGCTCCACCATGTGCACAGGTGTTGCACACGAGCAGTATTTGACTCGAGTTTTGGGGGCTTGGTAAAAGCTTTTGGCTCCACGTCATAACCTTTGTGGGTTTGAGATAGGAAGTAAAGCCATCCTATTCCTGTTAGAAATCTGTATTAACCCTTGACATCATCAGCCACCTCATGGATAATTTGTTGAGGAAAAACTATTATGAAAAGAGCATTTGCTACAGAGAGCAGAGTATGATCAGGGACACTGAAGGAGAGACGGTCTTTGTCCCTGTACCCACTGCTTATTGGGAACTACATTGTACCCCCTGCCAGGAGTGACCGAGCCATAGTGACCCTACGTTGTTGTTAGATGCCATCGAGTCAGTTCTGACTCAAGTACCGTACAATGAAACACTGCCCTGTCCTGTGTCATCCTCCAAATCGTTGCTTTGCTTGAGTCCGTCATTGGAGCCGCTGTGTCAGTCCATCTCATTGAGGCTTCTCCCCTTTTTTGCTGACCCTTTGCTTTACCAAGCGTTATATCTTTCTCCAGGGACTGGTCCCTTCTGACAACGTGACCAAAGTATGAGAGACGAAGTCTAGCCATTCTCGCTTCCAAGGAGCATTCTGGCTGTACCTCTTCCAAGACAGACTTGTTCATTTTTCTAGCAGTCCATGGTACATTTAGTATTGTTCACCAATACTGCAATTCAGATGCATCAGTTTTTCTGTGGTCTTCTCATTCGTTGTCCAGCTTTCACATGCATAGAAGGCCCTATGTTGTTGTTGTTGTTATGTGGCGTCGAGTCGTTTCTGATTCATAGTGACCCCATGTACTGCAGAACGAAACACCGCCTGATCCAGTGCCAGCTCCATGATCCTTGCCGTACTTGAGCCCATCGCCGCAGCCCCATGTCAGTCCATCTCGTTGAAGGCCTCCCCCTCTTTCGTCGACCCTCCGCCTTCCCAAGTATGACATCCTTCTCCAGGGAATGGTCCCCTCTGACAACACAACCAAAGTAGGTGAGACGAAGTCTGGCCATTCTCACTTCCAAGGAGCGTTTTGGGTGCACTTCCTCCAGGACAGATCTGTTAGATCTTTTAGCAGTCCATGATACTTTCAGCATTCCTTGCCAGCACCACAACTCAAAAGCATCAACTCTTCTTCAGTCTTCCTTATTCATAGTGC
>NW_006921616.1:11357723-11379722 GCF_000298275.1 Orycteropus afer afer | reverse complement strand
CTACTTCCATAGTGATATCGCCTCGGAAACACAAGGAGGGGTCTCTATGAGTCGGGGCCAACTGGACGGCACATAACACCACCACCACCACTTTGGTCTTGTTGTCAGAAGGGACCAGTCTCTGGAGGAGGATGTCATGCTTGGTAAAGTATAGTGTAAGCAAGAAAGGGGAAGACCCTCAACAAGATGGATTGACACAGTGGCTGCAATGATGGGCTCACACATGGTTAGGATTGTGAGGCTGGCACAGGACTGGCAGTGTTCCATTCTCTTGTACAATGGGTCAGTAGGAGTTGGAGCCTAATACACATTGGCACCTAACAACAGGCTCTAAGGAAGCAGACTGCCACATCTTTCTGCCGCAGGGTAACAGGTGAAAGGTGAGTTCGAACCACGGTCTTTTTGTGTGGCTACACTTGACTGCTATAAACAGAGTGAGGCTTTTTAAATTTTTTTTTTAACCATCAAGCCTAAGCAAGCAAACAAAACAAAACAAATCTAGGCTACGTACCAACTGATGAGTGAGCCTGACCTTCCCGAGGATTCGCCAGGGCCGCCCTGGGTTATATAACTTGTTTGAGGCATGACTGAAGGCTATGCTAGTGACTGTCTCCCCTGTTGCTAGAGACCTTTCTCTTATCTTTGCCAAGAAAAGAGCAATAGTCCCCTAGAGCAACCCCACAAGCTGTCAAGAGAAAGCTCATTTGGGGTTGGAGATAGGGAAAGTGGTGGGGTCTGGGGAGAAGAGAAGCCTTTGTCAGAGAAAGGTGCGCAGCCAAATACTAAGGCATCAGAACTCCAGAAATAAAAAGTTACTGGGGTTTTTAAAAACTTAGTAGATGACAAGTAATACTGCCATAACCTTGTGCCGAGCTACTTTTGATGAATAAGAGACTGGTGATATTTCAGCTACATTTTCAGTTAAATAGATGTTTGTGGGCCAGCTCTGGAAACTCATTTTTGTTAGGGAAAATGCATTCCAAGTTTGAAATAACTAGCTGGCAAATGAAATTTTGCAACACAAGCCAGTTTTTAAGCCAGGAAATTATTGTGATTTGTACAAAAGGACATTTGAATGTGTGGAAATCTGAATCAGCCTGGTCAAAACAAAATACATAAAATATCCTACCTTCCTCTGCCCTGATCTCAAGCTACAATCTTTGTTTTCCCACTTTTACTTCTGAATCTGTGGTATAGGCTGAACCTGTAGCTGCCTGAAAGCAGTTTCCTCACTTATGTAAAAAAAGAAAAAAATTAAAGAGTTGGCTGTCCTGAACTTCCAGTTGTCTCCAGGCCATTTCTCCATAGAAAAGTATTTTGCATAGAATTCAAATGGTCTGTTTCCCCAGTAACCCCTTCCTTACAGTTGGTGTTATCTCCCAAACCTAATAATGTCTCTTTGTTTTTGGCAGGGGTATTTGTATGTGAGGGTGAAGTAATGTATCTTTTTCATTTTGAAAAACATGGTACAGAAAATGATTGTAACTCAAGATGAAATATGTAACTTGAAATCTCCTCAGCTATTTGTTTATCGGGACTTTGAAAAATGGTTTTGTCTTTAGCAAGGGAAATTTACTGTATTCATAATTTATTGATGCCTTCCTGTCTTGTCTTGTACATTCCACCCTTGTTACTGTACGTTCTGCTGTTGTTACTTTTTGGCCATATTTCCTCTGTTCCTTGGTGACTAACTTGGGGCTTGTGACTTTACTAAGAGTTGGTAGTAAAAGGTGATGTTTAAATTGAAGAGGTGAGAGTCGCTGTGAAATCCAAGATGGTGGTGTCATGAAGAGAGTCCCTGGGTGGTGTAAACGATTAATGTGCTTGGCTACTAACCAAAACGTTAAAGGTTCGAGTCCACCAGAGGCACCCCAGCAGAAAGGCTTGGTAATCTCCTGAAAAATTAGCCATGAAAACTCTGTGGAACACAGTTCCGCTGTGACACAGTTAGGGTCACTGTGAGTCAGAATTGACTCGATGGCAGCTGGTTTGGGTTTGGTTGTCATAGAGAGGGAGTTTGTAACCTGGATTTTTAAACCATATATGTCTTTAACATCATAGCAGAAACAACAATAGTTATGAGGTATGGAAGAGTAAGTGGTATAATTTTTCAAGTTTAAGCATCACTTGATTATACATTTGTTAAGTGTATCTAATTAGGGTCTATTGTTTATAATAACTATATTAGATTATAATAGCTGTCTATGCAGAGGGCTTTGGGAAATATAATAATTTGTGATTCCTGCCTTTGAGGAGTGTACCTTAAAACTTTTTATGACCTTTTTATTGTGAAATATAGTACACAGAAAGGGGCACTGAACAAAAATAACCAGCTCAGGTTTACTGCAGTGACCCCTTGTGTATCACTGCTTGCATCAAGAAATAGATAGGGGTGCCAACCCACAGAGTGCATGCTCTCCCCTAACCACCCCACCTTTTGACTGTTACTCCCATAGGTAAGTAGGTAGCCTTGCTTTGCAGATTTAATCAGAAACTCCAATTCTTAACCATTCTGGTGTGTCTAAGGCAATATAGGATCAGAGTAGATGTGAGATAAAAGAACAGAGGCAAAAAACAAAAACCAAACAAACAACCAGAGCCAAATGGTATTACATTTTTCATGAATTATTCTAGTCATTTTCTAATGAATGTTGTTTTACAAATTGAGATGATACTGTTTATGTATTTTTTTACTCTGACTTTTTAACTTATAAAATCAGCTTTTCTTTTTTTTTTTTTTTAACTTTAGTAAATGTTGTAAAAGATTGCATAATATCCCATTGTATAGATTTTTGAAATTAATTTATCAGTCACGTAGTCTTGGACTTTTTGGTTGTTTCTAATATTTCCATATTACAAATAAGACTACAGGAAGCATTTTTATTCATCCAGGTCTTTCTTAAATGTCGTGTATCATCAATTCCTCTCTTTTTTGAAAAATGTATTTGTTGTTGTGAATGTGCACAGAACACACACCAACAATTCCTACATGTACAGTTCAGAGATGTTGATTCTTCTTCAAGTTCTGCAGCCTTCTCACCTCCTTCTCTGAGTTGTTCCCCCTCATTAACATAAACTCCATGCCTCCTGAGTGCCCTGTTTAATCTTGGAGTTGTTGTCAGTTTGATCCCATAGAGATAGTTCTTAAAAAGAGTATAATGCCCAAGGCAGCCCTTCTTTACTAATTAAGCTGATCTGTTGTTTGACTTAAAGAAGACTTTAGGGAATATTTTTGGTTTAAGGTTTAAAGATTCGCTCAGGGCAGTAGTTAAAGGGGTTCATTCAGCCTCATTTTGGTGCTCTAAATTCTGAAGCCCGTGAGAATTTTAAATTCTGTTCTGCATTTCTCCCCTTTTGATAGGATTCTTCTATAGATCCTTTCATCAAAATGTTCAACAGTCGTAGCCGTGCACCATCCGGTTCTGGTCTCTTGGCAAAAGAGGTGGTTGTTCATGGAGGCAGTTAGGCACACGTTCCATTTCCACTTCGTATTCCTGACTCTCCTTCTTTCTCTTTGCTCCAGGTGAATAGAGACCAGTTGTGTCTAGGAAAGCTGCTGGAAAGCTTTTAAGACTCCAGGCACGAGCACGGAACTGGGGGCGGAACAGAACGCTAACCATGATATTAGGCCAGTTAACTGGGACAGCCTATGAAGCCATGACCCTAAACCTCCAAACCAAGAAACCAAATCCCTTAAAGTGTTTGGTTTTACATAGCTGTTATTTCCTCCTCAAGGGTCAAAGAGCAGACACATTTTTAGACGGAACTTCAATTCTAAGTAGACGGTAAATAGCACCCAGTAACATTAGTTTTATAAGAGCAGAGAAAGATATATTTTGCTAACTAAGTATGAGGCATCTAGAATGTTGCTTTAGTATTAAAAAAAACGAAAAAAATCCCAAACTCCTTGCTGTCAAGTCAGATGCAACTCATAGAGACCCCTCCTTGGGTTTTCAAGGCGGTATTTCTATGGAAGTAGATTGCCCAGTCTTCCTTCCAGGGAGTGACTGGTGGGTTTGAACTGCCAGCCTTCTGGTTAGCAGTCCTTAGGCATTTTGCCAGCAGAGCTCCTCCCTGATTTAATATGTTGTTGTTGTTGTTGTTAAGTGCCGTCGAGTCACACCCGACTCATAGCGACCCCTCCTTGGGTTTCCGAGGCAGTATCACTACAGAAGTAGATTGCCCCATTTTCCTTCCGAGGAGTGATTGGTGGGTTTGAACCACCAGCCTTCTGGTTAACAGTCAAGTGCCTTAGCCACTATGCTACCAGAGCTCCCCTGAGTTAATATAGTAGATGCATAATATGTTTGTTGAGTGAATGATGGAACATAAGAAAATGATCACAATGAAGGGACCAGTTAGTAGTATACACAGGAGTGTAGTGGTTGGTGATAACCATAACAATAGCAAATACTGTGTAGTAATTCTGGTGTAGAGGTTGATTTATGTGATGGGCATGTTGTCTCATGGGAGATAGTGTTCTAATATTCATGCCCTGGGGAGAAATGAGGACTTTCAAAATAGGTAGGCTTAAAAGGTGGCAACAAACCAAATACTTATCACCTGATGAACGGATAAACAAAATGTGGTATATCCATGCCATGGAATACTATTCAGCAGTTAAAAGAAATCAAGTACTGATACTTATTACAACATAATGGACCTTGAAAACATGCTAAGTGAAAGAAATCATTTACAAAAAGCCATGTATTATATGATTCTATTTATGTAAAATATCCAAAATCAAAAAACCAAACTTACTTTTGTCGAGTTCAGACTTGACTCATAACGACCCCTCCTTGGGTTTCCAAGGCGGTATCACTATGGAAATAGATTGCCCAACCTTCCTTCCTAGGAGTGGCTGGTGGGTTTGAACCGCCGGCCTTCTGGTTAGTAGTCAAATGCCTTAGGCACTGTGCCACCAGAGGCAAGTCCATAGAGACACAAAGTAGATTAGTGGTCGCTTAGGGCTGGGGAGGAAGGGTCTAATAGCTAATAGGTATGGGGTTTCTTTTTTGGGGTGATAAAATCTTCTAAAATTGCATTGTAATGATGGTTGCATAACTCTGGATATATTAGATATTATTGAATTGCACATCTCAGATTGGTGAGCTGAATGTGAATTATAAATTAGTAAAGCTATTTAAAGGAGCCCTGGTGGAGTAGTGGTTAAGCACTTGGCTGCTAACCAAAAAGTTGGTGGTTTAAACGCACTAGCTGCTCCCTGGGAGAAAGATGGGTCATTCTGCTTTCATAAAGATTACAGCCTTGGAAGCCCTAAAGGGCAGTTCTACTGGGCCCTGTGAGGTTGCTAATGAGTTGTAATGAACTGGACACCAATGGGGTCTTTAAGCTATATTTAAAAAAATGAGGTGGAGTTTACCCTTGTTTGAAGGAGCTGTAGGTGGGTTTAGGCTGAAGTGAGGAAGGTGAAAAGCAGAGGTACAGGGGTTAAAGTGCACGGGCCAGGAAGCAGGCAGGTCTTTCTAGGGCAAAAGGTTTGGCAGCAGTGGAAGGTGTGCATGAAAGTGTGGGACTGGGCTCTTTGCGGAGGGCTTTGTGCACCAGTCTGAGGGGTGAGGACTTGAGCCTCTTAGCCATAAGGGTGGGGGAACTGGTGGGGGGTGATACGGCCAAAGCAGCTCTTCAGGAGGATGAATGTGTGAGGCTGTGCGTGGTGGGCTGGGGAGGGAAGAGGCTGGAAGAAGGGAAATGAGCGTGCATGATGATGAGGCAAAAACAGGGACCCTGGGAAGGTTGGAGGCTGTGCAAGGGAACGCGAGCTCAGGGTTCAGCACAGAGGACTCTGAGATGACGTCAGCATTTTGAACCGTCATAATTGCAAACAGTAATGTGAAATAGGGACATTAGGGCAAGGAAGCTGTTTTACTGGGAAGATAGTAAATTTAATTTTATATCTGCAGAGCTCAGTGTGGCTGCGAGCCACCCTGTTGAAGTTAGAATTGTGGGCCTAGAACTCAGAATGCACAGTCCATGTATGAAGGTAAAGATTGAGTAGTTATCGTCAGGTAAGGGTGTCTAGGGGTGGTGTTGACCACTTGGAGAGAAAGAGAGTAGAGATAATAAAGTGAAGGGCTGAAGCCAGAAACCAGGGACTGTATGACAACAGAAAAGTATTTTGAAAAAGGTGTAGCGGTTGGTGGGGTCACTTAGTTTTAAATGCATCGGACAGCAATGTCGTTTGAGTTGAACATTCTCTGTGGTGGTAGGAAGTAGAAATGAGTAACATGCTGTTGTTAGGTGCTGTCAAGCTGCTTCCGACTCAGCAACCCCAGGTAATCAGAAGCACTGTTCCCGGCCATGCTCACAGGCATTGCTATGCCTGAGCGTTAAGCCACTGTCAGTCTGTCTCCCTGAGGGTCTTCCCCTTTTCCCTGACTCTTTCCTTTACCAGTGCGGTATATTTCTCCAGGGACTGGTCCCTCCTGTAACATGACCAAAGTACGTGAAATAAAGTCTTCATCATCCTCACTTCAAGGAGCGTTCTGTCTGCACTTCTTCCAAGACAGACTTGTTCATTCTTCTGGCAGCCCATGGTATATTCAGTATTTTTTCTTCAACACCTAATTCAAATGCATCAATTCTTCTTCAGTCATTTTTGTTCATTGTCAACTTTTCACATGCATATGAGATAATTAAAAATACATGGCTAGTGTCAGGTGCACCTTGGTCCTCAACATTTCATCTTTGCTTTTTAATGTTTTAAAGAGATACTTTGCAGCATATTTGCTCAGTGTAATACATTGTTTTATTTCTTGACTGCTGCTTCCATGGGCATTGATTGTGGATCTGAGTAAAATGAAATCCTTGACAACTTGAATATTTTTTCTGTTTACAATGATGTGGCTTATTGGTCTAGTTGTAAGGATTTTTTTGTTATGTTGAGATGTAATCTGTACTGAAGGGCTATGGGTTTTGATTTTCATCAGCAAATACTTCAAGTCCTTTTCACTTTCAGCAAGCAAGGTTGTGTCATCTGCATATCACAGGTTTATGACTCTTCCTCCAATTCTGATGTCAAGTAGTTCTTCAAGTCGTCCAGCTTCTTCCATTATCTCCTCAGCATGCACACTGAATAAGAAAGGTGAAAGGATGCAACCCTGATACACCCCCTTCTTGATTGTAAACCATGCAGTATCCCTTGTTCTGTTCAAATGACTGCCTTTTGGTCTATGTATGGGTTCCTCATGAGCACAAGTAAGTGTTGAAATGTCCATTCTTCATAATGTTACCATAATTTTTTATGATCCACACAGTTGAATGCCTTTGTATAGTCAATGAAACACAGGCAGACATCTTTCTGCTATTGTCTGCTTTCAGCCAAGATTCATCTGACATCAGCGATAATTTCCCTCATTGCACACCCACTTCTGAATTCTGCTTGAATTTCTGCAATTGCCTGCTGATTTACTGCTGCAATTACTTTTGAATTACCTGCAGCACCATTTTAGTTATGTGTTATATTAATGACATTGTTCTGTAATTTTAGCATTCTGTTGGATCACCTTTCTTTGGAATGGGTATATGGATCTCTTCCAATCAGTTGGCGAGGTAGCTTTCTTCCGAATTTCTTGGCATAGACGAGTTAGTGCTTACAGCATTACATCCTTTTGTTGAAACATCCCAATTAATATTCTGTCAATTCCTGGAGTTTTGTTTTTCGTCAGTGTCTTTAGTGCAGTCAGTTCTTGATCATATGCTACCTCCTAAAATGGATGAATGTCGACCAGTCCTTTTTGGTACAGTAACTCAGTGTATTCCTTCCATCTTCTTTTGATGCTTCCTGCATTGTTCAATATTTGGCTTAAGAATCCTTCAGTGCTGCAACTTGAGGCTTGAATTTTTTCTTCAGTTGCTTCAGCTTGAGAAATTCAAGCACATTCTTCTCTTTTGGTTTTCTAACAGGACAGTAAATCTTCGCACATTTCATGTTAATACTTTGTTTTCTCAAACTGCCCTTTGAAATCTTCTGTTCAGCTCTTATACTTCATCATTTCTTCCATTTGCTTTAGTTAAACTATGTTTAAGAGCAAGTTTGAGAGTGTCTTTTGACATCCATTTTGGTCTTTTCTTTCTTCGTTTTTTTAATGGGCTTTTGCTTTCTTCATGTATGATGTCCTTGATGTCATCCTCCAACTTGTCTGCTCTTTGGTCATTAAGAGTTCACGGTATCAAATCTGTTCTTGAGATGGTCTCTAAATTCAGGTGAGATGTATTTAAGGTCATCCTCTGGCTCTTGTGGACTTGTTTCAGTTTTCTTCAGCTTCAACTTGAACTTGCATATTAGCAGTTGATGGCCCCTGACCTTGTTCTGACTGATGTTGAGCTTTCTCCATCATCTCTTTCCACAGATACAGTCGATTTGATCCCTGTGTATTCCATCCGGCAAGGTCTGTATGTGTAGTTGCCATCTATGTTATTACTAAAAAAGGTATTTGCAATGAATAAGTTGTTCGTCTTGCAAAATTCTGTCATGTGATCTCAGCATCATGTCTATCACCAAAGCCATATTTTCCAACTACTGATGCTTCTTTGCTTCCAAAGATTGCATTCTAATTACCAGCAATTATCAGTGCATCTTGATTGCATGGTTGATAATTTCAGACTGCAGAAGTTGGTAAAAATGTTCAGTTTCTTCTTCTTTGGCATTAGTGGTTACTGTGTAAATTTGAAGAGTATTTCTATTAACTGGTCTTCCTTGTAGTCATGTGGCTATTATCCTATCACTGACAGTTTCATACTTCAGGATAGATCTCAAAGTGTTCTTTTTGGTGTTGAACGTGACACCATTTCTCTTCAGTTTGTCATTTCCAGCATAGCAGAACATATGAGTGTCTGATTCAGAATGACCAGTAGCAGTCCATTTCAGCTCACTAATGCCCAAGATACATGGATTGTATTTAGTTTGTAATAGCTTCTAGTTTTCTTAGATTCACACTTCATACATTCCATGTTCCTATCATTGATGGATGTTTATAGTTGTTTTTTCTCATTTTGAGTCATGCCCCATTAGCGAATGAAGGTCCCGAAAGCTTTACTCCATCTACGTCATTCAGGTTGACTCTACTTACCCAGTCTTACTTTGAGTGCCTTCCAACTTGAAGGGTACATGGTCTGGCACTGTGGCAGACAACATTCCACTGCTATTCATCAGGTTTTCACTGGCCAGTTTTTTTTAGGAGATCACCAGGTCTGTCTTCCTAGTTGGTGTTAGTCAAATAGCCTAATATTTTTGCAGGAGAAGTTCAGCCATGTGGTCAAAGTGCTACTGAGTGTCTTGTAAATTTGGTGAGAGGGGAAGAGGTGAAGGAGCATTCCTGGAGGGTGTGGTTCAGAGGAGGTAGCAGTAGCACTTCAAGTAGTTGCTCCTGGGGGGAAGGGGCTGAGGATCAGGAGAATCGGGAGTGTATGCAGGAACTACTAACTTACTGAGAGGTCACAGGTAGGTTCTTCTGGCCACTAAAGGAGGCAGGAGGTAGCACCTCAACGCTTGTGAGGGCTGAGGGAGAAGCACATACTTCAGACTTGTCCTGAGCCCCCTGAATTCTGCCTGAAGTGTAAGTACTGATGTGGTCCAGGTGAGTTAGTCTAGCTGCCGTGCCGATGTGCACGACAGCTTATAGTACTACTAAAGCCTTGGTAGAACTTTGAGATTTGAATGACAGCAGTGTGGAGGTAAAAGCTAGGCCCTGCTCTCCCTCACGTTCACTGCCCTTATTTCACTGAGATTTCAAGCTGCTTTCCTTTCCAAGACCCCCTGCTGCCCCGTTCACTTCTCCCTATTGGGACAGGGTCTTTGACTGTTCTTGTTGCTCTCCACTGACTAGGTACCAGTTAGTCTGTATCGCTTCAAGAGTGGTGGCCAGAATTCCACACAGATGGAAGGCTCCAGAGCCTCTCAGTTCTGCAATGTGGAAAAAGCCTGGGCTTTGAAGATCCTTAGATTTTGAGTTCTTTTGTACTTATTTGTCCTTTGAAAGATTGCGGAACCAGTTTGGACCTCCATTTCCTCGTGTATAGAGTTTATACAGCCACTCCTTAGAAGTACGGTCGGGCAATCTACTTCTGTAGTGATACTGCCTTGGAAACCTATGGAGGGGTCGCTATAAGTCGGGGCTGACTCGACGGCACATAACAACAACAACAACAACAGAGTGAAGATGTAATGAGATGAGAGAATGTGTAAATTACCTGACAGGTAGTGGGATGTTGCTAGTGCCCATTGAAGGGTGGCTACTAGTAGAACACTAAAGTGCTAATAATGGGTCCACTAATTGAGTGCTTCCTCTGTGCCAGACACCATTGCTCAGGGCTTTCCATGGATTAACTTGTGTAATCTTCACTCAAGCCAATTGTACAAGTGCTAGCTTAGTCCCCATTTTATGAATGAGAGCTTTGGGTGTCAGAGAGGTTACATAACTTGCTTACACAGTGAGTGAGGTGGAGTCAGCGGTTTGTCTAAGTTTAGTAGTAGCCTAGTGCATTAGTTGCATCACTCAGTGGCTCTACTAGATGCTGCTGGGGACTCATTTCAAGCTTTTAGAAGATTTAAGCCCTCATGGATTTCCCACACATCCCTGGGGGCTTTGTTGCTCCCACCTTGTCCCTCGATTTTTTGTTTCCTGGTTCCCAGTGCATGATGTCGCATTCATCTATTAAATGTTATCAGTGTAACTTGTGAATCTTTCATTTCATGTATAGATGTTCTTTGCAGCTTTGTGTCAGCTCCAAGCTTGATAAACATGCCTTCTAAGAACTAAGTTAAAATGTAGGTAAAAGGTGGACCAGGACAGGGCGCAAGTCAAGGCAGGCCCTGAATTTGCCACAGGCATCCTCCTTTCAGGTCAAGATGTCTTAATCTGGAGACTAGCTTGAGGAAGTTGGAAGCATAAACCAAAACAAGAAAAGCCAAATCAATTGTTACCAAGTTGATTCCGGCTCACAGCTACCCTGCGTAATAGAGTAGAATTGCCCTCATTGGGTTTCCAAGGCTATAGTCTTTATGGAAGCGGACTGCCATGTCTTTCTCTTGAGGAGCGGCTGGTGGGTTTGAACCACGGATCTTCTGGTTCACAGCCCAGGGCTTAGCCACTATACCACCAGGGCTCTTTGTTGGCAACATAACAACAACAAAAAACTCCACGGCCATTGATTCAGTTCTGACTCGTAGCGACCCACATAGGTTTTCCAATCTTTACAGAAGCAGACTGGCTTATCTTTCTACCACAGAGTGGCTGGTGGGTTCGAACTGCCAACCTTTTGTTAGCAACCCAGTGCCTTAACCATAGTGCCACTAGAGCTCCCTACATAGGACATAAAAATGTTGCTACACTAACTGAAGTCTTGCTTTTTCTCTGGTTGTGCATGTAATGTAGATAATAAGAGAGAGTAATTCTGTGTGTGTGCGATATGGGAGTCCATGATTGGGGGATTGGGTGTAGAACACAGGAAAAGTCGCCCAGCACATCTAATTTGGAATTGGCAGGTAGAGGTGAGTCTGTGAGGACAACATGTCCCAAGGCTTTGGGCAGACAAGGGACCCAGCTACAGTCCCCGGTGCTGAGTGGGGCAGATACAGAGCCCTAGCATTTTTTGTAGGAGCTCTGGTGGCATAGTGCCTAAGGCACTTGACTGCTAACCAGAAGGCTGGCGGTTCAAACCCACCAGCCACTCCTCAGAAGGAAGACTGGGCAATCTACTTCCTTAGTGATACTGCCTTGGCAACCCAAGGAGGGGTCGCTATGAGTCAGGGCTGACTCGATGGCACATAACAACAACAACAACAACAACAACAACAACAAGCATTTTTTGTGAGACTGATCCTGCAAAGAGTAAGGAGGTGCAAACATTTTAGGACAAATGTTGCTAAATAAACTAGGAATAAACGAAGGCTAGGAATCACCATTCTTGGACTGAATCACTGGATGTTACGGGGTGCACAAGACAGGTAGAGGAGGAAATTCTTGACCTGGGAGAGCTTGTTGTCAATTCCCAGCTTAGAAGCTGTAGCATTTTAGATGCAGTGGAAGTTGCCAGTATTTCATTTTATATAAAATTTAAGAATTCACAGGTTTTTAAAAATCCTCTTCCTTGTACCAGAGGAAGAAGGGATCCATGTGTTCCCTCCTTTGAATGGTTTTTCTGAAATACATGGACAGATCTGCTTTGAGGTAAATGGCCAGGGACTTATATCACTTTGCGTTTCAATTTTAGGACATTTCAGTGAAATGAAGATGATAGTAGGTTCCTTTATAGTTTGTAAGGTCTTGGGAGCATGAATTTTGTGTAATAGAGTGATTTAAAAAAAAAAAAAAAAATTCATGACATCCAGTATGATGATTTTCACGTAGGGCTAGTCATCTCATAGCCATTTTGAGTGATAGTGGGATGTTTAAGAAATGCATGGGATATTGTGTTAGGCACTTGTTCTTACTCAGCTTTCCAATCTTTCAGAGTTGGTTAGTCATCACATTTCAACATTACTCTTGTCCGCTAGGCTAGCCTGTATTGCAGCTTAGCAGGTTTTTCTGGAAAAGCAGGAATAGCCAACTAGAATATCTTCAGGCTAGGTAAAAACACTCCCCCACCCCAGCTGAGGCCAGACACCCTCCCTTCTGCAGGTTTGTGGGCGTGCTCATTTTTCAGGGTACAGTAGTTTACTTGAAGAAACTTGCTCGTAATCAGACATGTGATAACAGCTGGTGGCCCTCTATGACGCTGGCGTGTATTGTATGTTGTCTCAGGATAAAAAGCCAAAGTCAGGCCTTGCATGGCTTAGGCTGAAGGAGAAGAATTCACCCTTCAACTTCCCGGACATAATAAACACTCTACTTGACACCCTAAGGAAATTGTCGAGGTGGTAGTGGGTAGTTAAGAAAAGTGACAAGTTCAATCTAAGATAGGTTGTAATTGGAGGAATTATACCATAAAGTGTAAAATTGAAGCAGTTATTCAAAATTGCTGTGTTTGCCCCATGTGATGCTAGAGAGGGCCTGGGCATTCCCAGGCCAGGTGCTAAGGCAGGGCTTGTGGCAGGGTTTCCTTCCCTAACCGAGCCTCCACGTGGCCGCAGGCATTGCAGATACAGCATGGGTGTGGCACAAATCACCCTCTCCTTCTGCAGAGTCAAGGCCCCCTCCGTCCTCCAGTGCAGGGTGCCGAGGCCTCACCTGAAGCCCCTCTGTCACGTGAGTTCTTCTTCTCTGACCCCTGCAGCCCTGGCCTGGAGCACTGCTCCCCTCCTGTTTGTCCTCTTGTGTCCCCGCTCTGCTCTGGCCGTTTCCGCTGCCTGGAATACTCCCTCTCTTCCCTTGCTCTGCCTGATGGACATCTGGACAGTGCAGATGGTTAAAGTGCTTGGCTACTAATGGAAGAAGGTTCGAGTCCGGCCAGAGGCACCTCAGAGAAAGGCCTGATGATTTCCTTCTGAAAACTCAGCCACTGAAAACGCTGTGGAGCACAGCTCTGTCCAGACGCGCGTGGGGTCGTCAGGAGTCACTGCTGACTGGGGCAACTCATTTCATTGCATTTCAAGACCCGTGTCCCGGTCACCTTTTCTTTAGGCTCCACCCCTGCCCCAGAATAGTGTGCTTCACCCTCACTTTTGTCTTCGTTGAGTGGAGTGGCAACCTGAGAGAAGGCCAGAGACTGGAGGAGAAGGGTTGTGGCTCCTGGAGGGCCTTGGAAACCAGGCAGTAGGGGGCAGGTTTGCCTGAGTCACATGCAAGAAACCTGTAGGCCATGTCGCTTTACTGCTTGAAGGAACATCTGCAAAGCACCATAAAAAGGAGAGATTTTCCCATTTGAGGCCTGTGAGTTTCAAAACCAGCACGTGATGGTGGGGAGGCTTCATTGGGATGTATTTAAGGCTTTCCTGACTGCTAGGCAGACTTGTTACAAAGATTTTGTGTGTTACTAGTACTGTGGATGCCCATTGATTGTATAAGGTGCTCTGGTGGCGTAGTGGATAAGGCATCTGGGTGCTAACCAGAAGGTCAGCGGTTCAAAGCCACAAGCTGCTCCATGGAAGGAAGATGGGAGATCTGCTTCTGTAAAGATTTATAGCCTCGGAAATCCAATGGAGTCACATTCCATGGCAGTGAGTTTGGTTTTGGTTTTTTGATTGATTGTATGTTTGCCTAGGTTTTAACATTTTCTAGGTGTTTTACAAATTGAAATGCTATGAGGTGATGAGTGTTTTACTCCTCTTACTTCTTCCTTTTCGCCCAGCCTGATGCACTGATCTGCGTTCCCTGCTCTTGAGCAGGCCGCGTGTCTACTTGAGTTTACTGTGCTGTAAGCTACACTTGGCACCTAGGGTGATGGAGGTCGGTGAGAAGAGATGTATTTGTTCAGCACGTTCTTGCTGTGGAAAGGTGTAAAAGACATGTATAATGGCTAGTCTTGAAGATGCACACTGTCAGGACAGGAAACTCATACTCACCTCTGTGTCCGCACACTCCCGCCCTGTCACACTTCTTCCCATCCAGCTGCGCCCTCACCCTCACATGCTCACATTCACTCCTCCTCACTCTCTCCGTCATACTCCTCATTCACACTCACTCACTCACATTCAGGCTCACACTCAACCACACTTCCTCTCACTCCCTTTCACTCTCATTCTCTCACTTTGTCCACTCACCCTCCCTCATTTTCTCTCTCACGCTCCCTTACACTTTCACTGTTACCCCTCACATTCCCTCACATGCTGACCCTGACTCCCTTACACACTCACTCCCTCACACACTCAGTGTTACTCTCACACTCCCTCACACAGTGACCTTTACTCCTCACACACTCCCTCCCTCACACACTCCCAAGACCCTCATTCACGCTCACTCCCTCACACACCCATTCTTACTCCTCACACACTCCTTCACACATTTACTCTCATTCTCACTCCCTTACACACTCACTGTTAACTCTCTCACACTCCCTCACACAGTGACCCTTACTCCTTACACACTCCCTCCCTCACACACTCCCACAACCCCCATTCACACTCACTCCCTCACACATTCATTCTTACTCATCACAGTTCACTCCTTCACAGTCTTCCTTAGATACTTCCTCACACACTCACTTCCTCAAACCCTCACTGTCATTTCCTCACACTCCCTGACCCACTGACTCTCACTCCGTCACACTCTTACATCCTAACACACTCACTCTCACTTTCTCACATACTCCTTCCCACACTGACTCTCACTCCTCACACACTCACTTCCTCAAACCCTCACTGTCATTTCCTCACACTCCCTGACCCACTGACTCTCACTACCTCACACTCTTACATCCTAACACACTCACTCTCACTTTCTCACATACTCCTTCCCACACTGACTCTCACTCCTCACACACTCACTCACTGTCTTGCATGCTAGAGCACAGGCAATCTTGGGCACGTCCTGTCCAGGAGGGGGTGCAGAGTCTGTCCCTGTGGCAGGACGTTGAGGGCTGGGTTATCTGAGCTGGCTCTGAAGGGTGGGTAGGAATTTGAAAGGTGAAGATGTGGGAGAGGGGAGCTGGTTTTGGTCAGAAGGAGCCCCAGCACAGGCACAGATGTGAAGGCCAGAACATTGGAAACGTCTTCAGGGGATAAGTGCTTGCCTTTGCCTGGGATGGGGTTGCAGTGGGAGACAGTAGGACTAGACTGAGCGGGCCTGCGGCTGGCAGGAAGCACAGAGGAGCTGGGCTGAAGGAGAACCATGGCGGTAGTGCTGGCAGGGCCCACCTCTGCTGCTCCATGGAGTCTGGGCATTGAGACTGCTGGGCTCTGAACCTCAGGTTGCTGTGAATGTCTCGGCCGCTTTCCTCTCATGGTTTCTTTTATTTCTTATCATGTACATTTTCTTCCCATTGTTTTAAGCGTAAAAAGGATGTGTCCACATGCATTAAATTCTGCCAGAAAACTTGGACTTACGTGAGCAAGGGTTTTAGGTTGTAGTTTGTGGGAATGACAAATGTTTACATTTGAGGGCTTCCTTTCATCTCTACCAGGAGCCCCAGTGGCACAGTGGTTAAAGCTCTCAGCTGCCTAGTTAGAACCCACCAGGTGCTCCATGGGAGAGAGATGTGGCGTCTGCTTTGTTAGAGTGCAGCCTTGGAAAGGAACCCTGTGGGGCAGTTCTGCTCTGTCCTGTAGGGTCACTGTGAGTCAGAATTGACAGCAACAGGATGGGCTTGGGGTTTTTCATCTCTGCAGCGGTACTTGATAGGTGTAGCTGTGCTTGTGAAAATGTGGATCATGACTCACCTTCTCAGGGTGATGATAAGTCATTTCATGACTTCCCTGCCTAAAACTAACCCCCGAGCTTTAGCGAGAATCTCGAGCTCACATTGAATCTTCTTTAAAACAAGGCACATCAGTGAGTTCAGAAAGCAGCTTGGTGCTGTCCTGTGATGTAATGGGTTTTTCCTTTATCATGGAGAAGTACAACTGATCCATCCTAAAGACCCATAAATCATGGGGTGCAGTGTGTTGGGCTGTGAGTTCTTTTTAGACTTGTGGAGTCTTGGTCAGTGTGAGTGGGGAAGGGTAGCAGGGGGCAGTCCTAAGTGGATGGTTCTCTGCACATTTCCCATTAGCCCTTAAGGTCAGCGTTTTGTACATTTCACATCAAACCCTCCAGAGGAGAACAGTGGCAAATGTAACAAAGTGAATGCACCAATCTGTGTAACAAAGGGAATGAAGGAGTCCTGTTTGAGTCCCAGGACTCAGGGCACAGCTCACCAGCTCTGTGGCTTTTTGTTCTGATGGGAAGGAAATGAGAATGTTGTAAATTACTGTTAAGAATAATATTTTGGTGCCAACTCTGTGCCAAGTGCTGTTTAGGGCATGGAGAAAGCCAGGGAGTGGATGCTTGAGTCCTGGCCCGGTCCCTGGTTTGCTCTCTGTGAGCAGATTGAACACAGAGGCCATTCCAAGTGGGAGAAGCATACCTTTCCCACAGTGAGTAAGCAGGGAACCTAAAACAAATGTTTGTTTAGTTGAGCTAATACAGTACCCGGATGAGTGTTCTACTTGCAGTCAGTGAAGGACATCAGAAGCAAAAGGCCAGAGCCCCTGTAGCATCCTCAGCTGGCCCTGGCATACTAGCAGGAGAGGCCTGGCTGTTTATCTGAAGCGAGGCAGGGCGTATGTGACGTGTTTGTAATGATTACAGTTAGTGGAGCCCAAGGCCCTTAACTGTGAATGGATACACACTGAATCAGCTAGGAAAAGGGTTACAGAGAAACATTTATAATTACTAAGCTGGTGTGCTGGAGTAAGTTTAAAGGAAGCACCTAGAGGTATTAAAAAAAAAATCAGAGTGGCTGCAGGAAGTGGTTTTTGTTTTCTTAGTTTTATCCAGAAAACCGTCATATAATAATAGGAATCTGGCCAGTGCCAGGATGCAGTCCTGAGAAGGGACACGAGGTCATGTGTTAGGTCGGTGCTGAGCGCAGGAAGCGAGAAAGAATGGAAGTGAACTCTCGTGGGCTGGGGAGTTTGTTTGGCAGTGCCAGCAGCAAGCGAGTTGCTGTGGTCTGTCCTGCAGGCGTGCGGTGGGGCTGAGACAGGGCTCGGCTCTGCACACAGGTTGGCCAAGCCCAACTGCTCCTCAGACTCTATCACTCGGGGACGCTCTGCTCTGGCCCCACGTTGCCTGAGGAGGCCCAGACCTCAGGGCTTCTAAGGTCTGTCTGGAGACTGGAAACAGGCTGGGGTCGAGTCCTGCCTCTGCCACTTGTTGACTCTGTGGCCTCATTGTGTCTTCCTTTCCTCACCTGTAAGACAGGAAGGAAAATGGTACCTGTCTTAGAGGTTGTGTTGTGTTAGCTGCTGTTACCATCATCATCATCATCTCCTCTTTGCCTCCCATCCTTCCCTGAAACATTTCTGGAACCCTCTTACGGGCATTAATCTTGTCTAGGTTCCCTGTGGAGGCACAGAGGAGTTACGTCAGAAGATGGTGGTTCGTGATCATCGTTCTGTGCTTACTAACTTTGAAAAGTTATCAGATTGCTCCAATTTGCAAGCCTCAGTTTCAACATATGTAAAAGGAGGGTAGTGATATGCTGCTTATCCCTTAGGGCTTTATCAAATGCTAAGTACAAAACCGCAGTGTAATCAGATGTTTTCAGTAAGCACCAGGCCACCGTGACTACATTCTTTCTCATGATGGGTTTTACTTTCCATTGCCTGGTACAGTGATGGAGAGAGACTATCCTTTCTTCCAGTCCCAACTTGGGACATACTGTATGATGGAATACGCTTTTATTCTCAGACATTTGAAATTGGGATTGTCTTTGAACATCTGGGACCAATTTTTGCCCAGATTCCAGTTAATTTTGTCATCTTTTCTCTCGTACCGTATAAGTGGGCTTCCTTGAAGCCAGCATCCGCGTTGACTTACTCTTCTTTTTTCCTTCTTAGCACTTAGCCCACAGTTTCTTGCTCACAATGGACATTTGGCAAATGCTAGTTGAGTGCATTTGTTACTGTTCTTGTGTTGTAAGATGCCGTCACGTTGGCTCCGACTCATAGTGATGCTGTGTACGACAGAAGGAGACGCTGCCTGTCGTGCACCGTCCTCACGATCCTTGCTGTACTTGAGCCCGTTGTGGCAGCCACTGTGTTAGTCCATCTTGTTGAAGGTCTTCCCCTTTTTCACTGACTTCCACTTTACCAAGCCACGATGTCCCTCTCCAGGGAATGGTGCCTTCTGACAACAATTGATTATTAGTTATTAATAAATACCAAAATATTTGTATAAAAAAATAAGCAAGTTTGGGTTCCATGTACATGACCAACATTTGTTGAATACCCAGTGTGCCAGGCAGCAGCAGCAGCTGCTTTGAGCATTAGTCTCTGTTAGAGTGGAACAGTGACATTTCCAGCCACTAGGTGATCATTCGGGACAGCTACCTCTTAAAGGAGTTGTAATTTATGCATTCAACAAGGTGACTGCATCTCTGCACCTTACGGGGTGCTATTCACATTGTCATCAAGAGGCTACCTTAATTGGCTATTTGCACAGAAGGAAGATGGGGCAATCTACTTCTGTAAAGATTTACTGCCTCGGAAATTCACTATGAGTCAGAATTGACTCGATGGCAGTGAGTATGTATATAGCATATCTTGAAAGAGTTGGCGAATCCGACCTGGGCATTTGAAGTAGACCCTGAAGGGTCTGAGGATGGCTCCACAAATGCCTCAGGACCTTTAAATTGCACCTGTGTGCACTCATGTGCACACACACGTACACACACGCGCGCATACACACATAATATGTAAAAAAACTCTTCAGGGCAAAACAGCCTCAAGGCAGCTATGTAGTATTCCATTCCTGTCACCATTCCACCTGTTTTAGGAAAGTGTCTGAGCTAGTTTATGATAAGAGTGCAGACTGGTCCAAATGAAAATGATTGTCATGGGACTGGGAAGGGAGGGATCAAAAGTACATTGCAAGGCCTTCTGACTGAGGTGGATATAGCATTGTTTGCTGATGATGTGCACTCAGGCTGCTTAAGGGAAGCAAGGGCTCCTGGGCCTTCCTTGCTGCTGCGGGTTAGTGGAAATGGATGCTGGAGTCTCCTGAGAGCTGGCAGGGCACTTGTCTGGGATCGGGTGGGCTGTGGGCACGTCCTTAGGCCCTAAGCAACATAGCTGATTCTGACGTGACCCTGTGATGGCTGCAGATGGTGATGTTGACTGTCACTTTATGAAGGCAGTTCTGGAGCCTGAGTATGGTGAGTGTAATAAACGTTATCTGTCACCTGCTGGTGAAGGGTCACGGGGTTAAGGGATTTTCCCCGAGGTGAAACTGTGGCTTTTGGGAACAGACCTGGGAGCCCAGTTCTTATCTCCTGACCTGTGCTCTTTCTACCCAACACCTTAGAAGTTAGTGACGGTGAAGCTCCCATTAGGGTACAAACAGAAGTCGGTAAGGAGGTTTGGTATGTTGTTGGATGTCCTCGAGTTGATTCAGACACATAGCGACCCTACGGGACACAGTAGAACTGTTAATACGGTTTACATCCCTGAAATCTGGTGGTGTAGTGCCTAAGGCATTTGACTACTAACCAGAAGGCTGGACCAGCCACTCCTCGGAAGGAAGATGGAGCAATCTATTTCCGTAGAGATACCACCTTGGAAACCCAAGGAGGGGTTGCTATGAGTCGGATCCAACTCGATGGCAGTGAGTTTGGTTTTGGTATTTTTAATCTTTACAGAGTGGGAACCCTGATGGCATAGTTGTTAAGCTGTTGGCCGCTGACTGAAAAGTCAGCGGCTTGAACCCACCAGCCTCTCCACACCCACCAGCCATTCTGCAGGAGAAAGGTGTGACAGCCTTGGAAACCCTAAAGGCACTTCTTCTCACAGGATTGCTATGAGTTGAATTGGTCTCAATGGTGGTGAGGTTTTGCTTTTGGTTTAATCTTTGTGGGAGCAGATTGCCACCCCTTTCTTTCTCAGAGGCGCAAGGCAGGTTTGAACTGCCAACCTTTTGGTTAGCAGCTGAGTGCTTAAATGCTGCAACACCAGGTTAGCTGTCACTTTAAAAATGCCACCATTTTGGAATGCTTAAAAAGTCTTATTCAGATAAAATTTCAGTTGTCTCATGATAGAGCCAACTAGGAGAAGGACAGACAGATGGGAAGTCACAGGTCTGTGGTAAGTGGTGTTGAGCCATTTCTGGGCTTAATGGGAGCATCCCTGTGGACACATCCAACATGGCCCAGCTGTGTTTCTTGAGGGTGCTGTCCTCCTCAGCGGCTGTGAATGGCTGCGCTCAGAACAGGGCTTTTGCAATCTGTGCCTTGAATACGTTTTTTGTTCTGCTGGTTTCATTTGCATGTGGTGTGTGGAGTGCCTGGTCATGGAAAGAGCTGGGTCTTTGTTTTGGGTAATGAGGGCTGAGGTTTCAAGTAAGTATTTCTGGGTTGATCGGTGTCAAGTGTCATTCGAGTAACCAGGATTGTGTTGCTCTTTGCATGGATCTTGTAAGCCTCTATTTCCACATTAGACTCTCACAACCCCCAAATCAGTAGATGATGGAATGACATCAAGAAGATGGAGACTGTGTCCACAGGGAGAAACTCTGTCCCTGTGACATGCATTTGCATTCTAGGGCAGATGCCATTTTAAACCTCTTCAGATGATTGGTTCTGCCCTTGCTGATTGCAGCAGTGCCAACTGTAAACCGTGAAAGGGGGATGGTCTGCATGGAAATCTTTCCCTGTTTAATAGTATCGTATTGGGTGCTTCTTGGAAAGGAAGTGAATTATTCATGATGAAATGAATGGGGGTATTATTTTAAATTATTGGAGAAGCAAATGGTTTAAAAAAAACCAACCATTTATTAAGCTCCTAATGTTGCTTTGGCTACAGGAAGCTTTAGAGCCAATGTGAACGAACATAGGTATTGTGTTCTTAGTTGCTTGGTGGTTTTTTGTATATCAACTTCACTCCTAGTCTGATTTGATCCTTTTCTCTTTTCTTCATTTTCCTGAACTTTTTTTTTGCCCCCAAACTGCCAATCCTTCATTTGGAAATAAGTGGTTAAAGCATTTGGCTGCTAACCAAAAGGTTGGCATCTCGAACCCCTCAGCCACTCCATGTGACAACAATGAGGCAGTCTGCTTCTGTAAAGATTTATAGCTTTCGAAACCCTATGGGCCAGTTCCACTCTGTCCTATAGGTTCCTATGAGTAGGAATTGACTCAGTGGCAGTAGATTTGGTTTTGTTTGGTTTTTATTATTTCCTTTCTTTTGTTTGTCCTAGAGTGAAAACACAGACTCTGTAAAAGCAAATTTAAGACATTTATTGACAGTCCAGTGGTGATCCAGACCCAGGAAGATGTCCAGGTTCACAGAATGGAGGTGGCTGCTGCCCTGGGCAGTGAAGAAGAGCGCATTCTTGTACAGCTGGAGCAGATACTCAGTGGCACAGCCATAACTGGCTACATAGTCATCATCAGGGAAATCAAAGG
>NW_006921616.1:11346830-11355283 GCF_000298275.1 Orycteropus afer afer | reverse complement strand
ACACACACACACACGCCATCCTTGATTGCATGGTTGGGATATGCACAAATTTCAGATATCATGCTTTTAATTAAATGAGTTCCCCAACAGCATGATTCAAATTTCAATTACTCTGGTATGTTAACTGTGAGTAATTGCAGAAAATACACAAACCTCGCTGTCCTTATGTAACAGATACATGTCATGATCAGTGACCAGTCACATGACTTTTTTTCTAGTGTGTCAGTGATTGGTCACTTGGGTTCTTGCACAGACCGCAAAGTGTGTAGTTGTGTTGCCTTCTTGTCTACTTGTGATAAACCCGTAGGAGAATTTACAAAAATGTCTCAATTGAAAGAGGGAAGTGACAACAGAGATACAAGTGCAGAGAAAGGAAAATGAGCATGCTGGAAGGGAAGTTAAAGTATAAATGGGAGCATGGACACCTGTTGGAGAGGTTCTTGATGTGGAGCCTGAGGTGCAGGACTGCATGAAGGTGAGTTTGTCCACATAAATGAGGAAAACATGAAGGTGGGCCCGCGAGAGGATGCTGGTCAAAAACTTCGCAATAAAGGAAGTCTGAGAGCGTTTCACAACATGGAAAGTGCAAATGATAAAATGTAGCCTGCTTATCCAAACTTAGAAGTTGGCCAAGACATGGAAACCATACTAGCTTTGTATTGTACATTATGCAACAAGAAGATAGCAAGCACTTTTAAACCACTTGTGATAAGTTTTTTTTTTTTTAAAGAAAGAAATGTTGTTAGGTGCCATCGAATTATTTCTGACTCATGAGTGACCCAGTGTACAACAGAATGAAATACTGCTTGGCTCTCTGCCATCTTCAGAGTTGTTGCTGTGTTTCAGCTCATTGGTGTAGCCACTGTGTCAGTCCATCTCATTGAAGGTCTTCCTGTCTGACCTTCCACTTTACCAAGCATGGTATCCTTTCCCAGGGATCAATCCCTCTTGATAACATGACAGAGTATGAGAGTTGAAGTCTTGTCATCCTCCCTCTTAGGGAGCATTCTGAGTGCACATCTTCTAAAACAGATTTGTTCGTTTTTCTGGCAGGCCATGGTACGTTCAGTATTCTTCTCCAACACTGTAATTCAGACGTCAATTCTTTTTCAATTTTCATTATTCATTCTTCAGCTCCCGCATGTGTATGCATACTCAAAAACCAAACTCACTGCCTTCGAGTTGGATCCGACTCATAGCCACCCCTCTTGGATTTTTGAGGCGGTATCACTATGGAAGTAGATTGCCCAACTTTCCTTCCAAGGTGTGGCTGGTGGGTTTGAACCGCCAGCCTCCTGGTTAGCAGTCATGTGCCTTAGGCACTACGCTACCAGAGCTCCTGTATGCATAGTAGAGGCTCAATAAATACTTGTCAATGAACATAACATAATGCAAAATCAAGATTTTAATCTAAATCTTTTAAATTACTAAAGGATTCTGTTTATTTTTGTTGAGGATGATTGCTGATGTTTCCTGGACTAAATTTATCATTTCACTAGTGTCTCTTATTTATATTGTGAAATGGCTAAGGAAATGGGTGGCATTGATCATGACCTGATACCACAAACAGAAGTGTTGAGAAGCCGATTCCAACTTAGATATTCACCCCAAATAACAACTCAACCCCTGTGACTGCATCTGAGTTGTTTTTTTTTTTTTTTAAATAAACCAGAAGTGAATAACTTCAGATTGTCTTCAGTCAGTATTGCTTGAGTGTTTTCAAATAGTGCTGTTTGAAAGGAGAAACCCCCAGGAAATCACCCAGTGGGGACTGTGGTCTGGGACATTACCTCAAGAAGCACATTGGCTTTTTGCCTTTTCTGGGGCCTTCTGGAGCATTTAGATTTCAGAAATGAGTCTGAATTGACTCCACAACACTGGTTTTTGGGTGGGTCCTGAAAAAAGAAGCCTTGGAATACCCAGTAGCTGATGGCTGCAGCATGTCCAGGAAGGCCGCTGTGCCCTGTGGAAGGAGAGCCACTCTGAGGTTGGCTGTTGCTGTGTCCAGTGAGAGGAGCGAAAGAAAAAAAACGAAACTCACTGGCATGGAGTTGGACCACCAGAGCTCCTATGAGGGGAGTGACCTACCTTTTATCTGAGGACTGATCCTGGGACAGGTGGCCCTCACTAGACACAGCTCCTGTGTGTGGACATCCTTGCTGAGGCAGGGCCTAAGATCCTGGCTCCCCAGCCAAAGCAGCTTTCAGGCTAACTTGTGTCCAGAACTATGGATGGAGTATATTCTGGGGTCGTGTACCTAATCCCCGCCCACCCCATGGCGGGGGAGGGAAGACCAACCCTCTTGGCTGTTGAGTCAGTTCTGACTCATAGTGACCCTATAGGATAGAATAGATCTGCCCAATAGGGTTTCCAAGGCTGCAGACTGCCACATCTTTCTCCCAGGGAGTGCTTGGTGGGTTTGAACCACAGTCCTGGTTAGCAGCCAAGGGCTTAACTACTGCACCACCAGCGTTCCTTTCATTTGTACCTACCCACTTTTAATTAAGCCTTGCCTCTATAATACCAGGTCAAGTTTTTCAGCCCAAGTAGAAGCCTAATTTATCTGTAGGTATTTAAGACAATTTGAATCTACCACTTAGTGGGAAGGAACAACAACAACAAGAGAAAAGCTGTTGCTTCTGGGGAGGCTTTCAGACTCCCCAGTGTTAGGGTCCATTGAGTGCCAGGCACTGAGATTGAAGGGAGAGAGTGCCTTAGTCCCTGTCCTCGGGTGGACAAGTGCAGACTGGAGTCAGGAGGCCCAGGAAAAGTGCCAGGTCAGCTACTTCTCAGATTGACTGTGGGCAAGTTACCTAGGGACTTGGCGCTTCTATCTGCTTGTCTGTCAAGTGGGCTAATGAAATACCTGTCTCGTAGGTGGTTAGGAGGAAGAAATAACAATGTATGCTAGGTGCAGAGAGCATTGTCTAGCAGGTAGTAAGATTCTTAGGTTTTTGTTTTTCATATCATTGCATAACTACAGTGAAATAAAAATTCCCACTCATACTTCCTCTCCACAACAATCAAGCAGAATAGGTGATATCACACCTATTTTACACTGAGAAACACAACCACTTGCCCAAATCTAGAGGTTAGAAGGGAGTTGAGACGGGGTTTGAATTGGTTTTCCAAGTCTTTCATTCTTTGCTTTTTGACTGACAGGACAACAGTATAAGTAAGAAATTATTAGTTATCAGAACAGGGACTGAATGCCTGCATACCAAGAACTAGAGTGAAGGTGGGATCAGGAAGCAGTGGGCTGAGGGGGACAGACTCCTTGGTCTGGGTGACTGTTGAACATGGTCGTCAAAGTTAGCCATGGCCAAGATAGGAACCCAGAGTCATCCCACCCCAAGCCATCCCGTTTCCAGCCCAACCATCTCACCATCTCTGGAATCTGTCACCTTCTCTGGGTTCTTGCAAATATAGCCCAAGTTCAGGACCTCATCTTCATCTGGATCATTGAAAACTCTTTCTAAAACCCTGTCCCCATCCTCCATTCTGTTCCCTCTCCAAGTCATTCTCCATGCCACCATCAGTTTTCTTAAGAATATAAATCTCATTGTGGCCCAACTTAAATCCTTCAGTGGCTACCCATTCACTGCCTGTGTAATCTTTTGTCTTGCAGATCCACTCTCTTCTTCCACCACTCAGCATCCCCTGTGCCATACCTTACTGCTTCCCAAAATGCTCTTTTCTAGCCATTCCATGCCCCCTCTCAGATGCCTCTACTCTTCTGCACAAGTTGTTACAAGTATTGAAATAACTCTTCCACTCTTCTCGGGGGGATGAATTTCTTTTGAGTAATTCAGAGTTTAATACATGTGCTCCCTCCTCTGTGAAACTCTGCCACATAAACTCACGCTCCTAAAGCACCTTTCTTCAATACCGGGATTGAACCTGTTCTTCTGGGTTTAGTCATGGGCAACAAAGCGAAACTGGAATGGACCCAAATTTGTAAAAATGGGGGTGAAATGGAATGATAGCGAGAATGGGAAAATTATGAGTCACTGCCTTGCTAGAAACTTAATCTCCCTCATAGAAAATAAGGGCAGCATGCACATTGCATAGCAACCAAGTCTCTTGACCAGCTGAGTCAGATACAATGGTACCCTGCTCAAAGATGATGGCTGACCAGATCCCTTTGAATGTGTGTCATTCTCCATAGCCCTGGCAGTAATCCAGTCTCCTTCATCAGGCTTTTGAAAGAGCTCACGATGCCTCTTCTGAGTCTCCTATTCCTGGGGTTCTATCTGTAGCTATTTCTGTTCTGGGTGTCGTTCGCTTCACCCAAATTTAAAACATTTGGGTCAGTTCCAGTTTAGCTTCATTGGCCATTACTGAACTGGTTTGAACTGGTACGAAGCCCTGCTTCAATACCTGCATGCTAACATGAGCACACCTGGTGGCAGCACTTATCATCCCCTCCTGGTCTTCCCCACCTGGCCTTGATGCTCGGTGCCTGCTCCTCATTCTACTCAGCAACACTTAACTAACCACTGCTGATTCCAGTTCCTGGGGTGGCTGGCAGGTTCAGACTGCTGAGCTTAGGTTAGCAGCTGAGCACTTAACCACTGTGCCACCAGGGCTCCTTACCTTAGGAGTCAAGAACCAGACCAAACTGCAGCTGTGGAGCTGGTTCTGACTCACAGCGGTCCTACAGGACAGAATTCTGCTGGTGGGTGTCACACGCTTGGGTACTGGTTATGCCTCCTTTCTCGTGCAGCTCATCCTGTTGTTACTTGCGTAGATTTATCTGTTTGTGGTTGCGTGTGAGGAACTGCCCATGTCAACACGTATGATTTGGAAGCAAATGCTTAGCTTCCATCACCAGACCCACACTTTTCAGCATAAAATTTGCTGTTTTGTTCACTTTGAGGTTTTTCAGCTAAATCAAGTGGCAAGTCCAGTGGCTTTTATTTGAGAAACTTTCGAGCTTAAACTGAAACGAGAATCATGTTTTAGTACTAAAATCATATTCTAGGTCTTCTCTTAATTGAATATCATTGGTGGTGGCTCCTGTTTATCTCAGTTTTGTAGCCCACTTCAGTTTGTGACAGATAAACTCAGATGTATTTTTAGTATTGTTGTGAATTGAATTGTGTCCCCCTCAGAATGCATGTTGCAAATACTAACCCCTGTGCTTGTGGTTGAAGAGCCCTGGTGGCCCAGTGGTTAAGTGTGCTTGGCTGAAAATCAAAAGGTCGGTGGTTTGAACCCACCAGCTGCTCCACAGGAGAAAGATGTGGCAGTCTGCTTCCATAAAGATTACAGCCTTAGAAACCCTAGGGGGCAGTTCTTCTCTGACCTGTAGGGCCACTGTGTGTTGGAACAGCATGACTGCAAAGGGTTTTTTGTATACTTGTATTTATAATCCTATTTGGGAATTGATGTTCTTTGTGTGTTTATAATACCCTACAATAGTAGTATTGTAGGTTGTGTTTTAAGTCAATCTAATTTGAGACATAAAAGAACAGATTAAACATGCAAGTCAGCAAGGACAGACAGAAGGGAAGATACATGCCACATGAGTGCCAAGGAACCTAGGAATAGAAGCTGAAAAGAGGCAAGGACCGTCCCCTAGAGGGAACAGAGAGGGCAAGACTTTCCCTAGAGTCAGGGCCCCGTATGCAGACTTCTGACCTCTGAAACTGTGAGAAAATAAATTTCTGTTCATTAAAGACACCTACTTGAGGTACTTCTGTTATAGCAACACTAGGAAACTCAAACCAGAAACCATACTCACTGCCATCGAGTCAATTCTGACTCAAAGTGAGACCCCCATTGGGTTTCCAAGGCTGTAAATCTTTATGGAAGCAGATCACCCCATCTTACTTCCACTGAGCAGCTGGTGGGTTTGGACCTCTGACCTTCTGGTTAGCAGCCAAATGTCTTACCCACTGTGCCACCAGAGCTCCTTACTAGGAAACTAAGACAAATATATATGTATGTTTGAATTACCATTTTTGAAAATGATACAGTTTCTAAAGAGAGGAGTGATGCTGAACCCTTTGGAGTTATTCAGTCAACATGCTCTGTTGAGTGACTAGGAGCCATTCATACTTAATTGACGGACAGCAGTGGTAGAGAAGACGGGGTCCTGCCTTCATGGAGTGTTGGGGAGTAGTTGGGAAACAGGCTTTAAGCAAACAAAGGCAGATGGGGTTACAAATTTCAGCAAGGTCTGTGAAGGAAAGAGTTTGCTGAGGGAGGAAGTAAAACGTTGAGTTTTACTTTCTTTTTGGTAGAGTATGTGAGGAAGTGGCACCAGCTGTGAGACACAAAGGAAGGACAGAGGGGTTTTCCAGAGAAGGGAAGAGGAGGGCACTGTGAACAGTTGGTGATTCTGGTAGATTCTAGGCAGTGAAACTCTTGCAGGTTAGAAGAATTGAAATACAGTCAGTGGTTGTAATGCAGTTGGATTGGGGGTGGGGGCAGGATGGCAAGAATGGGAGCCAACCAGTTGCTGTGTTGATTCTGACTCATGGAGACCCCATGTGTGTCAGCGTAGAACTGTCCTGCACAGGGTTTTCAGTGGCTGAGTTCTGGAAGTAGATGGCTAGACCTTTCCTTCTTCCCGGGCTCCTCCAGGTAGACTCAAACCTCTAGCCTTTCAGCCAGCCACCAAGCTCCTTCACTGTGTCCACCACCCCGGGACCAAGAACGGAAACAGGCAGACAGATTATAAACTGAGCCCAGGGAAGTAAGGGAGCACCCAGCTGAAGGTGGCTGAGCTGAGGCTGTCACCTGGGGCTCCTGACAGTGTGCAGCTGCTTGGTACTTTGTCCTTTGTCTTTGAAGAGGGCAGGTCAACCGGCTTCCTTGCTTGTTACAGGAAAGTAAATCCTTTAATGTTATTTTCTTGTTGTAAATATGATCACGTCCATTTAAAAACAAGACAGAAGACGTTTTTCCAGCTTTTCCCATTCTAGTTACTATTGAGTTGATTTGGACTCATAGCAACCCTATAGGACAGAGGAGAACTGCCTCATGGGGTTTCCAAGGCTGTAATCTTTATGGAAACAGACTGCCACATCTTTCTCCTGCGGAGCAGCTGGTGGGTTTGAACTGCTAACCTTTTGATTAGCAGCTGAGCACTTAACCACTGTGCCACCAAGGCTCCCTTTCAGCTTTCAGGGCCATAAATTTTCTTATGCAAGTATGTGAGGTGACACTTCCATACTTAACATTCACCAACTAAATGAGGAAATGTGTTTTCACAAGTTTCTAACACTTGGACAGACTCATTCTTTATTTACTCGGTGAGCTGACGTGTTCCTCTAGTGACGGTTGTGCTGCTGGACGGCTTTTACAGAGTAAGGCTGGTGTTTTTTGGGACTTGAAGGTTTGCCGTGCCTGGTGGATGATACGGAGAAATTCTGGATGCTCACATCCTGTTGCGTGGGTGCAGGAGGAGGCTGTGAACATGGTCCTCGTAAAGAAAGAGTAATCATGATTTCGGGATGTTTCAAAGGAAGACTTGCACTTTCTTAGTCTTGTTGAGTGGCTGCCTAAATGGGGAGGATGTCTGTCCTGGTTCTGTTATGCAACAATGCAATGTGGACATTTGGACCCTGACTCAAAAGTTGGTAAGTGGGAGTGCTTCCATAAATACTAGTACACAAAATTAGTCCATTTTGTTTTACTTTACCTTTTGTGCCATCTGAACATTATAGATCTTAGAATATGATTTTTTTCCCCCTTCCTCATTAAGAGAAGTCTTTTCTCTTTATTAAAGAGCTCTGGTAGTATAGTGGTTAAGGCATTTGGCTGCTAACCAGAAGTTATGTGGTTTGAACCTACCAGCTGCTCTGCGGAAGAAAGATGAGGCAATCTGCTTTTGTAAAGATTTATAGCCTTAGAAACCCAGTGGATCACTACAAGTCAGAATCAACTCGATAGCAGTGAGTTTGGTTTTTTTTTTTTTTTTTTTTAAGAGTTAGTATTAAGAGGGTAGAAAATTCAGTACAGTGTGTTTCTTTGGCTTGTTATTGTTATTGTTAGGTGCCGTTGAATCATCTTCAACTTATGGTGACCCTATGCACAGCAGAAACACTGCCCTATCCCACGCCAGCTCCACGATCCTTGCTATACCTGAGCCCATCGCCACAGCCACTGTGTCAATCCATCTCGTCAAGGGCCTTCCCCTCTTTCATCGACCCTCCACTTTGCCAAGCATGACATCTTCCTTCAGGGAATGGTCCCTTCTGATAACATGACCAAAGTAGATGACATGAAGTCTGGCCATTCTTGCTTCCAAGGAGCATTCTGGCTGCACTTCCTCCAGGACAGATTTGTTAGTTCTTTTAGCAGCCCATGGCACTTTCAGCATTCTTCACCAGCACCACAACTCAAAAGCATCTACTCTTCGGTCTTCCTTATTCATTGTCCAACTGTCACATGCATACGAGGTGATTGGAAATATCATGGCCTGTATCAGATGCACCTTAGTC
>NW_006921616.1:11327283-11328692 GCF_000298275.1 Orycteropus afer afer | reverse complement strand
GCTTCGCTTCTGTGAAAAACTGGCTCCTGAAAAGCAATTATGTGGTCAGAGCAATCCCTCCAAAGCTAAGAGGGAGCATAAAGTACATATACATACATAGCATTTACATTAGATACTACATACATTCATAGCATTTACATTAGATATTATAAGTAATCTAAAGATGGTTCAAAGTATACAGGAGGATGTGCACAGATTATGCACAAATACTACACCTTTTTATAAGGAACTTGAGCATCTGTGGATACTGGTATCCACAGGGGTTCTGGAAACAACCCCCTATGGATACATGCTGAGGGATGGCTGTACACAGTAATCAAATCTACATTGGAAAGAGACAATGGAGAAGCTCAGTATCATCAGTCAGAATAAGGCCAAGGGACAATTACAGAACAGACCATCCATTGCTTTTATGCAAGTTCAAGTTAAAGCTGAAGAAAATTAAAACAAGTCCACAAGAACCAAAGTATGACATTGAGTATATCCCACCTGATTTTAGACACCATCTTAATATATTTGACACATTGAACACTAATGACTGAAGACTAGATGAGTTGTGGGATGACATCAAGAACATCATACATGATGACAGCGAAAGGTCATTAAAAAGACAAGAAAGGAAGAAAAGACCAAAATTGATGTCAGAAGAGATTCTGAAACTTGTTCTTGAACATAGAGTAGCTAAAGCAAATGGAAGAAATGATGAAGTAAAAGAGCTGGACAGAGGATTTCAAAGGGCAGTTCAAGGAGACAAAGTATGATAAAGAAATGTGCAAAGACTTGGAGTTAAAAAACCCCAAAGTCAAGAACATATTTAGTATTTCTTAAGCTGAAAGAATTGAAGAAAAATCCAAGGCTTGAGTTGGAATATTGAAGGGTTCCATGGGGAAAATATTGAATGATGTAGGAAGCATCAAGGGAAGATGGAAGGAATACAGACCCACTTTACCAGAAATAATTGGTCCATGTTCAACCATTTCAGAGGGAAGAATATGATCAAGAACCTATGGTATTGAAGGCAGAAGTCCAAGCTATACTGATGACGTTACTGAAGAAGAGGGCGTCAGGAATTGATGTAGTACCAATTGAGATGGTACAACAAACGGATGCAGTATTCCCATATTGCTCATTCATCTATACTGACAAATTTAGAAGATAGGTACCTGGCTAACTGACTGGAAGAGATCCTTTTATGTACCCACTCCATAAACAAGTGATCCAACAGAATGCAGAAATTATCAAATAATATCATTAATATCACATGCAAGTAAAATTTTGCTGAAGATAATTCAAAAACAGTTGCAGCAGTATATCGATACAAAACTGCCAGAGATACAGGCTGGGTTCAAGGACATGGAATGGGAGATATCATTGCTGATGTCAAATAGATCTTGGCTGAAAGCAGAAAT
>NW_006921616.1:11236365-11326248 GCF_000298275.1 Orycteropus afer afer | reverse complement strand
AGGGCTGACTCCGTGACACCTAACAACAACGTACTTGTGGTTATAATCCCATCTGGAAATGGGTTTTCTTTGTTATGTTAACGAGAAAAATATTACAGTCCCATGTGCCTTAATCAGTCTCTTGAAGTTTAAGAGATTAAACTACTAAAGAAGCAGGGATACAGGGGAGGAGAGATGCTAAGCCCCCCTGAAGTCCTCCCTGGAGCAGAAGCTTGAAAGAGACAAGGACTTTCCTCCAGAGCTGACAAGGTCTTCCCCTAGAGGTGGCATTCTGAATTTGGAGCTCTGGTGGCGTAGTGCCTAAGGCATCTGACTGCTAACCAGAAGGCTGGTCATTCAAATCCACCAGCCACTCCTCGGAAGAAAGACTGGGCAATCTTCTTCCATAGAGATACCACCTTGGAAACCCAAGGGGGGATCACTATGAGTCAGAACCAACTCAGTGGCAGTGAGTTTGTTTTTTGATTAAAATCAAAAGGAGCTCTGGTGGCACAGTGCCTAAGGCATTTGACTACTAACCAGAAAGTTGGTGGTTGAAACCCACCAACTGCTCTGCGGAAGGAAGGCTGGGCAATCTACTTCTGTAAAGATTTACCATCTTGGAAACCCAATGGGGTTAGCTATGAGCCGGAATCGATGCGATGGCAGTGGGTTTGGTTTTGTTTGTTTGACTGAAATCAGTCCTGAGATCTGCCTCACTCTTTCCTAGGCATATTGACCACTGAGAACTTGTATTCTTTTTTCTTTGGTTATTTTCCCCCCTTTTGGTCAAAAATCTTTTGCACATAGTCTTTGAAAATTTCCTCAAATCCTCACTGAGCCATAAACCATTGGAACTGAAGGGAAGCCTGTCTGATTTCCTCATTTTCTGGCTGAGGAAGCTGCTGCTCCTTGCACTTAAAGTAACCGTCACCCACCCCTCTTACTGCCCTCAGACTGGCATATTTTTGCTCCCCAGAGCTGATTCAAGTCAATATTGCCCACCCCCAGCCTGAACAAGGTTTCACCTGAGGGTCGGAGCCTCGGCTCACACATCTGCTTCCTTCCTTGGCACAGTCCTCTTCCACCCTTGCGGACACAGCCCCTCCTGTCTCTTGGTCTTCCTCTTCACCCAGAACCCTGTGTCATCCTAAGGGCCTTTGCTGCCCCCTTAGACGAGCTTTCTAATGCCCTGCCACCTCAGATTTTGGAAGTAACCAGAGAGCATTTCCTTCTTTGTGGTCCCAGCCACTCTGATCTTAGTTGAGATGCTTGACCTCTGGTTTGGTCCTCTAGTGCTGCTATAACAGACATAGCACAAGTGGGTGGTTTGAACAAAAAAATTTATTCTCTTACGGTTTTGGAGGCTAGGAGTCTGAGTTCAAAGTGCCAGCTGTAGGGGCTGGGTGAAAGCCCCTCAATCTTGGGCCTCTTGCTCCTGGCCCCTGAAGCTGGAGGCTTCTCTTAACTGAGGCAGCTGCTGGCTGCTGAGGCTGAAAAACCCAAGGTTGACAAGTAAAATGGCACAGTGCCAAGATTGTCAAGCAACATGGCAGGCCACTAGTTAAACAGTCCCAAGATCAGCACACCACTGATGACTGGGCCAGGTGCAGGATTCAGATGTGCCAAGAAGCTGGAGACCACATCGGTATGGCGGCTACTCAGCTGTTCACTGTAGATTGCACCATGGAGGTGATTACCAGTCTCATCATGGGAAATAACTACATCCAGCTGCCCAGCCACTCTAACCTAGGCCTGGCCAAGTTGACACACAACCTTAACTATCACCATTTCTAAGCTCTTAGGTTCTGGAATCTTCCTCTCCCCCATCTCCCTGTGCTAACCCCTTTCTCATGCTTTATTCTTGTCTATCCCCTTCTGTCCTGGAGATTCTCAAGTTGATGGGATATCAGAATCACTGAGGGGTGGAGGGGTTTCTGCAAAACCCAGATACATGCTCTCTTTCCCAATAATAATCCCAGAATAACGGGATGGAGTGGGTAGGTGTGGATGCTTGTGTACATCTGTATGTTGAAAAAGGTACCCAGTCTGTTCTGGTGTGCCTCGCTGTCCACCTGTGTGGTGGTGGATTCTGGCCTCACTTACCTCCATGCTTAGCCTGGACCCCTTCACCAGCCCCTTCCTCAGTGCCTTTTTGCTGTCTCCAGGTGCTTCTCTCCCCCAGTTCCCTATCTGCTATCTTGGGTGACCCAAGTGTGGTCACCCTGGCTGAGGAAATTGCTGGAGCATTTTGTGTAAACAAAACAAAATAAAAAAAACAAACCCACTGCCATCAAGTCAATTCTGACTCATGGTGACCCCCGTTAGGTTTCCGAGGCGGTAAATATTTACAGAAGTGGATTGCTCAGTCTTGCTTCCATGAAGTGGCTGGTGGGTTTGAACCACCAACCTTCTGGTTAGCAGTCAGATGCCTTAGGCACTGTGCTACCAGAGCTCCAGCCAAGCAGTGTGACTTGTTATTATAAGTCCCTGCTGCCCATTTTGGCTGGATGACCCCTGATGATTTTTTTCCCCCTCCCACCTCCTTCTTCTCGTTACTGCGAGATTTCAGTCCTCCTAGTGGTTGGTTTTATAGTCCCTGGGTGGTGCAGACGGCTGATGAGCATGCTGCTGAATGAAAGGTTGGCAGTTTGAATGTACCCAGAAAGGCTCAAGAGGAATGGCCTCGCAGTCTGCTTCTGAAAAGTCAGCCACTGGAAACCCTACGGAGCAGAATTCTACTTTGACCTCCGTGTGCTCTCCATGTGTTGCAGTTGACTTGCCTACAGTTGGTTTGGTTTTTATTTAGCTGTTGGTTTGGCCCAGTGGTCTCCAATCGTGGTTGTACATTAGAATCACCTTGGGGAGGTTGGAAAAATTCCTCACTCCAGAGATTGCAGTTTCATTGGTCTGGAGCATGGCTGGGCTTTGGTGGATTTCTTTCAATACTACCAGCATGGTTTTAGTAGGCAGCCTGGGTTGAAGAGCAAGGCCTGTTCCCTAGTCCACCCCTAATCTCACCTATTCAGCCAGCCAACCAACCCACTGCCATTGGGTTGAGCCCGACTCATAACAACCTTATACTACAGGGTAGGGCTGCCCCACAGGGTTTCCAAGGTTGCCTCATCTTTCTCCTGCAGAGCAGTTGGTGGGTTTGAACTGCTGACCTTTTGCTTGGCAGTGAAGTGCTTTAACCACTGTGCTACCAGAGCTCCTTACCAGTACAGCAGAGGTCAGCCATTAGATCCTCGAGCAGGTCATCCCACTTAACGTTCTTTAATAGTCATTGGAGATATTCCCTTGAACTGTTGATCCTCTGAGGAAGAGACATACTTACCAAGGTCTGACCCTCTGTTTTCTGGATTCTTCTGGATGGTGCTGTTCTGAGATTGTGTTTGTAGTGAACAGTATCTTCTGTGTATCTTCTGTGATCGTCTCTGCCTAAGGTTTTGTTTTAGTACTATGCTTTTTTTTTTTTTGCTTATACATCTTCTAATTTTGAATATAATTTAAAATTTACAAATAATATATAAATGTCTTCTTGAAAAATACAGACACAAAAAAGACGCAGGCTGAAAAGTGAGCGTGTTCCATTTTCTCTGTATTGCCTTCTCTCCCCACTCTTTCCCCCAGAAGAGCCTCTGTTAGCCAGCTTTCTGTAAAGCCTTTGCCGCCTTTCTCTGTATATGTACGTACATATGTCTTTTCTGTCTTTTTGTAGTTTTATTTCATCTTCAAAAATGAACTAAGGCTTTGCATTTGAGAGAGATTTCCACCTGTATCTGCTCCTGCTTAGAGCTTTGTCTTGAGCAAATTAGTGCCTGGGAGTTGCTTAAGTCTTTGTACTGTGTTGCCCTCCAGTGGTGACTGTGTTTGATTTGAAACTGACATCCTGCCTTCCACTTCCATGATGTGGAAGTCATGTGTGAGACCTCCAGCTGATAGCAGGGCTGACTGTCTTCAGTTACCGACTAGTCGCTCTGGTGCCAGTGACCTTGCCTTTATACCTCCAACTTACTCTTTGAAAGAGACTTAAGAAGTGTGCTAACTTTTCAAATGAGGGACATTTAGGTGGTGCTGTTTGTTATCAGTTGCTGTTGCACCGGTGCTGAGTCATGGCAACCTTACGTGTCACAGGGCAAAATGTTACCTGTGTGCCATCTTCATGATCCTTGGTCCATCATTGGGACTGTCCGCCAGCTCTGATGTCAAGACAGTGTTCTCTTGGAATCCCTAGGTTTTCATTGGCTGGTTTTTGGAAGTGGATTGCCAGATGGATGACCTTTCGTTCTGGTCTTAGTCTGGAAGGTACAGTGAAAACTGCCCATCACAGGTGACCCCGCTGGTGTTTGACATACTGGTGGCATAGCTTCCGGCATCACAGCAACACACAAGCCACCACAGTGGGATAAACTGACAGCATGTGACGAGGTCACAGTGGACTGATCTGCTTATTTGGAGTTTGCCTCCAAGCCAATTTTAAGTTGTTCCCCCACTGCAGTGACTCTTAGCATCTACTGTGTCATTTGTTCCCCTGTGCCCTTTGGTCCTTGCCAACAGTATATCCCTCACGTCCTCTATCTCTTCTGAGTGTTCCATCCCCTTCTTGTTCCAATGAAAACTCTGCTGTCCCCTGAGAGAACTGCATTCCTTACAGCCATGTCATGGAGCTCTTTGTCCCTATTGGCATTTCCAACTTACTTGTCTCCCCTCACGCCTTTAAAATCTCAGCTCCCCTTGAAACGTATGCCATCAACCTTGCCAACCTCTACCCCTCCTTGTGACTGTCACCTTCCCTTCTCCAAGTCACTTGTCCTCATGCATTGGTGACCACTTTCCCTACCTCATTGTCTCCACTTACTACTGGTGGGGACGTCACTGTGCATGTTGATGGTCCACCAGCAACCTGGCCTCCAGTTCTTGACCTCTGCACTCCAGCTACCTTCCTGCACCTCATCCTCTTTAGATCTTGTCGTCCTGATTAACTTCCCGCATCTTGATTCAAAGCATCCTGCTCCAGGACTGTCTGTTCCAACCTTTCTGCTTGAGACTCTCGCATGAAAACTGAGCTCTTCAAATCTGTCTCCCCATGACATTTCCACTTCCTGGCATGTTCCTTGTGCCCCTCACCTGACTTGATTTCATGGTCCTCTAGCCACACCCTCTTGGAAACAACTGAAGTTCCTTTGTTCTCCTTGGTGAAACCTCAACCCTGATTGACTCTCAACCCTGGTTCAGTCTGTTTTGGAGATTATTTCAAAACTGTGCTGACCGGACCCCCATCTCATTTGTGAGCATGTCTCCTTAGGTATCCTGCTGTGCCATTCCAGTCATTCCACACCTGGGGGAAACTAGGGCACAGCTTCTCTCTCCCCACTTTCCCTTCATCTCCCCCACCCCCCCGCCTTCATAGCTGACAATGATGCTGTTTATCTCCTTGAGAGAAACGCTACCACGTCATGTTCTTAGCAGCAGTTCCACCTTTCTATCTGCATCTTCTAGCTTTTCACTTGTACCAGCTGCACCCCACCCCCCTACCCACCGTAAAGTGTCTTCTCTCAGCTTTTCAGGGACTTCATTCCTGCAGTTAACCCCCTTTTCTCCTGTGTAGGGAAGATCAGAGAAGAATTGATGCTTTGAGTTATGGGATTGGCCAAGAATATTGAATATACTGTGGATGCCAGAAGAATGAGGAGATCTGTCTCAGAAAATGTACAGCTAATGTGCTCCTTAGAAGCAAGGACGGAGAGGCTTCATGTCATTTACTGTGGACATGTTAGGAGAAGGGACTAGTTCTTGGAGACATCTTGCCTGGTAAAGCAGAGGGTCAGTGAAAAAGAGGAAGCTCCTCAACGAGATGGAGCGACACAGTGGCTGCCGTGGTGGGCTCAGGCATGGCAGTAATTGTAAGGATGGCACAGGACTGGGCACTGTTTCTTCTGTTCTACAGAGGGTCTCTGTGAGTCGGAACCGTCAGAGCACTGGAGTCTCTGTTAAGGTAAAGAGTTTTACTGAAGGAATAGAACCATCTGGCTCGGGCAGCAGTTAATGAGAATTCACTAATGCACTCTGGCAAGAGGAGTTTTTAACAGGGTCAATGCAAACGCAACACAACACACTGCCACTGAGTCAGATCCGACTCATAGTGACCCCTCCTTGGGTTTCTACTTCTAGGAAGTAGATTGCCCAACCTTCCTTCCAAGGAGTGGCTGGTGGGTTTGAACCACTGCCTTCTGGTTAGCAGTCAAATGCCTTAGGCGCTATGCTACCAGACCCAGGTATGTGTATGTTGTTGTTGTTACGTGCCATCAAGTCAGACCTGACTCATAGCAACACCGAAGTGGTATCACTACGGAAGTAGATTGCCTAACCTTCCTTTTGAGGAGTGGCCTGGTGGGTTTGAACCACCAGCCTCCTGGTTAGCAGTCAAGCCTTAGTTCAGGAACTTACAAGAAAAATATTCTGATTGGTTAACATTTATAAAATCATCCTTTAAAGGTCATTAGACAATTATAAGATCCCTTAACCACTGTATTGTTGATCAGAAAGTTTGAGTTAGCCATTTTGTTCATCTGTGGGTATTTTTGGGCCAGTCTTTGAGTAAGTACCCATCCCGGAAGCGTGCTGTGAGAGGAAGAGATGGGAGGGGAGGGGAGCATGTAGGCTTCCTGGAGAATTCTGGGTAGGAAGAGTTAGCTCAGAATAAGTAACACAAATGGAGTCCAGCCTACAGCCTGGGCAGAAGACTCTCCTTTTGCCAAGCACCTGGATTTTCAGGGCTCCTTAACAGAACAGCTCTGGTGGCAGAGTGCCTAAGGCATTTGACTGCTAACCAGAAGGCTGGCAGTTCAAACCCACCAGGCACTCCTCAGAAAGAAGATTGGGCAATCGACTGCTGTAGTGGTGCTACCTCAGAAACCCAAGGAGGGGTCACTATGAGTCGGATCCAACTAGATGACAATGAGTTTGGTTTTGGAGTTTTTCACAGGAGAAGCCCGACAGCCCCTAACAGCACTCTTCTGCATTGTTGCCCTTCTACTGCATCATTCCAGATGGTGTGAAAACCGGCCTCACGCCGTGTCTCTGTGGTTTTTTTCCCTCCCACATTCTCTGTCCCTCTCCAGCCACTGTTCCCTTCTCTGCTTCTCTACCAAAGCTATCCTTTAGAGAAAGCATCTACTCTCTTCATGGTCTGCTTTTTCCTTCCTCTTTCTCTCGTCGTTGTATCTGCCCCCACTCTAGTGACGAGGGTGACCATACTGGGGAAAAATTACTAAAAAACCATATCTCCCAATGCAGAGGAACCTCCACAAAAATAGAAGAGAAAGAAAAATTTTAATATTGAATAAACATTAAACCAGAGTATGATGCACCACAGGCAGTTTGCTAAAAGTACATCACCAGGACAGGAAAAGACAAACCCTTTCGATAGGTCCCGGGATACACCTGTTGCTTTTCGGATGAAATTGCTAATATTCCAGTGTCTTTCTGGTGGGATACTGAAAGTTACGCTAACCTCTTTCAGGAATCTGGGGGATAGGATGTGAGCTTTCTGGATGATTTTTCAAAAAGCATGGCTCCCAGTTTTGGGGAAACAACCTTGATTTCTATACTGTCAGACTGAGGACACTATTCTGCCACTTCAGAGTTATCTAAAGTGAATTCTTAAAGAACAATGGAGAATGGGATCCACTTTTTTCCTTATTTTCAACAGGCAGAATAAAAACTCTTATTCTCAATTTATTTTTGTCTTTGAACCTATTATCACATCTACAAATGTAAGGGGGTGTTCAGTAGGTGAAATGCCAGACGTCAGTGACCATCATGCTGTCCTAGGGCTAAACTGCCTGTGACCCACGCCGGGTGTGGCCCACGTAGGTCCTGCTCTCATCCAGGGCAACCTGTCCCTGGGCTGAGACAGTTGATGACACCTCGATGTCCATTCTTCTCTGGCTTGTTCTTCACCCTGCCTCACTCTTGGTGGTTTCTTTGGGGTTTCTCAGACCTCTCCTTTTCTTCCAGGCCTCGAGCATTGCAGGCTCCAGGCTCTGCCCCCACCTTCTTGCTTCCTTTTCCATACTGTCTCATGATGTTTCCATCCAGCCCAAAGTGTCTCATGTTAGCACTGCCAGCCTCTGAACTCCACACTTGGAGCACCAGCTACTTGATGATCCAGTAAGAACCTCAAACTTAAAACAACACAAACCAAACCAAACCCACTGCCATAGAGTTGATTCCATTTCATAGTGACCCCCACAGGATTTCCAAGGCTGTAAATCTTTACAGGAGTAGATTGCCCCATCTTCCTCTTGTGGAGAGCAGGTGGGTTTGAACTGTGACCTTCTGGTTAGCAGTGAAATGCTTTACCTACCACACCACCCAAGCTCCTTAAAACAACCAAAGTAGTACTTCAATTCTTTCCCTTTTTTCCTTACCTCCGTGTCTTACTCCTTACAATTAAGTGGCACCATCATTCACCCAGTTTCTCAGTGAAAACCTGACTCACCTTCCTTGCATTGCTTATACAGTCTTCATCATCATCATCACCATCAACATTTATTGAGACTGTGTGTGACAGATTATTCTAAGCACTTGAAGAGTATATTATTTAAATTTTATTGTATTTTAGGGGAAAGTTTGCACAGCAAATTAGGTTTCCCTTTAACAATCTTTGATACAGATTGTTCATGGCATTGGCTACAGTTTTCACAATATATCAGCAGTTTCATTGTTTCCATTCTGTTTGTTCTGTTTCCACTGATCCAGCTTCCCTGTCCCTCCTTGCCTTCTCATCTTTGCTTTTGGGTAAATGCTGCCCACTTAGTCTCATATAGTTTAAGGGAACACCTTACTCATGGGTCATATTGTTTATTCTGTAAGTTAGTCTAGTATTTGGCTGAAAAGTGGCCTCCAGGAGTAGCTTCAATGCCAAGTTCAAAGGATATTTAGGGCAGTAATCTCAGGGGCTTGTCTAGTCCTTCTTGGTCCAGTAGGTCTGGCCTTTTTTTTGGAATTGGAATTTTCTTCTACATTTTTCTCCTGTTTTAACCAGGACCTTCTATTGGGACCCTTGTCAGAGAGGTCAGTTATGATAGCTGGGCACCATCTAGATCTGTTCTCTGGTTAGGAGAGGTCCTGCTTTGTATAGGCTATTAGTCCTGTGGACTGGTTTCTTCTCTGAGTCTTTGGTTTCCTTCATTCTCTTTTGCTCCAGATGAGTAGAGACCAATAGTTCTATCTTAGAAGGCTGCTCGCAAGCCTTTAAAATCCCAGACACTATTCACTAAACTAGTGTGTAGAATGTTACCTTTATGAGTTAAGTTTTGCCAGTTGACTGAGTTGTCCCCCAAGACTGTGGTCCTAAGCCTTTTAGCCCAGAGTTGTTTGGATAGGTCGAGGAAGTCTGTGACTGTGCCCCCATGTGCTTTATTACGTATGTGGATATATGTGCAGCATGCACAAACACGTATATACATATGCCTGTAGATATACCTACACACGCATGCACATTTACTCCCATAGGACTTCCTGTACACATACATGCATACAAAGCTTCCTGTGTAACCACACACATAATTTTTCTTGTTATTACTGTTACTGCAAAATTGTATATAGAGTATAACAAAATTGTCCCTTTTTCTTGTTTACTTCTTAGTGTCTTCATTTACCTTGGTCACGTTGTGAGGACTTCACCCATATTTGGTATTGCCTTTCTTACCACCAAAAGTAACAAGTGTCTACTCTTTAGAAAGGTCTTCTACTTCCTCCCCCCACTCCTGGTAACCATCAAACAGGATTGCTTTCTGTGTGTATATCTATTCTTGACTTTTTATAATAATTGGGTCATACGATATTTGTCCTTTTCTGATTGACTTACTCAGCGTAATGTCTCTGGATTCATCCATGTTATACCACCTTTAGTATTCATCCATGTTATGTGATCTTTAGTATTCATCCGTGTTATATAACCTTTAGTGGACTCCTCATTGCTCTTTATAGTTGTGTAGCATCCACTGTGTGTACGTAGCACAATTTGTTTATCCATTCACTCCCTGATGGGCATAAAGTTATGTTGTTGTGTACCATCAAGTCGATTTTGACTCACAGCCCCCTATAGGAAAGAACAGAACTGTCCCATAGGCTTTCCTAGGCTGAAATCTTTATGGGGATAAATTGCCAGGCCTTTTCTGCTGCTCAAGGGTTCAAACTGCTGCCTCTCAGTTAGCAGCCCAGCACTTTAACCATTGTGTTACCAGAACCCCTTTAAAACTGTATTAGGTAGAATATTAGTAATCCATTTTACAGGTGAGAAAACTCAGGCACAGTGAGGTTGAATAACTTGCCCATGGTCACAGATTTCATAAGTGGTGGCCCTGGGATTCACATCCAGGAAATAGAATTCTAAGCTCTAATACCATCCTACTCCCATCAGGAGGGGCATGTGTGTATGTGTCTAAAATTTCTGGAATCTGACCTGTTCTTTCCGGCTAAGCCACCATTATCTCTTGCTGGAGTATTCTGCCTCCCGCTCCCCCTCCCCCCCATACCTCCTGTCCTTTCTCCAATGAGCAGCCAGAGGATCCTGCAAAGTAGACAGGAAGCCATATCACCTCACCAGGGGCCCATCCCACTTAGAACAAGAGCCCCAGCGTTGGAGCTCTGAGCTGCTGCATGGTGGGGCCTGAGTTCTCACCCCAGCCCAGCCCCCTGTCTCCTCTGTGTTTATACAATGCTGCCAATGGGTCTAACCAAGCCCCACCCAGGAGCCATATGTCACTGTACCTTTGCTAGTCATCCTGTTAGTGAAAAACAGATGAAATCAATTAAAATACTATTTAGTCTGCTTTGTAAAAAAATATTATTTCAACATGTAATCTGCCTTAACCATTAATGAAACCCTTTACTTTTATTTCCTTTTTATTCTGTCTTTGAATCTGGTGGGTGTCTGGTACAGCCCATCTCAGTTCACACCAGCCACGTTTCCACTTCCCCACAGCTGCTGTGCCTGCCACCTTGGCTGGCACGCGTGTGGCCTCATTGGCCTCCTTCTGCCTCGTAGACAAGGCTTCTGTCTTGGGAACTTGGTACTGGGCGTTCCTTTTGTTCAGAACGCTCTCTTCTCCTAGCTCTTTACAAGGCTGCCTCCCTTTAGCCTTGAAGAGGTCTCCGGGTCAACATCCATTGTCGGGCAGGCCTGTCCTGCAGCCTCTGGTAGCAGCTCTCCCCAGTCTCTTCTTGATACCCTCCCTGAGTCTCCTGTGCAGCCCGTAGCAAAACCGGAAATTAGCTTATTGACTTGTGTGTGTGGATGTGCTTCTTCCCTCTGAAGAATGTCAGCTCACTGGGCACTCAGGCTGCCATCTTGTCTGCCTCCTCCCTGGTACCCAGAACGTTGCTGCCTGGGTGGCCACATTCCACCTCCTTGCATTTCTGATGTGTGTGTGTGTCTGCACAGATGTAAGCTGTATTACATTTATTACGTCCTCCTGCTCTGCTGAGTACCTCAAATACAGACCTCGGGTGGTGTCTTGCTGCTGTGTCACCTTTTTCTCTGCTCCTGGGGCCATTTTGATTTTCTCTGACAAGTCTTGTGTTCTTGACATCCTCTCTCTATGAGAGCTGCGCTGTGTAAGGGGGTCTCTAGCTACATGTGACTGTTGAAGAGTAATTAAAATTAAAATCCACGTCTTCCCCATATGAGCCACATTTCAAGTACAAGTGGTACTCAACTCATAATGGGGTCCTGTTCAGACAGCTCTATTGTAAGTTGGTTTTGTCATAAGCCAAATACCTCCCCCCCCTTTCTTTTTCTCATTATTATTGCCTTTTATTATCAGTTTCTTTATAAATCTGATCTTTATTTGTCTTTGGTAGTTGGCATGAGAATGATAACACCAGCAAGTTATACAGTGTCTGTGGTACATATTGCTAACAATTAGATATAATCAAACAAGGGGAAGATGGTAAGTGGCTCGTTCAACATCCGTTGAGGACTACCTACTCTCAGTAGCTGTATGGGCTCGTGGCTGCTGTGTGGGGCAGTGCAGCTGTAGATGTTCCCATCATCAGAGAGTTCTGTTGGCCAATGCTGATGGGTTCAGGGCGATGCCTGTTTCAGTGGGATTGTGTGGGACCCCTTGTGTGGCTGAGATTGACGTTCTTATCCCAGGAAGCTTAGTGGCCAAAGCACCATCTCTCTGAAGTGGGTCTGATGGGGATGGATGGGGATGTACACACCCAGCTGCCCTCGTGGGGGCCTCTGCGTAAATAATACTGCCAACAGTAACGTGAAGACTTCTTTTCTGAATCCAAAAATGAGAGATGCTCTTGGGTCAACAACAAAATGCAGCCTAAACCGTGTCTAGTGCCCCCACTCCCTCAGATGGCCTTACTTTGTTTTCCCAGGGTAACCCTTGTGACAAGGATGGGTTCAGGAAATGCTGCTGTTGCCGTTTCTGTCTAGGTTTGCAGACGGCTCTGCCCCGACAGTACTTGCTGGGACCATTACGTAATGCTGGGCTTCAGCTAATTAAAAAACCCTCCGTGCTTAATGTGCTGTGGCGGAACAACACCTTGAAACGCCTGGTGCGTGAGATGAAATCGCTCTGGGTTTTGAGAACAATGGTGCTTTGCCTTTTCCTGGTTGAGTTTGGCCTTTGGATTAATGAGAGTGATTGCACTGTACTCTGTTAATGATTTCCTATCTACAGTAACCCGCTCTGCTGAGTACATCAAATACAGTGTGCTGCGTTCCAAGCTGTGAGGCACCTGGCACGCATGTAAAACAGGTTTCTCTTATTAAGAAAGGATTTGGCAGTGGGTAGTAAGGTTTTTTAGCGTTTGTTTTCTAAATAGTCAAAATCCTGATTATTCATGGGTGCCTTTAAGAAAGTCAGTGTTGTGCTTTCTCCGTTTCTGTACCATGTGTCCATGTTGTTTGGGCCCTAACGGCAGATAGTGAGCACCCTAAGAAAGTGGCCCAGCCGGTTGCTTCTGCTTCATGGCACAGGCATCTGAAGAGTTCATGACCAGCCTTGGCTGCAGCTGCTCAGCTTCCTTGGGTCACCTCGGTTCTCGGTTGTCATCAGTAAGAGGGAAACAGAACAGTTGATTCAGGACGAGAAACAGAGCGATCTGCATTTGGCTCCACTGTGTGTGCTGCCCTGAAGTCTGAGTGTCACTGTGTTCATCATGCCATGAGAGCAGACAAAACAATGGAAACACATTGGGAACTCATCTAGTTCATCCGTTCACTCGGTCATCTTCTGTCCCTTCATTCCAGAAGCTTCCCCATTAAAATAAAGCACCCAGCTCCATTTCTCCTTCCTTTCTGGTTCATCTGAATTGGAGGAATTAAGGATTACCATCATTTCAAAGCCCTTGCTCTGGGGATTCCAGCTGGGCACAGGCCATTCCACTGGCCTGCAGACGTCTGTGTTTTGACTCCTGTGGCCCTAGAACCCCCCAGAAGTCCCAGATGCATTCTGTCCACCTGTGGCTCCATTGTCACTTGGGTTGGCTGAGTGTGAGCAGAGACCACCTGGGCCTGACGCTTTTCACCACGTCTTGCTCTTTGGACTTCTGTTATTGTGCACTGTAGGTGCTTCTTGGGATCTTGGGTGGATATAATGGAGAGAGCTATTGGAAGGACTGTTTAGAATTCTGAACCAGTTTTCTCAAAGTTGAACGTGTAAGTTGGAACACGTTCTTGTGTAAATACATTCTGAAAAGATGGGAGAAAGCATCCACTTTCTATTTTGAAGCAGTTCCCTATCCTTCCTTCCCCCTTCCTCCCTCCGCCTGTGTTGACATCCATTCCTTTCTCTGCTCCCTTTCCTCATTTCTGGAACAGAGGAGTTAAGCCCAGATAACCCAAAGCACCCAGGCTAAGGTATCGAGAGGAGTGAAAACCCCATGGCCTAGGCTGGCTGAGCTTCTATTTTCCCCTATGAGGTCACCTAAGGATGTCTCACCCTGGCTGGTATTTTCTTAACACTGTGGTCCTTTCCTCCCCTCCCCCCCCCCTAGCAGGAGGAAAAGAGTTGGGAAGACCCCTGGAGCTTCCTTAAACCCTTTGAGTTGATTTTTGACTCTTAGTGACCCCATAGGACAGAGTAGAACTGCCCTATAGGATTTTCTAGGCTGTAATATTTATGGGAGTAGATCACCGTCTCTTTTCTCCCCTGGAGCTGCTGGGGGGCTTCAAACCACCAACTTTTTGGATAGCGGCCAACCATTGTGCTACCAGATTCCTTATAGCGCTTCCTTAGGGTTAAATGTGGGGCTATCACATAGAATGGATCCAAGGGATGATGGTGTTTAGATGAACTATTTTGTAGATGTGACTTCAACCTAACCTGCAATAGAGTTCTCGTCTTCTTATTTGTTATCACATAACAAAGGGTATTTAATGATTCAGGGTCTTTACTTTGGAACCCTGTTTATGGGATAGGGTAGTGGTAAGGTTACGCCACTCCCAAACACTCTTAGGGTAAGTTATTTCATCTATCATATACCCAATTTTCTTCATCCCTACAGTGGGATAATACTAGCATGTAGAGTTGTACATTTTAATGAGTTAATAAATGTACAGTAGTTGGCAGATGGCAAGATGATCCTGATGTTGCTGATTTGAGACCTAGTTCTAGGACACGTGGCTCTTCCATAAGGCCTTTTCCAATTACTGCTACTCAGAAATTCATCGGCTCAATCAACAAACTTATCGAAAGTCCTTTAGGTACAAGATAGTGTGCTTGGTACTGAGAGCTCTGTGTGTGTGTGTGGGGGGGGGGAGAGAGAGAGAAGTGTGTATGTGTCAGAGTGTGTGTGATTGTGTGGAAACAGTGTGCATGTGTGTGAGAGAGAATGTGTGTATGAGACTATGTGTGAGAGATAGTGCGTGAGTGTGCATGTGTGTGTGTGAGATTGTGTGTGTGTGGCCTCACCTTGATTCACACCCTTGTCCCACAGTTTTGTCCTGTTCAACCATCCTGCATCCCAGTCCTTTGTTCTGTCTTTGGATAAGGTAGTTTCATTAAACGACGTAAATGAGGATGGAGAGGTCCCCAGAGAGGGCATCTAAATGTCACCAGCGGAGCAGGTCTCTGGCAGGTCACTGAGCAGTCACTGGAAGGAAAGGACTCCATGCTGCTGTTGGCCTGTGAAAGCCTTTCTCCTGGTTCCTTTCTGAGCTGAGGAGGGCCTAAAGCTGCCTAGGACTTCGAACCAAGCGGTCAGTATTTCCCTCTGGCTTTTTGGATATGGTTTTGATTTGATTTATGATAGATTTGAACTCATAAAAAAGAAAAACTTTTATTTATAAAAAAAACACAAAAGACAGTCTGTGAAAAACATTTTAACGGATGTGATAGTGAGAGACTTGGGGTCCTCAGTGGGCGGAAGATCAGACAGATCAATTAGGAAATGGTAAAACTCGAGTAGACAACACTAGTCTATGAATTTGGGAAGTCAATACTGGCTTTAGGTGGGAGCACATTCCAGAACCAAGTGGACATGCTGCTTCTGGTGCTGACATTGGTGGTCTCTGCTGCCCTGTGGCTTCTCTGTTACCATGTGAGGCGTGGGGTGCTTAGTTAATACTTGTAAAATGAATGAATGTGAGTAACAACTGAGAGTTTGATGTTTTCTGATTTTTTTGGCAGACCTTAATGGAGTTCCTGTGTTGTTACGTGCTTACATGTTATTGTTTGAATGTTTTTGAGGAAGACAGTAATTGACAGGGCACACCTAAAGTTTCTATGACAGCTGTTTTCACTCAGCTGTTGGCACCAGGGTGTAGACTGTGTTCCCTATAGCTCTGTGTTTTCTCTTGCCCCCTTTGGGGTGGATGTTCAACAACCCCTGGCCTTTGAGTCCATTCCAACTCATAACAAGCCTGTAGCTCAGAGTGGAAGTGCCCTGCAGGGTTTCCAAGGCTATAATCTTTACACCCACAAGGGTGCATTCTTTACAGAAGTGGACTGCTACATCTTTCTGCCACAGCATGGCTAGCGGGTTCCAACTGCTTAACTTTCGGTTAGTAAATGAGTGTTTAACCACTGCACCAGCAGGGCTTCTGTGAAGAGGATGTTACCTCCCTTTGATAGATAAAGCGGCTGTAGATCATGAGAAGTTAATGTACTCAGCTGCTGACCCAAAGGTTGGGGGTTCGAGTCTACCCAAAGGGGCCTGGTAAAAAAAACTTGATGATACTTCCATAAAAATCAGCCATTGAAAACCCTATGATGCCCAGTCCTACACTCTTGGGGTCCTCATGAGTCAGAATCAACTTGATAGCAAGTGGTGGTGCAGAGATAAGGGCGAGTATCCAGAAACTTGTTCTTAGTCAGTATGGAGGATTAAGTGGCTGGAAGACTTGAACCCAGATCTTTTGCCTTTAGATCCCATGCTCTCAACTATGTGCGTATCTGTGCAGTGAGATAATTGATAGTTAAACTCTTCAACCACAAGGTTTTTCTTAATATATTAATACTTGTTATGAAGCAGATATCTCATTGACCTTTCATGTGAACTGGATGGCTTTGTGTATATTCCATGATAACAGTTTAAAAAGCTAGCATTTTGGGCATTAACTAGTCTGTGTTCTAGACCCTTTACTAGAAGGACACTAACTTTTCTTAGTCCAACTCTAGGAGCTATGTTCTAATACTATCCCCGTCTTAGTTTTAAACGTGATTGTCTTTTGTGAACCAAATAAAGTGATTTTACCTCCTAATGGAATTTTCAGGAGCTCTGGTAGTATAGTGGCTAAGGCACTTGACTGCTAACCAGAAGGCTGACGGTTCAAACCCACCAGCCACTCCTCGGAAGGAAGGTTGGGCAATCCTACTTCCGTAGTGATACTGCCTCGGAAACCCAAGGAGGGGTCGCTATGAGTCAGGGCTGACTCGACGGCATATAACAACAACAACAACAATAACAACAATGGAATTTTCAGAATTTCCTGCTTTTGGAACTAGGTTCACTGTGAGGGAACTGTGGCCTTTCCATCTTCAAATGAAAGGACTTCACATTTTATTGGAATCGCCTGCCTCTGTATTTTTGTCTTCCTAAGGGAAGGACATCAGGGAAAGATATCTCTCATTCCATGTCCTCTCCTGAATCCAGCTTGCATTTCTGGAAGTTCTCCGTCAGTATACTGCTGCAACCGTTTTTGAATTATCTTCAGCAAGATTTTACTTTGTGTGATATTAATAATGATATTGTTTGATCATTTTGATATTCTGTGGGATCACCTGTCTTTGGAATGGGTACAAATATGGATCTCGAGAATGGCCAGACATCGTTGGACCTCCTTTGGTCATGTTGTCAGAAAGGACCATTCCCTGGAGAAGGATCTCATGCTTGGTAAAGTGGAGGGTCAATGAAAGAGGGGAAGGCCCTCAACAAGATGAATTGACACAGTGGCTGCAATGATGGGCCCAGGTATGGCAAGGATTATGAGGTTGGCACAGGACCAGGCAGTGTTCCTTTCTGTTGTACATAGGGCTGCTATGAGTCAGAGCCAACTAGGTGGCACCTAACAACAATAAGCGAAGGACTCAGCTTTCTCTTTGTTAAGTATTTGTTGTTGTTATTAACTGCCATTGACTTGGCCCCTATTCATGGCGTCCTCATGCATAATGGAACGAAACACTGCCCGGTCCTGCACCTTCCTCATGAAGTTTGCATCGTACCATTGTACGTAGTAGCTCCGTAGCATTTTCATTGCCTGCTTTTGGAAGTAGATCACCAGGCCTTTCTTCTTTATCTAATATCACCAGTGCCAGCTCCCATTGGGTGATTCCGATTCGTGGTGACCTCATGTGTGTCAGAGTAGAGCAGTGCTGCATGGGGTTCCCAATGGCCGAGTTTTTGGAAACATCACCAGCCTTTGCTTCTGGGTGGACGTGGACCCCTAACTTTTTGGGTAGCAACTGTGCACGTTAACCGTTTGCACTACCAGAGGGCTTTGTCTCATACTTGTTCCTGTTGTGATATGCATCCAGAATAACCCCTCAAGCAATATGTGATGAATTAATGAATGAATGAGGGGAGAGCTGCCCCACATGGGCTGCTGAAGCAGCATCCTGAAATCCATAGTGACGTTGGCCTCATGCTGCAGTTGAACAATATTTTTGTCTCTCATTCGTAAGTACACATTTTGAACGGCAACAACTTTGAAAAGTGAGTGTGTGTGTGTGCGTGTGTGCGTGCCCTGAGAGGCAAGGCTATGTTGTGTAGTGGTGTCACCTTGGTTTGTTTTGTCCTTCTATCTGATCGCAAGTTAACGTGCATGTGGAGGCCCCTTGACGTTGAACTGAGATAAAAATCACTTTTCGTCTTTTCTGGAAGCTGTAATTATAGACTGTGAAATTCCAAGTTGTGATCTCAAGCATTTTCCAAAAAACTAACCTTTGGCATACTTGGCAGCCGCCAGCCTCTTTCTAGTAAATTCCCCACTGGTTGTTGGCTTTTCTTGTGGAATTAACACATGTACAAAGTTTTCTTCATTGGTATTCCTAGTGCGTGAACTGGAATATCCTCCACCCCGTGATTTGTGGGATTGCTTTGTTTGTCTGTGGGTCTCACTTCCAATGATAGCAAAGCCAAACCCCAGACTAGCTCTGGGAAGAAAGGATGTATGTCTCACTGAAGACTTGGCCCCAGATTTTCTCAGGCAGATGCTGCCCAACTTTCCAGAAGAAGACACTTGATTTCATTTTGCTCACTGCTGTAAACCCTTCCTGTAGCTGGGGAGGAAGCTGAAGGCTTGCTTGCTCCCCCCTGTGGATATATCCAGGTAGTTGTACTGGCAGACTCAGGAGTCAGTTACTGCCTTTTCCAAGGAGTCAAAGGAAGATGACAAATGTAAACTCAGTTTGAAAATGTGTGTTAGAGGTAAAGCAAGCAAATACTGAAGACAACAGCCCACATGCCGAGGGTGTTTAAAATATTGTTGTGGATGTTAATGACAATTTCGGTTCTCAGTGGGAAGCAGTTGGCTGGCTTTAATCTGTTGGCAAAGAAAGTTGTCAGGGGCAGTTGTTCTTCTGAGCAGAGAAAATGGGGTTTCAAGTAAGAATCATACTTTGTGTCTTGCCACTAAGTTGAGATGATCTCTTCCTGACGTAGCTTCTGAGAAGTGGTATTAATTACAGATTGTCCACTTGCTCAGGGATCAGCACAGACACTGGTTTACTTACAAGTACCCCCTTTCCTCAAGTTCAGGGTTGGGTTTAGGGTGGGACAGGAACAACCCAAAGAGATTGAAGTCAGTTTTTCTTCTTGTTGTTGTTCTTCAAGGGACTTACAGTTTGATAACATAGGGGATGGTATGTAGGATCCTGACATACAGGAAACTGGAGGAGACCTAAGAGATGGGAACCTGGAGTCTGTTGACTATGATTGCAATGGACATTTGAAAAAGGAAGATAGTATGGTTTGAAGTTGTTGTTACATGCTGTCAAGTTGAACCTGTCACAGTGACTCCTCCTTGGGTTTCTGAGGTGGTATCACTACGGAGACAGATTGCCCAACTTTCCTTCCAAGGAGTGGCTGGTGGGTTTGAACCACCAGCCTTCTGGTTAGCAGTCAAGTGCCTTAAGCACTATGCTACCAGAGCTCCTATGGTTTGAAGTAGTAGGGAAGAAAGATACAGGGAATAAAGGATTTAAGTACAACTTTGAAAGTTTAAGGCTGACAAAAGCAAAGGAGCAAGGCGTTCTGGGAGCCACTGAAGGCAAGAAAATGAGCCATTAAGATCCAGTTGCCATTGGCATCAACTGATGGCGACACCATGAGTGGCTGTGTGCTCCGAGGCAGCAGATAGGGGAAGAGGCTGTTCCAGACCCAGCACTGTTCTAGTACTTTGCTTTGGGCACACTTTCATGTTGTGTTGACTCTCAGTGTGTGCAACCCAGACCTGAGCAAGTCATCCCACCAGTGCTGCAGGTACCACTGGCGTGTTGCCACTCCAACGGGATGAGGGCTTTTATTTTCTTAATTCTCAGAGAGGAACAAAGAAGTCAGGAAACTGATATGATTTTTGAAAAAATACCTTTAACGAATTTCTCCTCCACTTTTTCTTAAACTTTTGGCACCTGCTACTGAGTTTGAGGCTAACAAGACATCTGGTCTAGAAAAACAAGGTTATTTAAAGTGTCACTGAGTAATGCTTGGTGGCTTTCAGAAGGCAGAGAGAGCATCTCGATTCCCTGTGAGCTGCACTCTGCCAAGTGCAGGGTTCCCTCCAGGGTGTGTGCAACGCTCTGGGGATCTCCTGTTGATACAGAGGCATCCTGTGTGAATTATGGGCTGTGTTATTTGTGTGGCTCTGCTTATTGTTGTAGAAATTAGATGAACCACGCTCCATCTTAAAAGATTCAGTCCATCTAAAAGATAAGAAAAATGAGTTCTGGTCCTTTGAAACATGGACTGCTGGGAGGTCCTTGCAAGAACAGAAAGTGGCTTGAGGACAGTGGGGAGAGGGATGGGTGGACGGTGCGGGCTGTGAGGAGGCCTGTGTGGAGTGAGTAAGCGGTGAAGGCTGAGCGCCGGTGGAAGGTAGTTGCTTAGTTAGCTGGGAAGCCAGCTGCCATCAAGTTCGCTCGCACTCAATGGAGAATCCATGTTGCTGGGGTACAGCTGAGCTCTGTGGGCTGTTCAGGGGCTGATTCCTCAGAAGCAGATTGTGTGTGTCTTCCGAGGCACCTCTGGATGAAGTCAGACGTCTGTCCTTGCAGTTAGTAGTCTGAGTGTGGGACCCTTCTGCATCACCTGAAAACTCCAGTTAGCCAGAGAAGCCTTGACATCCAGAAAGAGATGTTTACATGTGAAAAGATAACCCGAGGAAAAGACTTAGGAGTCTTAGCATTCCTGCCCATTTTCTACTTCTCAGGGGCTAGCACTTCTGTCTCCATTAAACTGATTCTTTGGTTGGTAAATGCTTCTCGTTTTTAGTTTTCCTCAGTCTCCAAACCTGAGTTGGCTGTTGGACCGAGTATTGCCAGCTCACACTCAGTCTCATCTTGGCAGTTAAGGCTGTCCCCCCCTTCCTGCCACACACGCACTCTTCCTCCCCCATCCTCCTAGTGTGCTCTGTCATGATGGTTGCTGGGTCAGTTTTCTGTGGTCTCCCTGATGGCTTGTGAATGCTCTTGACGGATGAGTGGAGTGGTACCCTGGGATTACTTTTCCTGCCCAACTTTGGATTTCCCTATCCTTATATGGGAATATAAAACTATAAATACAGATATATACACACACATACGTATATGAATTATAAAAGTTTTCCCAAGCACTTCCCCAGCTGTGTCGGTCTGGCCTCTGTGTGTTTGGACCCAGGCTTCCCTCTGCATTCGTCAGCAGTCTTTCCCAAGCCCTCTCACAGGGTCTCATCTAGAGAGTGTATTGTACCCTTCTGCCCATGTCATCCTGGTCTCTCCTGTCATTGTCCTAAGAGTCCCTTGCTCGCTCTGTCTGGTATTGGAGTCTCTGTTCATGCGTCCTTTAAGAGTTCTGGTGGCATGGTGCCTAAGGCATTTTGACTTCTAACTAGAAGGCTGGTGGTTCAAACCCACCAGCCACTCCTCAGAAGGAAGATTTGGCCATTGATTTCCATAGAGATTCCACCTCAGAAAACCAAGGAGGGCATTGCTATGAGTTGGAACAGACTTGATGGCAGTGAGTTTGTTTTTCCTCTTTTTTGTTTTTTTCTCTTTGGGGCTACTTTATTCTGTTCTAATCTATTTTTATTTTATTTTATTAAAAATAGTAAAAACACAAACCTATTATCATTAGTTGATTTCAACTCGTGGTGACCCCATGTGTGACAAGATAGAACTGCTCTGGTTTTCTTGGCTATGAGTTTTAGGGAAGTGGATTACCAGGTGTTTCTTCCATGATGCCATGAAATAAATACTCACTGCCATTGAGTCGACTCGACTCAGAGAGACCCCTCCTTGGGTTTCCGAGGCGCTATCTCTCTGGAAGTAGATTGCCCAGTCTTCCTTCTGAGGAGTCACTGGTTGGTTTGAACTGCCAGCCTTCTGGTTAGCAGTCAAATGCCTTAGGCACTACACCACCAGACCTGCTGAATCAGTTCCTAACCATGGGCTGTGTGACTTGCACTGTAAAAAACACTGCGCTGGATGACTAATTAAAGTGGTGCTGTAGCATCGCTAAGGAGCTCTGGTGATGCAGTGCTAAAGGCATTTGACTGCTAAACCCATCAGCCCCTCTGTAGAAAGAAGATGGGGCAGTCTACTTCCGTAAAGATTAACCAGCCATCTTGGAAACTCAGTGGTTGCTATGAGTCAGAATCCACTCGATGGCAGTGAGTTTGGTATTTCTGGTTTTAGCATTGTTGGGTGTCTTTCTTTGTTGACTTTCTCCTTTCTTAATATGTCCATGAAGCAGCTTCAGAAAGAATAGGGGCAGAGATGAGACCATGGAGAAGCAGGTGCGTGCGCTGGGCACACGCTGGCGCTGTGGTGGGGCAGGGTGTCTGCTTTGCACAGGTCCTGCAGTGGGCAGGTGTGCCTGGGGAAAGATGCTCCAAGCTGAGGGCTGAGTGTGGGTACAGTGCACACCTCACTACCTGAAGAACAGGCCTTTAGACTTAGTGTTTTGATGGATGTGGGAAATACACATCTTTGCCTGTCCTGTCCTCTGTCCTTGGCTGAGGGGTGGCTCAGGCACCTTTGTTCACGAGTAGCAGGGCATCGGGCATCCTGCGTGGTCCACGCGGCACATTTCACAGAGACTCCCATTGAAAAAAGCCCATCCTGCTCCTTCTCGGAGTCTTCTGTGTCTTTGGTGCCCTGTTTCTCAGATGGCCTGATCTAGCCTTTCTCTGGTCCTCAGCCCCCTGAGAGGCCTCTTGGGGCTTGCCTGGCCTCCGCCCCGCTCTGGCAAGAGGATAAAGCTCTTCTGGCTCTGCCGGTAAGTGCCCGTAGGCATTGCACGCCACCAGCGAACCGTGGCCCAGGGGTGCTCAGCTCTTGTTGCACAGGCTGGGAAGCCCACCCCACTGCCCCCTGCTGCCGTTTCCCGGCCGCCGCTGCTTCCTGTCTCTCCTCTCTGTGCATCTGTCCTGGAGCTGGGTTCTCAGGGCGGGGATCCCAGAGCCAGAGGTCACACTCCACTGCTTGCTCTTCTTTCGTGGTGGTGGTGGGATCCCCCTTTCTGCCTCTGGGATGGCTCACTGTAACCCCACTGAGATGGGAAAACTGACCAATCCCCTCACTAGGGTTCTGTACCCCTTGTCTGCATGGTCCTACCCAACAAGGGTGCCATGCATCTTATTTAAACAATTAGCAAGCTATCCATTCTCCTTGGGCCACAAGCGCTCATTCGCATAGTCCCACCCAGTCATTTGGTAGGAGTTATAGGACTGTGACCAGAAGGGCTATTAAATAATCCACTGCACTGCACAGACAAACACAGAAATAAAGTAGAAAGTGAAAAATTGCTCATTCTGAGGGTTGTCAGGGACAGATTAAGGGTCAAGGATGTTTTTATCTTTTACTTGACTGTGTTCCTTAAGGGAGCTCTGGTGGCATAGTGGCTAAGGCACTTGACTGCTAACCAGAAAGAAGGCTGGAGGTTCAAACCCACCAGCCACTCCTCGGAAGGAAAATCGGGCAATCTATTTCCATAGTGATACTGCCTCAGAAACCCAAGGAGGGGTCGCTGTGAGTCAGAGATGACTCAAGGGCACATAACAACACAACAACAACACGTTACTTAAAGTTGCTTTTCATGCGGGCTGAGCTCTGTCGAGCTCTGTCGGTCTGGCTGAGTGAAGACAGCTGTGTCTGAGGAGCCCAGCCTCCAAACAGCTGTGGACACATATGCTTCCTGACAGAGCTCCAGAGGGTGGGGGTGGGGGATGGCTTCTGAAGCCATTACAGAATTCCCCAGGAGTGGAGTGGGAGCAACAGTGTGAGATAAGGGAATGAGGGGAGAGGCGGTTAGCAAGTTGCCCAGGTAGAGGGGGTGGGAAGAGTGTTAGGTTATGTTAAGGCTCTTGGAGCTAGAGTTTTCCACAGGTGTGTTATATGAGCCCATCTCTATTTTGGTTACCTTGCTCTGGGTTAGTCTTCATGTACCAGAACAGAGTAAGAACAGAGGCAGAGACACAAGGTAGGAGGCTCTTCAGGAAATCCAGATTAGAGATGGCACCTGGGCTAGGAGGGCATCTAGAAGGTAGATGGAGCTGTGAGGTACCCATACCCAGTGTCTGGGGCCCTGGTCTTGTTCATGTATCCTTGCACTGTGATGTGGGTGGAGTTTGGAGGGTGGATGTGTAACAGGAAGTTTAGCTGCGAAGATCAAGAAACTGTTTGGGTCTCACCCGATGAATTTGTTATTTGATTAAAATTATAATCCCCTAGTTTTGGTGTAGTGCCTAAGGTATTTGACTGCTAACCAGAGGCTGGAGGTTCAAACCCACCAGCCAGCCACTCATTGGAAGGACGATTGGACAACCTACTTCTGTGAAGATACCGCCTCGGAAACCCAAGGAGCGATTGCTATGAGTCAAATTGACTTGATGGCAGTGAGTTTGGTATTTTAGTTTTATAAAAGCCCAATGTTTGCCCCGTGAAGGGCAACTGGCACAAGGAAATCCACAGTATGTTCCCTTGTTGTGTTAGAAAAATGCAGATGGGTGCTGCTTCTTGTAAAAATTCCAGTCAGATTGGTTGCTTTTTGTAGTAATCAATGGATTCTTTTGTCCTCTCTGAGCAAAGGATTCCTTTCTATTTTTAGTGGTATATTTTAAGTGTTTGTCTCAGAGGAGAAATGGCTTCGTCACGTAATCCACCCATTCCACTTGCAGGCAGCGTTCTGTGGATTAGAACTATCCTTTGTGCAGGCCTCATCCAGCCAGCGCTCCACAGGAGAGAACACAGGTGGAATGTCACTGGTCTGAACCATTGTCTGTTTTTCCGAGATTATTGGAGGCCTTGGAGGAAGTGTTCAGGATTTCGTTCTGCTACAGATGGCCATCAAGTTGGTGATAAAATAACTGAGGAGAGGGTGATGGGGAAGAGTGTGCATTTTTGGGGTTAGGCAGACCTGGGGTGGAGGCCCAGCTTCCTCTGAGTCCCCGTTTCCTCATGTGTCCAAAAGAAGTAACAAAACCTGTTGCTGTTGAGTCGATTCTGACTCATGGGGACTCTGTATGTTAGAGCAGAACTGTTCCATACGCTTTTCCAGGCTGTAACCTTCACAGAAGCAGATTCCCAGGCCTTTCTTCTGGGTACCACTGGGTAGGCTTGAACCATCAACCTTTAGCTTAGTAGTTGAGTGCCAGCTGTCCACGCCACCCACCTTTTATGTAAAAGGAGGATAACACTTCCCTGGGAGGCTGGTTGGGAAGAGTAGTGTTAACCTAACCCAAGTGCTTTGGCTGTGCCTGTCACATAGGGGGCATTCAAGGACTGGCTGCCATGTTGGTCAGAGGTGATCGTGTCTTGCTGATCATCCAGGTCCTTACCATACAGAGATGGTGCAGTGCATTTTAAAAGCACCTTTTACTTCAGTTGTGAGGCCATGGGAGAAAGCAGTATAAATCAGGATCAGAGAAAACGTGAACCTCCCAGCACAGAGTGCAAATATGGTTTGCTGGGGTGGAATGAAATGAGCAACCTTGAGTCACAGAATAAAATTCCCCTAATTCAATGAGGAGGCTGCACACAAAGGAAATAGTGACCCTTTCTTTGAAAGAATGGAGCTAAAGTTTATATTATTTTTTAGACTTCATATCTCTTGGTGATGTTTGGTCTAGGCAAATTTTTAAAATAGGTTCAGTTTTCTGAGTGTACATATGGATAATCATAATTTATATGAAGATATGCCATTTCCCTTGTAGACTAGACTTATGAATATAAACACATGTATATACATCGTATAGGTGTGTATAAGTGTGTGTATTTTCATTAAAATTTACATCCATGTAATAGTTCAAATATGTATAAACACATACTTCTGCTGTTATCCCAACTCCTGGCGACCTGCATGTGCACAGAACTGCTCCATGGGGTTTTCAGGGCTGTGACTGTTGTTGGAAGCAAATCACCAGGCCAATCCTCTGAGGTGCCTCACGTGAGGTTTGAACTGCCAACCTTTTGGCCAGAAGTAGTGCACTTAACCTTTTGTGCCACCAGAGACTCCTAAACACACACACACACACACACACACACACCTGTTTATAACTGTGTGTGTGCCTTTGTAATAAGGAAGCCTGGTGGTGCAGTGGTTAAGTGCTCAGCTGACGACCAATACAGACGTTTGAACCCACCAGCCGCTCTGCAGGAGAAAGATGTGACAACCAGCTTCGGTAAAGATTACAGTCTGGGGAGCTCTACGGGGCAGCTTCACTCTCCTGTATAAGGGCCACTGAGTCAGAATCGTCATACCAACACACTTCAATGACAGCATCTTCATCAGCAGTCGAGCCTGTTACGGATTATGATGATGATTTGTACATACAGTCAGAACATTGGGAGCTACTTTCAGAATATATACTGCTCTGGTGGCATAGCGGGTAAAGCATTCTGCTGCTAACTAAAAGGTCAGCAGTTTGAACCCACCAGACGCTCTGTGGTAGAAAGATGAGGCAGTCTGCTTCTGTAAAGATTTACAGGCTTGGAAACCCTATGGGACCATTCTACTCTATGCTATAGGGTTGCTAGGAGTCAAAATTGACTCAGTGGCAGTGGGTTTGGTTTTAGGTTTTCAATTGAATGTAGCTAATATGAACATTTGAAACATCTCCCTTGGCTGTCCCCAGTTTCTAAATTTCCAATTAAAAGCATGCAGTGACCTGAGCCCAGCACCTGTGCTTGTAAACCTGGCCCGGCGCTTGCATTCCAAATTGCTGTCTGATGGAACTTGGAGGGGCCAGTGAAACAGTGGTGCCCTGGTCTTCGGAAGCCAAGAACAAGGTTATGGTCATGGTGAATTTCAGATAAATGGAACATGAGCGGGTGCCTATTAGTATTGTCTGTCTTCCCTATAAAATTTCTAATTGAATTTGAACTACTCACATTTCCGTTTTGATTCTGATTTAATGCTTGTGTCATTTTCAGAAGCAGTATCTCACTTCTTCCTTTTGGGGGTGTTTATGGAGCTCATACTAACAGATTTCAGAGCTTGGCAAATTGGCTAAATTATGCTTGTTTTGGTTACTGCTTGCCGCTGTAACAGAAGTACCGCAAATGGGATGGCTTTAACAAACAGGAGTTTATTCTCTCACAATTTTGGAGGCTAGAAGTCTGAGTTCAAAGTGCCAGCTCTAGGGGTTGGGTGAAAGCCCCTCAAACTTTGGGCTTCAGCTTTGCCTCTTGCTCCTAGCCCACTGGAGCTAGAGGTGTCTCTTGACTCAGGTAGCTGCTGACTGCTGAGGCTAACAAGCTCAAGGTCAACAAATAAAATGACACAGTCCCAATGTTACCAAACAACATGGCAGACCACTGGTTCAAATCCAGAAACAGTCCAAGATCAGCAGGAAACATGGCTGCTAAATGGGGACTCGGCTACGTGTAGGGTCCAAGTATGCCAAAAAGCTGCCAAGACCCTTCTCAAAACTTTTTCTTATATATTGGAAGCAGACCATATCACTAAGGTAGCTACTGGGCTAATCTAGTAGATTCCACGATGGAGTTGATTACCAGTCTCATCATGGGGACTACTCCATCCAGCTGCTCAGCCACTCAACCAGGCCCAGGCAAGTTGACATATAACGTTAACTACCACAATAGTCTACACCTCAGAGGAATTCCAGGTAGCCGAGTTTTAAGTTCTAACTGTATCAAAGAAGCTTTTGAAATCTTACCTTGTACTCTGCTTTGTAGAAACAATAGCATTTGGTGTTTTTCTGATTATTTACTTAACCATATTGGTGTGTTCTGGTAAAAATCTTTAACCCCAAAAACCAAACCTACTGCCATCAATTGATTGTGACTCATCATGACCCTAGAAGGACAGAGTAGAACTGCCCCGTAGGGTTTCCAAGGCTGTAATCTTTACAGTAGCATACTGCCACATCTTTTTCTCTTGGAGCAGCTGGTGAGTTCAAGCTGCTGACCTTTCGGTTGTCAGCCAGGCACTTTAACTACTGCACCAGTCTGGCTCTTTCATAGATCTTTCTCTGCTTACCGTTTTGATGCCAGATACTTAAGGGAAGCACAAGCCCAGATAATGAAGATTCTTGAAACATTTAATTTCCCATTTTTTCTGCAGCATGCAAAGAGCTTCTTGAAAATTAGTCACTGTTGTGGGTTGGATTGTGTCCCCCAGAAGTTGTTCATGGCCTGACCCCGTACCTGCAAATAAGAATCTATTTGGAAAGAAAGATTTTTTTCCTTTGTGTTACCATGGTCATTCCAGCGAAGGGCGGGGTCTAAATCTAATCACTTCTGAATGGTGTCTTATAGACAGAGCGGGACAGACAGGCCCAGGGGAGACAGGTACATATGAGGATCTGTCTACAAGCCAAAGATCACTGGCAGAAGCTGGGAGAGAGGCCCGTGGAAGGAAGTACCACACCTGAGCCCCTGGGGACACTTATAGGCTCCAGAGGCTAAAAGGAGATACATTTCTGTCTCAAGGACATACATGGTATTTTCTGTTGCAGGAGTACTAGGTAATTAAGATAGTCACCAATATCACCTTCCATCGCCTTTTCTGGTTTTTTATATATTTATTTAGAAGTGAGTGTTTATTGATGATCAAGTCCCGAGTGTCTGGATTTTGTATGTCTTGAGAAATGGAGGATGGAGGAGGGCAGGGAGAAAAGAGACTGAACTCCTAGATAGATCAGGATTGAAAACCATTGTACTGATGGGGAAAGGGCAGGTTGCAAAAACACACTGAAGTCCCTGGATGGCACAAACTGTCCAGCACTCAACTAGTAGCCAAAAGGTAGTTGCGGAGGTGCTCACCCAGAGGTACCTCAAAAGATAGGCCTAGCGTTCTCCTTCTCCAAGGTCACAGCCTTGGAAACCCTGTGGGAGTTCTACTCTGCAGACATGGAGTCACCAGGAGTCAGAATTGACTTGACAGCAACAGACAGCAACCATTACCTGGTTAGAGGCCAGAAGACCTGGTTCCAGGTTCTTACTTGGTGGCCAAGTTGGCTGTGTGGCCTGGCGGGAAGTCACGTGTGCTGAGTTCCTCTCGTGTACCGGTTACTGTGTAGCATAGTGCCTAAGGAACTTGACTGCTAACTGAAAGGCTGGTGGTTCAAACCCACCAGCTACTCCTCAGAAGGAAGATTGGGCAGTCTACTTCCACAGTGATACTGCCTCGGCAGCCCAAGGAGGGGTGGCTGTGAGTCAGGTCCTACTCGATGGCAAACAACAACAACAACAACAGCAACACTGGTTACTGTGCGGCTGCTTTGAGATGTCATCTCAACCTTCCTGGAAACCCTTCAACATAAAGGATTGTATCCCTGCTCACTGACTGATGGGGAAACTGAGGCTTAATAACTCACTCAAGGTCACATAGCTGACCTCCATCATGACAGGTGACTCAGCCTCACAAGCTCTCAGCCACCTGCTCTCACGAACAAAAAGGGCTGAGATACATCCTGGGCAGAGTCTCTTGAACTAGACATGTCTGTAGTTCTCTTAAAGTGTTCATGAGGAAAGGGCGGGTTAGTTGACTCTCATTTCCTTCTTATCCGCTGTGATGACAGCAGGCTCTGGAACTTGCTTTACAGGCCTCTGTGTTATGGGATATAACAGACTCGACGCAGAGTTGTCTAAAGATAATAAAGTAATCCTAGGGAGCTCTGGTGGTATAGTGCCTAAGGCATGTGACTGCTAACGAGAAGGCTGGCGATTCAAACCCACCAGCCACCCTGTGGAAGGAAGACTGGGTAATCTACTTCTGTAAAGATTTACCGCCTCAGAAACCCAAAGGAGGTCGCTATGAGTTGGAATCAACTCGATGTCAGTGAGTTTGGTTTTTGGTTTGAGACTGAGAATGCAACGGGATATTTATGTTACAAGAGCTCTGGTGAGCTCTGCTTACCCAGGTCTCTTTATTCAGGCCTCAGAAAGGCCACATGGTGGAGGAAGGTGACAGGCAGTAGAGCTAATATTTCCTGCTAGTGGTTCTTGCATGGGGCTCTGATGGTGCAGTGCCTGAGGCATTTGACTGCTAACCAGAAGTTTGGCAGTTCAAACTCACCAGCTGCTCTGTAGAAGGAAGGTGGGGCAGTCTACCTCTGTAAAGGTTTACTGCCTTGGAAACCCAATGGGGGGTCGCTATGACTTGATGGCAGTGGGTTTTGGGGTGGTGGTGGTGTTGTTATGTGCCATAGAGTCAGACCCAACTCACAGCGACCCCTCCTTGGGTTTCCGAGTATCACTATGGAAGTAGATTGCCACCTCTTCCTTCCGAGGAGTGGCTGGTGGGTTTGAACCGCCAGCCTTCTGGTTAGCAGTCAAGTGCCTTAGGCACTATGCTACCAGAGCTCCCAGGGTTTTGGGGTAATGGTTCTTGTAAGGATGTTGTAGTTTTGGGCTATTGACAGACAAGGCCAAGGGCCTTCCAAGGAGGGGAGAAGTGGGGATCTAGGGGCCAGCAGGCAGCTCCAGGAATGTGCAGATACAGGTCCTAGTAGGGAGCCCTGATGGCACAGTGGTTAAGCACTGGATGGCGAATCGAAAGGCCAGCAGTTTGAACCCACCAGTGGTTCTGTGGTAGAAAGACGTGGCAGTCTGTTCTGTATCGGTTACAGCCTTGGAAACCCTATGGGCAGTTCTGCTCTGTCCACTGTGAGTTGGAATTGACACATGGCAATAGGTTTGGGTTTGGTTTTGGTCCTAGGAGAACATGAGTGTCTATATTGTCTCCCATCGAGGAGAGAAGGGAATTCGTTCAGTTCAAAGAAGTAGACATTTTCCAGGAGATCTAATATTAGGTACATAAAATATCATTTTATTAAGTTGTATTAAGTTACAGCTTTTCATTTTAGATGGAAAGAACAGGTCCTTCAGTTATTATTTGTTGTTGTAATGGTATTTGGGATTGCATCCTTTTTACTGATAGTATTTTATTGTGTTTTTGGTGAAAGTTTACACAGCAAATTAGGTTTCCACTTAACAATTTCTAGACATATTGTGCAGTGACATTGATAACATTTTTCAGAATGTGTCAGCATTCTTAAGATTTCCATTCTGGATATTTTGTTTCTGTTAATGTAGCTTTGCTGCCACCCTCCCCCCATCCCCATTTTGCTTTAGGATAAATATTGCTTATTTGTTTTCAAAGATGATTTTTCTTTTAAAAGAGAGCAGTGTATTTACAGTGATGCTGTGTATTTTATGCACCAATCTGTCATCCAGCTGAAAGGCCACTGGGAGAGGTTTTGGTTTAAAGTGATAGTCTTGGTGATAGTCTCTGGGGCTCTTGTGGTCTCTACTGGTGCAGGAAGTCTGCCCTTTTTTAAGGATTTGAGTTTTGGTCTATGTTTATCTCCCTTCTGTCTGCCGTCGTCTGCTGTGTCCCTCGTCAGGAAGGTCGGTAGTGGTAGCCAGGCACCATCTGCTTCTTCTTGGTCTCAGGGCAGATGAAGCTGTGGTTGGTATAAACTGTTAGTCCCGTGGACTACAGGTATACCTCAGAGATATTGCAGGTTCAGTTGTAGACCACCTCACTAAAGCAGATCTTTCAATAAAGTGAGCCACATGAAGATTTTGGTTTCCCAGTACATATAAACATTTTGTTTAGTGTTATCCATTAAGTGTACAGCAGCATTATGAAAAAGCTTGAAATATTGTGAGAATTACCAAAATGTGACAAAGAGACATGAAGTGACTTACTGTTGGAGAAATGGCACTGACAGACTTATTGGATGCAGGGTTGCCAAAGACCTTCCATTTCTAAAAAATGCAGTATCTGTGAAGCACAGTAAGGCAGGTATGCCTGCAGTTTGTTCTTTGGGCCTTTGGTTTATTTTATTCGGATTTGTTCCAGACTCTACTGACTAACGAACCAAATAAGTAAATAAAAAACAACCCAAACTCGCTGCCATTGAGTTGATTACTACTCATAATGACGCCCTTAGGGTTCCCAAGGCTGTAAATCTTTATGGAAACAAATTGGTTTATCTTTCTTCCGTAGAGCAGCTGGTGGGTTTGAACTACCGACTTTTGGCTAGCAGCCAAATGCCTTACCACAATGCCATGAGAGCTCCCTACTGACTAATAGTGTCTTCAATGACTGCTCACAAGCTTTTAAGACCTCAGCTGCTACTCACCAAACTAGGATGTAGAACATGAACTTTATGAGTGATCACATTTGATTAGCTTCTCTTTGGCCCAAACTGAGGACATGTAGCTACAGATACTGTTGCATAACTATGGTTGTATATTGATAGCAACATCCTTTTTATTTTCTGTTTAGTCTTCAGGGAATGTTATGAGTCTCTTTGAAGCATCATGGATTTCAGAGTGAAGACTAGAGTGTCTATTTTAAATTATTTATTGAATTTTCTGATTATAAAAAAAATAGAAGTTCACTAGGGAAAAAAAAAAAAAAAAGAGAAACCACAGAAGAAAAAAAGAAGGAAATAAACATTTGTAATCTCACCAGCCTGAGATGAGAACGGTGTCTGTTTGAGTCCATCTGAACCCACTCTGTGCAAATAAACAGACTGTGTGGTAGACCGTGTGATCTCTGATGGCAGAGCCCAGCCAGTCTCTTCACCTCTACCCGCAGCACCTGCACGTGGCTCCGGTACCGTAATTGCTTGTTGAGCAAATGTATGTGCAGTCAGTCCTTACTGTTTGCGGATTTTGTGTTTTTGAATCTGCCTGCTTGGTTGAATGTATTTGGAACCTCAAAGCCAGTACTTCTGCAGACACGTAGAGCTGCCAAAAGTTCAAGTCGCTGGACTAAGCTTGTATGAGGCAAAGCCCTGTGGTCTTGTTCCTATTCTCATCCTCTAAGAATGCCCCCAGTCCCATAGTTTCCATGCTTTTTCTTGGTGATTGTGCTCTTTAAAATTGTCCTCAAACGTAGTGCTGAAGCACTGTCTACTTCCTTAGTCCAAGAACATGGTGACGTGTCTCATGGAGACAGCATGTGTGTCAGAGAAAGTCCCTTGTTCAGGTACAAGTTATAGTGCTCATCAGGGAGCGGACTGTGCCCTCGAAATAGGAGTGATCCCCCTCACCCCTGTGCCCATGGATGCAATCCTGTTGGGACATAGGGTTTTCTTTTCATGCTCATCAGGCCATGCCAGTGTAGGGTGTGCCCTAAACCCGGTCACTTCTGAGTAATAAGAAGAGCAGATTAGACTCAGACATAGGGCAAAGACATGCTTTCTGTGCATAGAGTCAAAAGGATCTTGAAGCACTAAGGGTTTCTGGCAGCTACTGGAAGCTGAAATAGAGCGACCTCCCCTAGGGCCACAACTTGAATTTGCATTTCTAGCCTCCTGAACTGTTGTGGTTGTTATGTGCCGTCAAGTCGGCCCCGACTCATAGTGACCCCTCCTTGGGTTTCCGAGGCAGTATCACTATGGAAGTAGATTGCCCAGGAGGAAGGTAATTTCAGGTCTTTAAAGTCATCCGCTTGTGCTATTTGTGTTACAGTAGCACTGGTTAACTCTGGTAGTGCTGTTGTGGGCTGGAAGTTCACTGTTAATGAATCACCAGCTCAATAATGTGTCTTTAAATAAAGACACACAAGGTTATGTATTGATCATTGTTGAAGACGTTGTGTGTGACCAAAGGCTTGCAGGAACCTCTGAAACGGTGGCTCAGTTTTTGCGGTGCCTTTATGGGGCGTGTTGTTAGGTGCCGTCGAGTCGGCTGTGACTCACGGCAACCCCACGGACAGCAGAGCCCGCCACTGCCCAGCCCCGCGCCAGCCTCACAGTTGGTGCCATGCTTGAGCCCATTGCTGCAGCCACTGCCAGTCCGTCTCATTGAGGGGCTTCCTCTTTTTCACTGACCCTCTACTTCATCACACATGTTACCCTTCTCCAGGGCCTGGTACCTCCTGATGTTATGTGCCGTCAAGTTGGCCCCGACTCATAGCAACCCCTCCTTGGGTTTCTGAGGCGGTATCACTACAGAAGTAGATTGCCCAGCCTTCCTTCCGAGCAGTGGCTGGTGGAACATACACAAGACGAAGTCTCACTGTCCTTGTTTCTAAGAAGTATTGCAGCTGTCCCTCTTCCAAGACGGATTTCTTCCTCCTTCTGGCAGTCCATGGTACATTCAGTATTCTTTGCCAACACCATAATTCAAATGCATCATTTCTTCTTTGGGCTTCCTTATTCACTGTCCAGCTTTCACATGCGCATGAGGTGATATGCAAAATAACTGCCTCAGATAAGGAGAATCAGCGGTACAGGAGGGTAATCCGTGAGGCTCTCCATCAGGGAATTGCTTATACCTGTGTCTCAGGCTGAAAGAGAAAAGGGGGCTGACCTCGACATCACCCAGAGACAGTATTTGTAGGAAACAGGCACCAGCCCTACAAAAGAGCTGGCTTCTCTCCTCCCAGCTCTAGCTGCCCGCCAGCGCCTCCCCTTGGCCGGCTCTAATGGGAAGTAGGGAGAAAGGGAGTGGGCAAATGGAGTGTGTAGAGCCCCAGCTTTGAACCACAGGTTAGAGAAGTGAAGGATGGATTTAGAATTGAGAAGACAGCAAGTTAATAACTAGCACCACGCACCATTTTAAAGACTTAAATCTGGAAGCAAATTCTAGTCTATTCGGATGTAATTTATGTTTTTACTGTGAGTAATATACCATGGGTATTATCCTATATCAATCAATAAACTGTCATCATTCTGTATCTCAAATTCTGGAGTCAAATTGCTTGTATTCAGATACCAGCAGGGTGGTTGATTGTACTGTGTGTATGTTGGGAAGTTTTTGTTCTGAAATTATTTAAAAGGTAGAGAAAAGTTGCAAGACTGTGCTTGTAGTAGCTTTTGTTCAAAACCAGGATTGCTCAGCACCAGCTAGGAAACTTTGAACTGATACTTAGAACTAAGTAATTCTTTGTTGGGGGGCAGTGGTGGCGGTGACAGCTAGGAGGTTGGAGAATAGGGTGCGGGAGTGGTCGGTCTTCTCTATTGTAAGATGCTGGTGTCCCTGGCCTGTGCCCACTAGATGCCAGTAGCATCCCTTCCCCAGTGGTGACAACCAAATGTGCCTCCAAATAACAAAAACCCAACCCACTGCCATCGAGTTGATTCCAACTCATAGCCATCCTGTAGGGCAGAGTACAGTTGTCCCATAGGGTTTCCAAGGCTGTAAATCTTTAGGGAAGCAGATTGCCACATCTTCCTCCCTCAGAGGACTGGTGAGTTCAAACCAGTAAACTTTTGCTTAGCAGCCAAATGCATAACCACTGGACCACCAGGGCTCCTTAAAAATGCCTCCAGACATTGTAGAATGCAATGGGGGGCAAAACTACTCCCAGTTGGGAAGCACTACTCTGGGCACTCTGACCTTCTCTCTCTCTAGCCTCTACCTCTTGTACCCAAGCGAGCCCCAGTTTCAGCTGGCCGTTCCATGATGGTTAGTCAGTCTTGTGCGCTCTGCACAAGCTCACTTATGTGTAAACGGTGTTCTTCATGTCCCCCTCCCCCTAGTTTGAAAGATATTAAAGCACATACTTTGAATTGAACCTAGCGGGGAGGGAAGTTGAGCCCTCACTTGTGTTTCTTTGCTAATTCTGTGTTGTGGGCTGATGCCATCTGGGCTTTGTCCAGGTTTTTTTTTTTTTTTGGTGGTGGTGGTTCATTTCTCAAAATTCCTTTAAATGTATGTGGCTTCTCTTGGCCACGTGTTTTCTTCTCTGCCAGCACGTCGTCCCCATCTTTCCATGCCTGCCTCACTGATCTCCGTGGCCTTGGCGAGCTCTCTGTCCAGAGGGCAGCCTGCTGTGTCCAGGCCACACGCAGCCCAGGGGCCAGGTGGACTGTCTCTCCGCACTCTTGCTCTGTGCCCCAGAGAAAGGGACGTCTGTTTCTAATCCTGCACATGCCCTGGACTGGCCATAGGTCCTGCCTCAAGGAGCTCACCTTTTTCAGTTTTCATTCCTGTTGTCACTCATCTAACCACTGTGTTTTGACTGATGTGATTTTATTATGTACCATTTTACTGTTCAGTTGATCACTTAACTCCCATCTTCTCTTTCTAGTTTCATTGTAAGCTTTCTGTGAGAGCAGACCAATGTGTAGTAGATTATTGAATCTTTCTTGAGAGTCAATAGATCTTAAGATCTATTGAAAGATCTTATGAAAGATAAATCTTTATTATTATTATTTTGCATTATTGGATTACACTAAGAGGTTGGTAAGAATCAAGTGTCGCTTGGCTGAACCATACAATATTAGTGGTATCACACACACTAGTTTAGACATCTTATCTCTCTAGATTGATAGATAACTGCTGTCATCAATTCCACCTCATGGTAACCTGACCTGCAGCAGAAGCAAACGTTACCTGGTTCGGCATGCTCACGATCGCTAGCTCGTCCAAGTCTGTTGTTGTGGGTACTGTGCCAGTCCATCTCACCAAGGACGTTCCTCACCCTTGTGGACCCTCTGCTTCTCCACACACAATGGTCTTCCCAGTGATTGATCCCTCCCGATGATATGGCCAAAGCAAGCAAGTCAGACAGTGTGTGGTTGGGACCTCAATTGTTTTCATTGGCTAATTTTCTGAAGGAGATCACCAGCCCTTTCCTCTCAGTCTCTCTTAGTCTTGACGCTCTCCTGAAACCCGTCCACCGTGGGGGACCCTGCTGGTGTTTGAAATTCCAGTGGCCTAGCTTCCAGCATCCCAGCAACATGCAAGCCACCACTGTATGGCAGACCGGTAACCAAGTGGTCATGCATGTACTCAAAAAAAAGCCACACTCACTGCTATTGAGTTGATTCCCACTCATAGCGACCCCTGTTGGGTTTCCAAGGCAGTAAATCTTTGTGGAAGTAGATTGTCCCATCTTCCTTCCAAGGAGTGGCTGATAGGTTTGACCCGCCAACCTTTTGTTCAGCAAATGCCTTAGGCACTGTGCCATCAGGGCTCCTTTATTATGAGTCTAATACCTTTTGTCTTGATTGAAACCATGCAGATCTTTTTTCTCTTTTCTCCCTGAGAAGCCCACAGCCTGATGAATTATTGCATGGACTGACGGTAAGAAGAAGAAGCATTTCTGCAGGCAGAAGATGAAACAGTAAAAGGTCTACTCTTAAGACGAGGTGCACCTCTAAACATTTACCAAAGGTGGAGAAACGTTGACAGCTGATGTTATCTTTATTTCCTAAGGTGTTTTCTCTGTCTGATTCATTACATTTCCTGGAGAGGTAACTCTCCAGGGCTCCTGCGTCTGGGCAGTGGTGCCAGGTGGATTGGATGTGAGAAGGGAAGAGAGCGAGGCACAGACCTTTGTTGCAGGGAGGTCGGCTTTCCTGGGAGTTAAAACTCTCTTTCACCTTGACACCTGGCAATGGAAAGTTACCCTCTCTCAGAGGCAGCCAAGACGTCCGTTGCTCTTCACAAGTGCTTCTGCCATTGAATTTCCAGGCGCTTATCTGACCTTTAATGTTTAGTATAGTCAGTCTCCTGATTGCAACGGCTCACGCTTAGGAAACTGATGGCACTTGGTAAGACTTGTGTTGGTGGGGGAGGAGGTTTCCCTGATGCATTTTACACCTGCAATCCATCCCTGGTTGTAGCAGTTTTGTTACCTCAGGATTATTGAGGTAGGGATCACTCTTCTGCCTAGTTTCCTTAGTGTACTTCTTTCTTAAAAGATTTTGTTCAAATCTCAGAGTTGTGAACTTTATTATTTAGGGATGAGTCTAAATGGGCCTAATTGATTTGATTACATGGAGATAATTGCTGTGGGGAAAAAATTAAGAAAATGAATGGATTGATGCACACTGAAAATTGTAAATTTGTTTTCTTCCTGAAGGGGAAAGAAATGAGGATCTATTACTGGCTTTGTTGTGTTTATACAGCTGTCCTGTGCACGTAACACAAGTGTCTACACTCTGCTGGTCTGAGTACCCTTTCTGGTACTGAATAGTGAGTACAGTCGTGAGATCCCTTTTGGAAGAAAGGAGGTGTGGTGGTTATGTTTTTGTATCATCTTGGCTGGGCCTGGTTGAGTGGCTGGGCAGCTGGATGGAGTATTCCCCATGATGAGACTGGTAATCAACTCCATGGTGGAATCTAGTGTGAGCAGCTGAGTAGCTGCCTTTGGGTATGTGGTCTGCTTCCCATATATAAGCAGCAGCATTTGGAATGGTCTCTAGCTTATGGCATGCATGGACCCTGCATGTAGCCATGTCGTTGTTCAGCAGCCTGCCATGCTCTGCTGACCTTGGGACTTGCAATGGACTTGAATTAATGGCCTGCCATGTGGTTTGCTAACATCGGGACTGTGCCATTTTATTTGCCAGTAGCTGCCTGAGTGAAGAGATGCCTCTAGCTTCAGTGGGCCGGGAGCAAGAGGCAGAGCTGAAGCCCAAGGTTGTGGGGCTTTCACCCAGCCCCTAGGGCCTGGCACTTTGAACTCAGACTTCCAGCCTCCAAAATTGTAAGAGAATAAACTCCTGTTTGTTCAAGCCATCCCATTTGTGGTATATCCTGTCAGAGTGGCACTAGGTAACCAGAACAGGTGGATCTTCCTTTAGGCTTTGTGTTGTTTGTTTATTTGCTAGGTGAAAGAATTGGATGAGAATTTACATGTAACTAGCTGAAAAATTTAGCTGAGGAAAGTCTGGAATCCTTGTGTCATTTACCTGGTGTTTTCCCCAGACCTTTCTGTTGGTGATACATTTTCACTACTGGTTTGAGACTTGTTTCTGAGGCTTAAAAGGAGACAGTGAGAAGCATTGAAGCTTTGGGCTGATGGCAGGGCCTTCTTGATCCTGGTAGGTAGATTGCCTTGTGTGTTTGTGTACGGGGGGCGGCGGCGGAGGGCGGCGGCGATGGGACACAGACGGACGACACACAGCAATAGCTCTGTTTGTCAGAGGGATGCATGTCTTTCTTCAGGTGATGGAGGTAACTGACTGCTCTGTGAGCTGTTGCTGGTTCACTTCCTTTGTGGTCTCACCTGCTGTCTGTCTTTGGCATGTAGTCTTGGGTAGCAGAAACCGAATCCAGGGCCCTGTTCTCTGTACTGGGAGGGGCTTGGCCCAGTGAGGGTGGTGTTTGAGTGACCTGCTACCAACTGTAACCTTGGCTTCCTGCCCCAGTCCCTCAGATGAGTTTGTGTCTTAAATCCCTGACTCCTAGGACTAGAGGGGACTAGATTTTGACTTGTTAGGGAGCTCAAGCCACACCTAAGCTAGGTGAAAGACAGGACTCTAACCTATTTATAAAAGACCTCTACAGGCCATTTCAAAATTTCCTGGGTGTCATTTGCCAGTAACTAACAGTCTTGACTTTCCAGAGTCCATCCTTTTGCTAATTGTGAATTCATCAGTGCTAATTTGAGATGATTCTTCTAAATAGGCTCTTGATTGGTCTTCCTGGCACTGTACGCTGGAGTAGGGGTTGAGGTAAGAACGTGAATCAGAGGAAACTTGAGGGCTGCTGGCCATGTGGCTCATCTGTCTTGTCAGCCATCTTTTCTCCTCTCTCCTTTCATGCCCTTCTCTTTAGACTTTGTTCCTTTCCCTTTCTTGCACGTCAGGCTTTACTGACTCTCTTACTCTTATTTCCATGTATTTTTGATGTTTCCTCCATCTTTGGGAGGTGAGGGTCAAGTTACAGTCATTCTGGAATTTACGTTTCTGGCACACAGTAGACGCTCAGTAGAGGAGTGTTGGTGAGATAGGGGGCTGGAGGTCCAGAGCCAGTGTGACTATGCAGACATCACCCCAGCACAGTGGCGAAAGGATTGTTGTCAAAGATAAGGCTGTGTGCTAAATAGGTGGGTGACTGGACTCATTGTGGGGGTGTGTATGGGTGAGCGTAGCCTGGAGAAAGAGGGTGGTTTAGTTCTCCAGTGCTGCTATAACAAACTCCACAATGAGTGGCTTTATCAAACAGAAATTTGTTTTCTCACAGGTGGTGGTTGTTGTTGTTGTTATGTGCCATCGAGTCGGACCCAACTCCTGGTGACCCCTCTTTGGGTTTCCGAGGCAGTATCACTAGGGAAGGAAGTAGGTTGCCCAACCTTCCTTCTGAGGAGTGGCTGGTGGGTCTGAACTGCCAGCCTTCTGGTTAGCAGTCAAGTACCGTAGGCATTACACTACCAGGAGGCTAGAAGTCCCAACTCAGGGCACCAGCTTGAGGGGAAGGCTTCCTCTCCCTCTGGGCACTAGGGGAACGGCCATGTTTCTTCCCAGCTCCTGTGTCTGGGTTCTTTGGTGATCTCTAGGGAGCTTAGCATCAGGCTACTCCCAGCTGTGCTTGCTTGTTAAATGGCTTGCCCAATGTGTTCTTTTTATGTCTCAAAAGAGATTGACTTAAGACACAGCCCACACCAATATTGTCTGGTTAACATAACAAAGAAAACCTGTTCCCCAGAGAGATTATACCCACAGGTGTAGGGGTTAGGATTTACAGCACAGGGTTTTTTTCTAGGGACCCAAGTCAATCCTTAACAGAAGGCTTACGGGAATTTTAAAGCTCTGGACACAGAGGGTCAAATGTTAATAGGATTTTATTGGACTGGATTTTGAAATAATCTGTGGGATTTGAGAGCCAGGAGGGCAGGTGGGGGATGGTGCTCACAGGAAGGCCACAGACTGGTGGGGACCAGGACCCTGAGTGGTTTTGTGGATCAGGACGGGAAAGGAATGTGAAACTGCCAAGAAGGGAAAGATACGAATGTGCCGTTCATACAGATGAACTGATGGCTGGAACTGAGTATCAGATGTGTGCCACGGGGAGGAAGGGGGGGCAAGAGCAGTGAGATGTGGAAGCAGTCGGCGTCCATACCCCTCCCACCTGGTCCCGAGCTGAGCCTGCTGGACTCCTGGGCAGTGGTTCCCTCCTGGGCCCTGTGGTCTGGAGGAGTCACTGATGCCTGTCTTCCCAAAGTCTCTCATTTCATATTAAGGTAATGAAAACGCAGCCTTGTAAAGGCAACAGGCTTTTTGTAGATGGACCTAAGGAGCAGAAGAAGCTGTGTGAAAGCTCTGCAGTATGTCCCAGGGATGGAGTTGACGAGATTTCAACAGGAAGTGAGAAGAGGTTGGGTCTCCTCCAGTTGATGTGTCAGGATCCAATGGACGTGCAAGTCAGTCAACGTCATTAAATGTTCTTCCCTCTCCAGACCAAGTACAAAGCGCTTGGCAGTAGAATAAGACAGTCATTTTGAATGTGGAAAGACGTGGCCTTGAGTAGCAGTTCATAAACAAAAGGAAAATGAAATATTTGATCGAAAAAATTCATAACTAAGCAATGAACACATGACCAGGCTTAAACACAAAGAAACATAATAAATCCAAGAAGAGTTCCTAAAACCAAAACTGGATTAAGTAGAACCCCAAACAAGCAGAAGGTTTTTTGTCTAGTCTAATTATAAATAAAGGCAGTCCTCACTTTGCGAGGCTCTGTGGTAACGTGCACCTCAGGTATCTTGCGAAGGGAAGAAGCACACATTGCAATCAAGTTGATTCCGACTCAGAGCACCCTTGTAGGAAAAAGTAGAACTGCCCCATAGCGTTTTTCAGACTGTAAATCTTTACAGAAGCAGACGGCCTCATCTTTCTCCCACAGAGTGTCTGGTGACCTAGAGCCTGCAACCTTTTGGTTAGCAACCTAATGCTTTATCACCAGAGCTCCCCACAAAGGGAGAAATGCCTGTGTGTTAACTAAACAGCACAGCTCCTTGTGACACCTGCTGTGTCCAACGGCTACCATGTGGCGCCAGCAAGTGAGAAAAGTTTCCCAAATGCTCAGATGCATCTAGGCAGGCTTGGTTGAGCCCAGGTATTATCGACAGTGATCAGTTACTCCTCCTGTATATGTTGAGGGCCTCCTAGGTTCCAGGCATGCTGTTCTGAGAACAGTGTGTGTGTACAGATTGAAACAGCAATTTTGAAGAGATTTGTATCATTTTGCAATTTTCCCCACTCCTGTATTATTTTGCTAAATCCATAGTATGACAATTCACAAATAAATGACCAAACTTCATAAAGCATTACCTGTTAAAGAAAGGAATATTTAAAAATGCACCTCAGGTGGTCTTTCAGGAAACTAGTTCACACACCCTCGCATCCTGCAGCTGTCTTAAAAACTGTAACACTTTTGTTTGTTTTCTTTTTGCTGTTGGAAATAACACAGGCTTTGTAATTTCAGTTCTGGTATTGCTTAGTTAAGGTTCCCCACTGACGTTGTGTACACACGCACAGAGTAATTGAGATTATTTTGGGGTTTGCAAAAAAAAGCTGGAAAACGTGACTTTGATAATTTTAAATTGAAAAAGGAAAGCAGTAAAGCAAGGGCTCTAGTGAAACCTTTTAGTCTCATATATTTCTGTGAGGAAGCTGAAAAATTATTCAACAAGTTTCTAATCTGCTTTAAAAAAATGCATGATTCCAAAACACAAGGCAGGATTCTGATCAGCCTGGGAATACAATTGTTGAAGGCTGCTCTCTGCTTAATGAGCTGTCCACGTGAGTTGTTGGTTATTTCTTCATAATAAAATTAGACATTGCAGGATAATGAGCTGGCCTGAAACATTAAATGTAATCATGCACATTTGCACATTTTAATAAGGAAGGAGAGCCATAGAGCCACGATTCTGCCCAGCAGGAGGTTAACAGATCTACCCCCACCCTTACTTTATTGCACTTTGCAGATACTGCCATTTTTTACAGATTGAAGGTTTGTGCCAACCCTTTTTAAGCAAGCCCATCAGCACCATTTTTCCAACAGCGCGTACTCCATATCACATTTTGGTCATGCTCGCAATATTTCAAACTTTTCCATAATACTGTTGCACAGCTAATAGACTACAGTATCGTGTAAACTTATCTCTTATGTTCACTGGAAAACCAAAATGCACGTGGCTTGCTTTATTGCGGTGGTCTGGAACCGGACCCGCATTGTCTCCGAGGCATGCCTGTGGATAGGCTTGTCTTCTTTCACACTGTGACTCCAGTGGCCATGAACATTTTATCTGAGATAGCAATAGCTGGTGGATAAATGAGAGTTGAAGATCAGTCAGGGTGTGCAGTGAACTTCTGGCTTTCAGCCACAGAGATGATGCAAAGTAATGAGCAGTTAGGGATGGGGTCAAAGTCAGGGGTTGCTCTCTGGATCTCTGGCCACGAAGAGTTGCATATGGACTCTTAATCTCTGCCACCTTCCTCATCTCCTGTCCCGCGGGTGCCACCTGCAGCTCTCTCAGGTGTGTGGTGTTGGGCTTGTGGCGTCTTTGTGTTCCTAACGGAACAGCTCCATTCTGTTTGCCGCTTTTCCCTGGTGGAGGCTGGTTCTTGGTCTCTCTTTCCAGCTGGTGGTTTTGTTTTTCTGTGTTGTTGCCGTTCAGCCTTCGTGCGGCTTCAAGCTGGTCTTCAGCCACTCCTTAGTCCAGTGACCTCTTTTCAGTTGCTGATAGCCCTTCCCTTCCTGTTGTCTCTTAGAACTGTTCTAATGGGCCACCACCCATTGTAGCAACCATGTTTGTGTTCTTTGTAAGAAGAATTTTAAACATCTACTGGAGAGCTTGTTGTTGTTGTTGTTGTTATTTGCCGTCGAGTCGGCCCGACTCATAGCGACCCCTGGGTCCGAGGCAGTATCACTACGGAAGTAGGATTGCCCAACCTTCCTTCCGAGGAGTGGCTGGTGGGTTTGAACCGCCAGCCTTCTGGTTAGCAGTCAAGTGCCTTAGCCACTATGCTACCAGAGCTCCCTTAGCCATCATAAATCGTTGTTGGAATAAGATGTGGAATAAAAACAAACAGACCAAAAATAAAAAAGACTGTTTACTAAAGCTCTTACTTAATTTCTATTGGTTATCTCACTCACTGTGTTTTGAAGCTGGTTGCAAGTAAGGAAGCATCTGGTCTAGAACTCAGGTTTGTCTTTCACTGTGCAGCGGGTGGGAATTGTAACTGCTGTTACTGTGCTTTGCCTTAGAAAAGGGACAGATATTTCTAAAGGGTTGTGCGATCAGACACAATACTTCCCAGACGGGGAGTCTGGCTCCCCAGCATAGGTCGTGTACAATCACAAAATCTCAGGGTTGGGAAGGGATGTCAACCATCCAGTAGTTTTCCTGCCTGTTTGATTTTTCAGCAGATGGTTGGCCAGCTCACCGCCGCCCAAGGCCACCTGCTCCCTCTGGCCTGGGCCAACCACCAGAAGCTCCGCCCTCTTCCTCCACCAGCACATCTGCCGCCTGCTGTTTTTATGCCTTGGTTTGAGGTTTGCCCTTTGCAGCTGAGATCTTATGATGACACTGCTTCTCCTGCCTACTGCACCCTTTCCCTACTGCAGAAGAACCTGGTCTTTTGTCATTTAGACATTCCTAAGTCCTTCAGAAGGAGCCCTGGTATTGCAGTGGTTAAGTGCTGGCTGAAAGGTCAGCAGTACAATCCCACCAGTCACTCCTCGGGAGTTGTTGTTGTTATGTGCCATCAAGTCAGACACGACTCATAACAACCCCTCCTTGGTTTCCAAGGTGGTATCACTACGGAAGTAGATTGCCCAACCTTCCTTCTGAGGAGTGGCTGGTGGGTTTGAACCGCCAGCCTTCTGGTTAGCTGTCAAGTGACTTAGGCACTATGCCACCAGGTGTCTATTTCTGTAAAGATTAAACCAAAAATCCACTGCAATTGAGTGAATTTCGACTCATAGCGACCCTTTAGGAGAGAGTAGGACAACTCCATGGGGTTTCCAAGGCTGTAAATCTTTATGGAAGCACACTGTGCCTCATTTATCTCCTGGGGAGTGGCCGGTGGGTTCGAACCGCCAACCTTTTCATCAGCAGATGAGTACTTTAGCCATTGCACCACTGGAGCTCCTCTGTGTAAAGAATGTAGCCTTGAAACCCCTATGAGACTATAATGCTCTGTCCTCTAGGGTCACTATGAGTCAGAATCGATTCACTGGCACTGGGAAGTGATATTTCATGAGAATTTAAAAAAATTGTTAACTATCCTGACTACTTAGGAAAAAAAAAAATTGAGTAGTTGTTAGGTGCTGGTGAGTCAGTCCTGGCTAATAGCCACCCAGTGTACGACAGAACGCCACACTGCTGGGTCCTGCGCCATCCACACAATCACTGCTGTGCTTGAGTCCCTGAGATGTTAGAGACCTAAACTCAAAGAGGCCAGCTGTACATGGGAAGTCTCTCACTCTCTCACCTCTGTCCCCAGCCAACCAGTTTCTGTCCCCAGCAGCAACCAGAGTTACCAGTTTCATGTGTCCTTGTGGTGTGTACTTTAGGCACATGCAAGCAGATGTCAGCAGGCGTGTGCAGGTGGACAGGTAGATAAGCCAGCTGCCATCGCAGCCCCAGGTGTGTCGGAGAACTGCGCTCACAAGACTTTCAGTGGCTCATTTTCAGAAGGAGATCACCAGACCTTTCCTCTCAGGCCCGTGTGGGTGGACGTGAACCCCCAGGTTTTAGCAGCCTTGCTCTTGACCTTTTGCCCCACCCAGGGACTCCTGCAGCACAGAGTGAATCCTCATGTAAGCTATGGACTATATTACTGTTAATAGTAATAAGTCAATGAAGAGCTCTGGTGGTGCAGTGGTTAAAGCATTCGAATGCTAAATAAAAGGTTGGTGGGTCAGACCCACAGGAGAAAGATGTGGCTGTCTGTTTCCATAAAGACTGACAGTCTTGGAAACCCTACGGGCCAGTTCTTATCCATCCTGTGGGATTACTGTGAGTTGGAAGGGACTCCATAGCAGTGGCTTTGGTTTTTGGCTTTAATGTATCAGTATGGGTTTATCACTTGGAACAGATGTAGCACAAATGCAGAATGTTCATGGAAGTGAAATGTAGGGGGGAGATGGATGTGAGGTCTCTGCTTTCAGTGTAATTTTAAAAAACTAAAACTGCTCTGAGAGCTAAAGTCTTTTTTCTTTTTTAAGCAATAATCAAGGCTGAGAGGAGAAGTACAGGCTACTGTGGGAGTTTCTTGTAGGAGGACCTAACCTCGTCTGGGAGCCGTGGAGAGTTTTTTTCAGAGAATGTGACATGTAAGGGACACCTAATGGCCAGGTAGGAGAGCTGAGCAGAAGTAGCATCCCATTGGTTCTGACAAAGGGAGTAACTAACTGTCTTAAACAATGTGTGACATTAAGAGAATCTGCCTGCTGCTTTTTTATTATTTTTTAAATTGGGACATTTGACCCACTCTGATCCCTGTAATTCCCTTGGATTACTGACAGTTTCAAGAAGCCGTGGTGGCACGGTGGTTAAGTGCTCAGCTGCTGACTGGAAAGGTGTGTGGTTTGAACGACCAGTTGCTCTGCAGGAGAGATGTGGCAGTCTGCTTCCGTGAAGACTGCAGCCATAGAAACCCTGTGGGACAGCTCTGCTATGCCCTGTGGAGTCACTGTGAGTCAGGATGGACTTGGTGGCAGTGCAACGGGGTCTTTGCTGATGGTTTCTCTCAGGAGTTGTGGGATGCGATTTGGTGGAACTAGTTTGTTGTGCTCAGAAACCCTTTACCTTCTCAGATCCTCAGTGTTTCCAAACCTTGGTTCTCCTGAGCATCTTTTCAAAACAGAAACAAACCGGTTGCCTCTGAGTCAACTTCAATGTATGGTGATGCCTCTGTGTCAGAGTAGAGCTGTGCCTCGTAGTTTTCAGTGGCTGAGATTTTGGAAGTAGATGGCCAGGTCTCTCTTCTGAGGTACCTCTGAGTAGACTTGAACCCCCAGCCTTTCGGTGAGCAGCCGAGCATCTGACTGTCTGCACTGCCCAGGGACTCTGCATTCTCCCAGTGCTCTCTAGTTTGGCGAGTAAGCAGTAACACAGGAAGATTTTTAACTTCAGCCTGAGAATGAATGGTGGTTTTACGATATCATGCCTGCCCAACCATTAGAAATCATTACCTTCTGAGGGCTAAGTTAGTTGTAGACATGCCATCTTGGGAGTGAGTCAATAAATTAGTGGTAAATAAGTAGCTGAAGGGTTTGGGCAGGTCCAGAATTCTAGTGGAGGGGACTTGAGTGAGTTCTCAGGAATGTGACCGAGATAATTTAGATAAAATGGTTACTAGCTGCACCACACTGTCAAGACAGAGACGCAATGGACAGGGAACAGCTGGTCTGGAGCAGAGGAGAAGGAAGCTCTTTGAAGGTCTGTCCAGGGCCGTGGGCTGGAGCGCTGGGGACCCAGTGGCAGGGTCTGTCTCCTGTCTGGAAATGGTACAGCAGACAGTTGAATAATCACACTGAGCCCATTGTTGAGTGTGTGCTCACCACGCACCCTTGTCGTGCTGGGTGGGAGCTGTTCAAGGTGCCTCAGAGTAGCAGACCTCTGCTTGGTCGTCAGAGGCTTCAACTCCATGGTAAAAGGCCAACATCAGCGCTCATCTGAGTTTCTTCTGAGCTTTGTTCCTGTGTTGTCTTCTCTCAGACATTGGGAGCTCTTGGCAGACTGACACCGAGCCACGTTTCAGATCCTACTCAGTGGGACCCAGAGCAGGGACCGCGGTGGCTTCACTGGAACCCTGCTTTGAGGGCCCTGTGCAACCAATGCCCCAGGAAGCCCCAGCCTCTTCTCATCCCTTCTATTCAACCCATGTAACCCAGCCAGAATAGCAGATTTCCCTTTATTGCAAGAGGTCAGGGTGAAGACAGCCATGAAAAAGCTAGAATTTTAAGATCTCGAACTCTGATTTTTGTCTTCCAACAAAGTGCCATTGTTTATTATGATCCTTTTTAGAACTATAACACAAGATAATTCTCGTCTGTGTGATCTTGGAGGAATTTAAAAATGTTTCCTGATTAGAGGTGCAGAACAGTGGACCATTGATAAGTGGATTCTTTGAAGACTTTTTACACGGAGTCTTCCCAACTCTTGTGGTAAAGAGAGACTTTTTAATTAGTGGAAGAGAGTGAATGTATCCTTGGTAAAGTCTTGCCAGCTCATTCATTTAATAGGTCCTGCTTGATGACACCCTCCTATCCTCTCCCCGTAATCACCCAATTACTGTAGATTCTTGGTCCTCGAGGATTTAACCTTTATAATTGAGAGCCACTCTAAAAATCTATCCACAGGTGGGAGAATGGTCATGCTTGTTGAGACATACGGTTGAGTCACTTTTATGTGACACCCATGTGTCTGAGCCTATCACTTAGTGTGTGACAGAGCTTTGCCACCACCCACTAGTGAAAGCAACCTATCAGCCCCCTTGGTTACCCATCTCTTCTTCAGCTGTGGGTTTTAGGGGTGAAATGATGTGGAATCTGTAATGGACTCGAGCTGTTAGGTGCCAACTCATAGCAGCCCAACCCCCTGGACAGAATAGGACCACCCCATAGGGTTTCCTGGACTGATCTTTGTAGGAGGAGATTGCCAGGTCTTTGCTCCCTAGAGCTGCTGGGGGGGGCTTGAGAGCTTAGTTTTTGTGCCACCAGGGCTCCTTGAACTCAGGGTAAATACCTTGAATGCCATGGGTCTACTCTATTCAAAAGTCATAAACAAAGACATGTAATATCACCCTACAAAGAAATGAAATACTTGCACTTCTAAGGCACAGGTCCTACAACAGTTCATACATAGATTGTCCCATGATACTGGTTGCTGTCCCCACAATGTGTCAGCTCTCTCCCCGTTTCCACCCTGCCTTCCTCATTTCCATCGCTCAGTTTCCCTGCCCCTCCTTGGTTTCCCATCTTTGCTTTTGGGCATATGCTGCCCTTTGGTCCCGTATAGTTTATTATTCTAAGAAACATCTTCCTCAACGGTGGCATTATTGATTTTATAGGCCAGTCTGTTATTTGGCTGAAAGGTGACCTATGGGAGGTTGAAAGGGTGTCTTAGGGCAGTACTCTGGGAGGTTCCTCCAGTCTCTAGCAGTCCAGTAAGTCTGGACTTTTTTTTTTTTTTAATGACTTTGAGTTTTATTCTGTCTAGGACCTTCTTTAGTGTCCCTGGGTGGTCAGTAGTGGTAGCCGGGCACCATCTAGCTCTTCTACTCTCAAGCTGGAGGAAGCTGTGGTTTATGTGGGTCGTTAGTCCCGTGGACTGATTACTTCCTTGAGTCTTAGATTTCCTTCACTCTTCTTTGCTATGTACAGGACGAAACTAATAGTTGTATCTTAGATGGCTATTCACAAACTTTTAAAACCAGATGCTACTCATCAAACTAGGCTGTAGAATATTATCTTTATGAACTATGGTATGCCAATTGACCTAGATGTCCCTCGAGGCTATGGTCCTTAGCCTTCAAGCCCAGTAACTCAGTCCCACAAGGCATTTGGCTGTGTCTAGGAAGTTTCCATAACTCTGCCACCTGTATGCTCTATTGTATGTATGTAGCACATACAAATATGTATTTATAAATACCTGCAACCAAGCTATATATTCACATGCATGTACTCCCATGTATCCTCCCACACCTGTATAGCAAACATATCTACCTGTGTAACCACTTACACACGTTTGGTTGTTGTTAGTGTAATTGTAGAATTATATATAACATTTACTGTGTTGTTGTTGTTGTTGTTATGTGCCGTCGAGTCAGCCCTGACTCATAGTGACCCCTCCTTGGGTTTCCGAGGCAGTATTACTACGGAAGTAGGATTGCCCAACCTTCCTTCCGAGGAGTGGCTGGTGGGTTTGAACCGCCAGCCTTCTGGTGAGCAGGCAAGTGTCTTAGCCACTATGCTACCATAACATTTACTGTAGTTGTCCTTTTTTCTTGCAAACCTCTCAGTGTCTTTGTTTACCTCGGTCATGGTGGGCTGACTTGCCCCTTGTTGTGAATGTTAACATTTGTCTACTATCTAGTAAGTGATCCTCCCCCTCCTCCACCACCAATCCCTGGTAGCCATCAAAAACATTGCTTTCTGTGTGTAAACCTGTGCTGGACTCTTTATAAGAGTGGTATCATGCGGTGTTAGCCATTTGTGATTGACTTATTTCACTGAGCATAGTGTCCTCCAGATTCATCCATGTTATAAGATGTTTCACAGACTCCTCATTACTCTTCGTTGTTGTGTAGTATTCCATTGTATGTGTGTACCGTAGTTTATCCATTCATCTGTTGGTGGACACTCAGCTTGTTTCCACCTTTCTGTTGTTGTGAATGATGCTGCCACGAATATGGATGTGCTTGTGTCTATTTGTGTCACTGTTCTTCTCTAGGACATATACTGAGGTGTGGGATCACTGGATCATGAGGTATTTCTGTTTCTAGCTTTTTGAAGCACCATGCCATTTCCCACAGTGGTTGTACCATTTTACAGCCCCACCAGCAGTGTATAAGAATTACAGTCTCCTCACGGCCTCACCAGCATTTATTGTTTGGTGCAGTGTCCATTTCTGATCTCTGTGCTGAACTCTGTTTTCCAACTTCTAATTGTCTTCTAGACTTTTGGGAACATAACTACAGATCCAAGAACCCACCTTCTTTCGTTTCCCTTAGCCCAAGACCCACTCTTCTTCCTTTATTTCCTACCAGCTAATAGCATCAGCTCCCTCTCCCACTTAAACTGGAAGATTGAGTTGATTCATTCCCTGTGGTCTTCAGCTCTGATCTGTCAGCAGGCCAGACTGTTCCACCCAGGAACTGCTTTGGAGCCAGTCTCCTACCAGATGGTAAAACAAGCCCTGTAATTTTGTCCCTGTCTTCCTGCCCCTGGGCTCGCCTCCCTTTGTCCTGCCCTCTGCTCTTGTCATCCAGTATGACAGCACCCTTGAGCCTGTCACTCACCTGCGTTAGCCATGTTTGCTCTGCACAGAGGATAAGGCAGGCTTCTGCCAGCTTTCTCTTTGTTGTTTTGCGAGGTGCCGTCATGCCTTCGTTTTTCTGAAAGGCTCTTCCTCCTCTTTTCCTCATTGTGTGGGACTTGCTCCTACATGGAATATTGTATGACCCTCGTCTTACCATTTGCACTCTGGGGGGCTGGCCGTGGTAAACAGACAGTCACAGCATAGAGTCCTGTGGATTGGGGCTGTTTGCTGTCATCAGTGTGTTTCCTGAGCTTGAGCTCGACATGTAGTCCTGGCTTTGGGCTCCTGTCCTTTTCCATCCTGTGTTACTGGTAGTTCTGTCTGTCTGCCCCCCACAGTTGATTGCCAGCCCCTGGCGGGCAGAGAATCATGTGGCTAGCTCAGCTGTGTGCCTCTTCTTCCCCGGCCCAATGCCGTGAATATGGTGGTTACTCAGCACATTTTTCTCGAATATATAATCAGAGTATGTCTTAGATGCTGTAACGGAAATACCACACACTTCAAAACACGAGCATTTATACTCTCACACTTCAGGAGGTTGGAAGGCTGGATTCAAGGTGCCAGCTCTAGGGAAGGGCTTTCTCTGTTGGCTCTGGGGGAGAGTCCTTGTCCTTGGTGGTCTTCAGGTGGCTTGGTGTCTGTCTTCTCCCATCTTTGTTCTCGTTTGCTTGTTTAATCTCTTTTAAATCTCAGAAGAGGAGCCCTGGTGGTACAATGGTTAAGTGCTCAGCTGCTAATTGAAAGGTCATCTGTTTGAACCCACCAACTACTCTGCTGAAGGAAAATGAGGCAGTCTGCTTCCATAAAATCTGCAGCCTTGGAAACCCAGTAGGGGTTGCTATGAGTCAAAATCAACTCGATAGCAATTAAGTTTGGTTTTTTGATTTGTTGGTGCAATGGTTAAGAGCTCGCCTGCTAAATTAATGGTCAGTGGTTTGAACCCACCAGCTGCTCCATGGGAGAAAAGAACTGAGGATCCGTTCCTGCAAAGATTATACCCATGTGCGAGTTCTGCTCTGTCCCATAGGGTTGCTGTGAGTGAGAGTGGACTGTGGCACACAGCTACACATACCTCAAAAGAGATTGGCTTAAGACACACCCTAAATTAATACTGTAGCGTAGCAAAGAGAGCCTATTCCCAAATGGGATTATAACCACTACAAGGGTTAGGATTTGCAACACTTACTTTTTCGGGATACAGAAGGCAAAAGTGAACTGAGAGAGAGAGAGGGAGAGAACGACAGAGATGGGGAGAGGGAGAGAAAGAAGGAGAAGGAGAGACAGGGAGAGAGGGAGGGAGGGAAAGAGACAGAAGGAGGGGGAGAGAAGGAGAGTGGGGCAGAGGGAGGCAGAGAGAAAGGGAGAGAGATAAGAGAGAGACGGAGGGAGGGAGAGAGAGAGACAATGAGGGAGAGAGAGAAACGGAGAGGGAGAGAGAAATGGAGGTTTGAAGCAGTATAAGGTCAGGCAACCTACAAAGAGAGTGAAGAGGGGAAGGGGTTTTGAGGGCGGGAATTGGGGTAGAGAAGGCAGGAAATGAAGAGGACGGGCTTTGGGAAGAGGTAGAGATGAGAGGAATATGGGGCAGTGAGAGTGGATGGGAAGATGTAGGAGATTTTTACAAGATGTATGAAATGGGATCCTGTCTCAATGGTTGGGTGAGAGCAGGTAGGAGTAGGAAGATTTTTATAGTATCTAAGCACTGTGTAGGAGCTCTGGTAGCTTAGTGCCTAAGGCACTTGACTGCTAACCAGAAGTCTGGCGGTTCAAATCCACCAGTCACTCCTCAGAAGGAAGGTTGGACAATCTACTTCCGTAGTGATACTGCCTCAGAAACCCAAGGAGGGGTCGCTGTGAGTCGGGTCCGACTTGACAGCACATAACAACAGGTACTGTGTGGCCACTTTCTGTATGTTAACTTACTTATTTTTAAAAGCAACTGAAGTTAAGTGGTTTTTATGTAACATAGATATTTCAGAGGTAGAAAATGTGTTGGTCATTCCTTTTAATCCAAGGAGATTTTACTGAGCTCCTGTAATGTTATAGGCAATAGCTGGAACTTTAAATATACTTTAGAATATGGACGGCAAATATGTACATTAATTTAGGGGTGATGACCAAGATGCAGGGACTCCCTGACTTAGAACTTCCTTGTCCACAGGAACAGCTGGCATATGTGATACCTGGGCTCATGGTGGCCTCTACAGAGAGTGGACCCTATTTTCCCAGCCCAGATAGTATCTTCTTTTTGGGAGCTCAGCTGCCATTGTGAAGACTGGGGATAAAAGATAAAACCAGTTACTTTCTAATGACAGAGTCATTGGAAGAAGTAAATTCTAGTATCTTGAGTTTTGAGTTGGAACTTGAAATTTATTTACCATAAAAATAATTTTTGGTACATTATTTATTTTTGGTACATTATAAATTTATAAATGGAGAAAAGATTGAAGTTGTCAAAGACTTCACATTGCTTGGTTTTACAATGGAAGCAGCAGTCAGGACATCAGATGACGTATAGCACTGGGCAAATCGGCTGCAAAGGACCTCTTTCAAGTGCTGAAGAGCAAAGATGTCTCCTTGAGGACTGAGGTGCACCTGACATGAGCCATGGTATTTTCATTCGCCTCATATGCATGTGAGAGTTGGACAGTGAATAAGGAAGACCAGAGAAGAGTTGATGCTTTTGAGTTGTGGTGTTGGAGAAGAATGCTAAATGTACCATGGACTGCTAAAAGAACTAACAAATCTGTCCTGGAGGAAGTGCAGCTGGAATGCTCCTTGGAAGCGAGAATGGCCAGAATTCGTCTCACCTACTTTGGTCATATTGTCAGAAGGGACCATTCCCTGGAGAAGGATGTCATGCTTGGTAAGGTGGAGGGTTGATGAAAGAGGGGAAGGCCCTCAACGAGATGGATTGACACAGTGGCTGCAGCGATGGGCTCAAGTATAGCAAGGATCATGGAGTTGGTGTGGGATCGGGTGGTGTTTTGTTCTGCTGTGCATGTAGTCGCTATGAGTCGGAGACGACTCGATGGCACCTAACAACAACAACAACATCATATACTTAATAGGCTTTGTGAGTGGGCATGGGCATTTACTAACTACTTATACACAGTTTGTCCAAGCTTGTCAGATACCGTCAAGTTGATTCTGAGCCATAGTGACCCCATATGACAGAATTGGCCCACCCCTTAGGGATTTCTTGGCTGTTATCTTCGTAGCAGACTGCCAGGTCTTTGTCCTTCAGGGAGTGGCTGGGTGGGCATGAACTGCCAGCGTTTCAGCTATGTGAATTTCAAACAACTGTCTTACAAAGGAGCCTCGAGACACTTCTGCATACCACTGTCTTTTGTGACTTGGATACCTTGTTTTGTTGTATGTCTTGATGAAGAATTAGAAAATTAAGTGGAAAAGAAAAACATATCTAAAGTGCATCACACCATACCTGTTAACACAGTAAGAGTGCAAAAGATGAGATGGGTAGTAATAGGAAGAGATACTGAAGTCGGGAGAATACCTGAGGTCAGGCTCTCTTGGCTTTTGTCTTCCTGTGCGTTGTATCGTCAACCTCTGAATATTTTCATCATCTAAGCTGCCTTCCACCCCTTGTCTGTCAGTTTGTCATACTGTCGTGGCCTGTGTGTTGCAGTGATGCTGGAAACTGTGCCATTGGTATTTCAGATACCAGCAGGGTCACCAGAGTGGTTTCAGCATGGCTTCCAGACTAAGACAGACTGGGAAGAAGGACGTGGTGGTCTACTTCTGAAAAAATTGGCCACTGAAAACCTTATGAATAGCAGTGGTGTGTTGTCTGTAAAGTAGAGGGTCAGCAAAGAAAGGGTAGACCCTCAATGAGATGGATTGATGACCGTGGCTGCAACAGTGGGTTCAAACATAGCAACAGTTGTGAGGATGGCCCGGGACAGGAACCAACTCAGCAGCACCTCACAACAACAAGCCACCTTAGTTAAATATTTAATTCTACTGGAGTCATAAGCAGGGACCGAAATGTCACGCATAGATTTTATGAAAGCAATAAAATGGTTCAGCAAGTACAGTGCTTGGCTTGGAGTCATTGCATCTGGTAAATCAGCCATACCCTTGTCATGTGTTTCCTTAGGGAATGACGATGACTGCTTATCTTTATTTCGACTGTTATTTTGAGGAAGCAAAGATAAGGCATTTCTATGGGATGTCTATTGCCCGTGTGTGAGAATTATTTTTATAGAGCAGCATGCTCTTTCCTGCTCCCCTGGCCCTTGAACTTCAGGGAGAAGTGAAATTTCCTGTGACAGCTGCTGGTAAATAGTAAGTGCTCAATAAATGCCCTCGCCTCTCCTCACCTCCCAGCTGTTATCTGCATGTGACATAAGAGAATCTTTGTCACATCTTCTGATAGGCACACTGCATATAATTGAGTCACCTAAAACAGAACCTGGAAGTTTGTTTTTCTTACGACAAAAGTAGCTTTGTTCATTTTGGGGATACATGCAAATTTGAAGAGACAGAGACTGGATAAAAGGGTTTTGTGGATGGTGTTAGCTGCTGTTGGTCAGCCTCCAACTCACAGCGACCTGACACACAAGAGAACAGTACACTGCTTGGCCCTGCGCCGTCTCCGTGGTTACACATCACACTGTTGTGATCCGTAGGGATTTCATCGGCTGATTTTTGGGTGTAGAGCACCATACCTTTCTTCTTAGTCAGTATTAGCCTGGAAGCTTCCCTGAAACCTGTTCAGCATCATAGCAATACCTAAGCCTCTGCTGACAGACTGGTGCTGGCTGCGTGTGAGGTGCACTGACGAGGCTGTCATAGTTATCCTTGATTTTCTGTTGCTGCTTTGAGTCTCTTAACCCTTTCATGAAGGTTGTTGATACTTCAGTCCTGCAAACTTGAATGCATGCCATGTTTGAAAGGAGACCACAGCACAAACCAGTTGAGGGCCACTTCTTTAACATACTTATGTCCCCCGCTGCGTTTGTCTTGTGTCAGCGATGGGTGGGTGGGTGGTTGAATGGATGGACGAACCTTGGAGTGGACATTATCTCATGTGGGGGTTCCGGTTACACGGATGCATGCTTGTTCTGTGTAGCTTATTGGCAAAGGACTGTGTTTTATTTTGTCCTGCTTCTCTCTCCGTTGATATTACATAACCGTTTAGGTTTTTTTCCTCTCACCTTGGTCTTGACTAAATTATATTGGGTAGATGAATTTTACATTATTTCCCTCTTGCCCTTCAATGCTTGCATTCCAAGGGTTCCATCCCCTTCTCTCTCCGTTGACATTATATAACCATGTAGGTTTTCTTCCCTTCAGCTTGATCTTAGCTAACCATATTAGGGATGAATTTTAGATTATCTTCTTTCTATCCCTCAGTGCTTATATTCCCATCCCTTTTTCTTTTCAGTCTTCTTGAATAACTCTTCCAAGATCTTAAGCTGAAATAACCAGTTACCAGCTCTGCACTGTTAATTCTTAAGCCTTTAATCCCAGACCCAAACCCCAACCCCACTGTTGTTGAGTCTGTTCCAACTCATAGAGACTCCATAGGACAGAGAAGAACTGGCCTCAGGGTTTCCAAGTCTGTAAATTTTTGTGGAAGCAGACTGCCACATCTTTCTCCTGCAGTTCCAAACTAGGGTCTCTAATTAATATATTCAATCATCTGTCTTTTCTTTTCTGGTTGTGTGATATAGGTACCATGGCATCAACTTAATCCTCTCTTTCAATTTATGTTAACATTTGTAGCCAGTTCCAAACTTTTGCCTGCCTTCTCCCCTTAAGCCAACTCATATCTCCTGAAGTCCCCAGTGTGTCATAGACCTTAAATGCTTCTCCAATCTATGCCCTTTGGCATGCTGCCATGACAGGGCTATACTGCTGGTCTGCTTGTCCACCTCAGTGGACCGTGAGCATTGTCATGGTCATGCCTATACTTCAAGGCCTAGCCCAGTGGCCAGTGCCTTGGAGCTGCATAGGAAGTATTGGAATGAATGAATAAATGGATGAATGAGTTTAACTGGCTGAGCTCTGAGATTGGTTGGGATGTCTTTCATTTAGGATGATGCTTTTTATTGGAATTGAGGAATTATTTTTGCTCAACAACACCGACATTTTGAAAAGCACTCTACTTAAGAGAAAATATTTTACCACTTTAAATTCCTTTTTATCCTACAGTACACACACAAGTATATAAATGACAAAGGAAGAATTACTGAATTTTTGGTACCTTGTCTGTGACCATTTGTGTAGATGGCGTCATTTCTGTGGCCACATTCTTGGTACAGTGGGAAACATTTTCTTTCAACAGCAGAAATCATTAATTGATCTTAATGACCTAGTTAGAATTAAACTTGTACTTAATTAACCTGGCTGCTTTATGGCTCTTGAGTCATAGAATTGTGGAACAAGGATGTTGCTCCTTGAACTTCAGTGGAAGGATGAATTTTCTATCCTTGAATCCATTTGTACTGAACTGAGTAGACATCACTCCTTAATTTTTTGGGTGGGAGAGAGAGGACTCTGTTGAAAATCAGTTTTTAAAAATTGTTTACTTTTTCTTCCAACAGGGAGAGTCACGTATTCTCAGAGTAAAAGTTGTTTCTGGAATTGATCTCGCCAAAAAGGATATCTTTGGAGCCAGGTATGTTTTTATTTGTTGGTGGTGGGCTTCTGAAGACCTCCTCAAATGTAGATGAGAGTCAGAGTCACTTGAAGGATCCAACAAGAAGGACATCTGGGCCCACCTCCAGGCTTTCCCTGCTTTGGAAGACGGCACTGGTGCAGCTGACCCAGGGACCACCTTTTGAGCAGGAGGTGTAGGCCTCGTATCACACTTCCGTAAGGAAATTAGATTCTGTTTTTTTTCCTCAGGAGAAAAATATAATTTGGCAGTATGTTTGTGCTCCTTTCAAGATACTATTTTTAAAAACCAAAAAAACTGAAGAATGAAGAAAACCAAAGATTCATGGAAACAGTTAGTCCATGCGATCTGCAGCCCATACGACTATGAGACCAGAAGAACTAGATGGTGACCGGCTACTACTGTCAACCACTTGGAGGGGGATCTTTGTAGGAGGGCCTGGATAGAGAGGGAGAACAATTGTGGAACAAAACTCAAAATCATTTGGGGGGAAAACAAAAAAGGAGGACCAGGTTTGCTGGTCTGATAGAGCCTGGTAGAACCGCTGAGACTATGACCCCCAGCTGCCCTTCAGGTCTAGAATTGAACCCACCCTGTGGCTTCCAGCCAAACAAAAGACAGACATATGAGTTGAACATGTACCTGAGGTAGATACACTCGTTGGAGAGAACAATCATGGGAGAAAGAAGGGCTGCTTATGCACAGGGAAGACAGCTCAGGGGGCAGGAATGCATGGAGGGATGGACACAGGGAAGGGGTAACTATCAGGAGGAAGTAGGAGGGGAGCTGTTGCATTGTGGTAAATTGTGGTCAATGTCATGAGACAAAGTGTATGTGAACTGCTGTACGGAACATGAATTTGCTGTGTAAACTTTCACCCAAATTACAATTAAAAAAAAAACAAAAAACATAAAAACCCCTGACACTGGGAAACATGAAAGTGCCTTTCTGCTCCAAGCAGAGAGAACATGGTATATTCTTTAGCACTTGTTATCTGAATTAAGAGGTTTATGGCTCAACAGGAAACGAAATGTTCCCTGGATCCATCTTCAAAGTAAACAGTGGCTTAGCTACGTAAGAATGTTCGCCATGACCCTTGCACTCTTTTAAGGAGTTATCTGTATGAGAGCAAATGACCGTCTGCAGTAACCCTAAAAGCACAAATGGGAGAAGCTCGGGGTGGGGAGTCGTAAGCGAATGGTGGTGAAACAGCAGGATAGAGATAGCAGGACGGTGACTCAGCGTGGAGTGTAACCAGTGTAACTGAGTTTACACACACAGACTGATGAATGAACGTATGTCCTGCCGTGTATATTATCACCAAGACTAAAATTAAAAAACAAAAAGGGGTTTACTGCTTTGGGTGAAGCTGGAGCAGCGGGGCAGCTGGGCCTGAGTGTTTGCTTCTTTTTATGTCGAATAGTTCTCAGCATCTCTCTCTCAGTTGCTTCTTGGTCCCGATTGGCTCTCTGTGAAGTGTTGCGTTAAGTTACTGGACCGGTAGCAGGGTAAGCTAAGAGCCACTTGGAACTAAGATTTGAGCCAGATTTTGGAGAACAAAAGCCTTTTGAACATCAGACAAAGAAAAGACATAGAGATTTTCTAGTCCAACCTCCCTGTTTTGCAGGCAACAGCACTTCCATCCGGAATGGTCCATCTACTTGCCAGGTCCCACATGTCTTTAATGTTAGATGGTGATGAGAACAGGCCTCCCTCTTCCTTTTCATTGGTGGTGAGAGCTCTGGGTGTCCTGTGGGCGTAATGGTGAGGGCAGTGCTAACTGTGCAGGATGGTTCTGTGCTGGTGGATTCTTTGATCACTGGTCATCATACCCATCCCCCATACTGTTACCCTTAGTGACTTCTGGTTTCAGTCTCCATCTGACCTTGGAGACTCTTAGTAGCATGGCCTCAGACTACCTTCTAACTTTGTCTTCCTGCAGGTTCCAGCAGAAACCCCGTGCTACAGCTGGGTTGACAGGTCTCTTTCTTTTCTGTCCTACCATGCGTCATACACACTTTCATTTGTGTCTATGAAAGAAATCAACGAGTTACTCGAATGTTTTGTCGAGAAATTACCAAAAAATAAAATCAATGTCAATTTCGATATCAGTGAAAAAGTTTTCAAACTCCCATACTTATATGTGCGCCAAATGACCAACTGAGGTACATCGTTGGGTACGTCTGTCAGTATACAGGATGCTCGTGGACACTGCTCTGGCACCAGCCTGCCTACTGCTAAGAGCAGGCAAGGCAGCAGTCCTGCAGGACTGTGAAGCCACACTGAGCGGTTTACCATGTGTCCGTGCCAACACCAATCAAAGCTTTCCCCCCTTTTGTTCCACAGCAACGTATTCCATTGATTCACGAGCTGATTCCCTGAGTCTGAACTCCTCTCACCCATTCCAGATACAGTTTCCTGAAATTCACCCCCTTTGACTCCTAACTGAAGGGTTAGCACTTGAAATCTATTAGGTGCTGTGCAGGAGAAAGATGAGACAGTCTGCTTCTGTAAAGATAAGGCCTTGGAAACTATGTGGGGGTGGTTCTCCTCTGACCTGTTGGATGGCTATGAGTCAGAATCAACTTGATGGCAATAGTTTTTTTTTAAAAAATATATACCTGAGAGCCCTCGTGGCGTAGTGCCTAAGGCATCTGACTGCTAACCAGAAGGCTGGCAGTTCAAACCCACTAGCCACTCCTCGGAGGGAAGGTTGGGCAATCTGCTTCTGTAGAGATACTGCCTCAGAAACCCAAGGAGGGGTCACTATGAGTCAGATCCAACTCGAGGGCAGTAAATTTGGTTTGGTTTGGTATACCTTGTCTTTCAAAGTCTGTCTTACCTCCTGCCTTATCCATGGAGCCTTTCAAAGAAATTTAGCTCCCCCCGTTTCTTTCCTGTTTCAATTCCTTTTAGCCCTCATACAGGGGAGCCCGGGAGGTACGGCAGTTAAGTGCTGACTGGTAACCTAAAAGTTATAGATTCAAATTTGCCCTCTGGCCCGCGGGGGCAAAGACCCGCTCCTGGAAAGATGATAGCCAAGACAACCCTGTGGGGCAGTTCTGCTCTGTCACCTGGGATCACCTGGAATCAACATCTACTCATCAGTGGACAACAACAGCAATGCCCTCATACCAAACCCAAGGAGAAGTGGTGAGCTCTGAGTTGACTCCAGTTCGTAGTGACCCATGTGTGTCAGAGTAGAACTGTGCTCCGTGGGGTTTTCAACGGCTGACTTTTCAGATCTCCAGGCCTTCCTTCATAGATGCTTCTGGGTGGACTCGATCCTCCCACCTTATAGTCGGCAGCTAAGTTTGTTAACTGCGTCTGTCACTCCGTGACTCTCAGCCCTCATAGTGGATGCAGTATCATTTTAGCACTTGTGTACACATTACCTGGTAGCTTTCTGATATTCCACTTGTCTCTCTTACTAGATTAGAAATCCATTGGTGAGGTGGAGCTATCTGACATTCGAAAATCTTCCTGAGTACTAGGAACAGAACCAGGCAGAGTTGGGTTTGATTTAAATGTTTCCATGCTGACCGATAGATGATCCTCTTATGTTAGAGATGCCAGTGGCTCTCTCTGCTCTTTTCAGTGGACTCTCTCGTTTTGAAGGATGTCGTTAGATTAGATTTGGAAAATTCACCGATAACTCTTCTTCTTTTACTTGATTGGGTTTTTGTTTTATCCAAAACTTTTCATTAAAAAATGAAATAGATTCAGATCATATTTCTCACACTGTCAGAAGATCTGAGGTTCAGATTGGTGGTGGAATTAGGCTCCAGATCTTGGGAGAGCCAAGCAACTCTGAGCCTTGAACTTGTGCTCTTTATAGGAAAATGGGCAGAGTCATTTCTTAGGGGTTCAGGGTGAAAAGTGATCCTTCAAGATGAGCTCATGTTAATTAAGAAGATACATAGCACTGTGGCCTGATAGACCAAGTGTCAGAAAATAGAAAGAGGCTCTGAATCTTAAATTGGAGATCCTGGATAGAGTGGGAAGGAAAATGTGAAACAAAATTCAAAAACACAAAAATGATCAGAATTACTGGTTGGATAGAGACTGGTGGAACCCCTAAGACTATGGCCTGGTACCCTTTGGGTAACTAGAAATGGACTTACTCCCATGGATTGGCTCCCAGCCCAAGAATAGAAAGACCTACATGCAGAACATCTACCCCAGGGAGATGGACCCCTTAGAGACACCAGAGGGGTAGCATTCTTAAATAGGGAAAGCTGGACAGATAGGAGTGCATAGATAAGAAGGGGACAGGGATGGGGTAGTCACAGGGAAGGGAGGGGAGGAGAGATTTTTATGATTGGGGATGGTAATTGAGGCCATGAAATCAAATAAATGGGCATGAACTGTTGAACGTAAAACAAAAAATCTACTTTGTAAATTTGCACCCAAAGCACAATAAGTAAATAAATAAAAACAAAATGTTGAAAAGCAAAAGAGAAAAAGAACTTCTGAGTCCTAGTTCTGTCCTCATTTTCGCAGATTAGTTAATACCACACATACCCTGCCTCCCTGTCTGCCCACTTCTGCTCCCAGGTGTCAGCCTTCTCTGAAGTGCTATCATGCTGTAAGGACCCCTTTGTCAGTGGGTGGGTGAAAATGGCAGGATTAGATGATAGTGCAAGCTAATGCCATGTTGGCACTCACTCCAGTGTGGCCCATTGATGGCCTGGCGGCATTTACAGGCTGCCGTGCTGTGTTTTTGCAGGTTTCAGAGCCACCTGTGACATAGTGGAAAGGCACTCTGGTGGTATAGTGGTTAAGGCATTTAGTTGCTAACCAGAAAAGGTCAGTGGTTCAAACCCATAGCGGCTCTGTGGAAGAAAAACGAGGCAGTCTGCTTCCGTAAAGATTTACAGCCTTGGAAAGCAGATGGGGGTCGCAGTGAGTTGGAGTCAACTCAGTGACAGTGAATTTGGTTATTTTGGTTTTCTGACAAAGTGACAGTATGAAATGAGAATGGCAGTGCCACCGTAACTGGCACACCACAGTCGGAGAAGAGTCCCACGGGAACTCGAGGGCCAGCAGTTCCTGGGGGTCAGAGGTGGCACTCAGAGGGGTAGTTTTCCCGGAGTGGGTTCTGCTGTCCCTGGAGTGAGACCTTCTCTCTCTGTCCCGTCAACAGACACCCCATTCCCCACAGCCTGTCTGGGAACTTTCCTTCCCCTGCTGTGCCTCCTTGGACCCTTCCCTTCCCCCTTGACAGATAAAAGGCTGCAGAGAAATTTGAGCCCCTGTGTCAGAGGATCATGGGTGGAGATGAAATAGCAGTTTTTGCAAGATTTTTTGTCAAGAACTTGGAAGTATTAGAAATTATATCAAACCCCCAAACCCCACTGTGACTCACAGTGACCCTGTATGTGCAAAGTAGAACTGCTGCGTATTTTAATGGCTATGATCTTTTGGAAGCAGGCCACCAGGCCTTTCTCCAGCGATGCCTCTGGGGGTGGATTTGAACCATCAGTCTTTCAGTTTGTAACTCAAAACTCATTGCCGTCAAGTTGGTTCTGACTCATAGCGACCCCTCCTTTGGTTTCTGAGGTGGTATCTCTATGGAGTAGATTGTCCTGCCTTCCTTCCAAGGAGTGGCTGGTGGGTTTGAACCACCAGCCTTCTGGTTAGCAGTCAGATGCCTTAGATACTATGCCTAGTGGAATGTTTAATCAGTAGTGCCACCCAGGGGCCTCCATAGGGACATGTGGTAATTGTTGTTGAGTCGATTCCGACTCACGATGTTTAAAGATGTGAATTTGTGGTCTCTGGGGCTCCCTCTCGTGTCTCTGGGGTGCTTGCCTGGGTCACTGAGGTTAGGTGGTACAGGGTAATGGTGGTTATAATGGCTGGAAATACATGGTGATTAGGGTGGGTGATGGTAGGGGTGCGGTAAACACTCCATCTCTCCTTGGTGGGCTCTGACTTGGAGGCTGGAGTTTAGAGGACCCTGGGTGCGGGGCCACCTCTTGTCTGGAGTATGCAGATTCACCCTGGACCTGAAATGCCCTTGTGGGCTCTTCCTGCCCCACCCTGGCGCTTAGGGTGCAGGATCCTTTCTCTGATTCCTTTGAGCCAGGTGAGCCAGGTCTACCTTTACTGAAAGAACCTTTGTCCAGGAGATTGGCTCACTGAGCTGTTGCTACCACCGGCACGTTGGAGCAGTGTGTGTGTGTGAGAAATTGCAGTGGTGGGAGAGCTGTTTCCTTTAGGACCATACCTTGAGGTTGAGGAAGGGCACGCATATATAATTTTATCATCTAAACTGGGACATTTTTGTCTGGAACAAATGCTAAATTGAATGAAAGTTCAAGGTGTAGGATGTAAATTGAGAAGAGTCACCCTAGGTGAAGGACATACGATCTTTATCATCCCTACTATGACAAAAACACTGTGATTTTTTTTTTTTAAACAATTAAAAAACAAAAGCCAAGCGAATGAAAACTAACTCTCTTAAAAATCAGGCCGTGTTGCAAAACTCCAATAAAACATCAAGTGGAAATGGAAACCTTGTTGAAAACAGCATGCAAAGGGTCTGTTGTTGTTGTTATGTGCCTGCCATCGAGTCGGACCTGACTCATAGAGACCCCTCCTTGGGTTTCTGAGGTGGTATCACTATGGAAATACATTGCCCAACCTTCCTTCCGAGGAGTGGCTGGTGGGTTTGAACCGCCAACCTTCTGGGTAGCAGGTAAATGCCTTAGGCACTATGCTACCAGAGCTCCTACAAAGGGTCTAGTAAAAAATAAAAAAGACTTGCCATCAGGTTGATTCTAACTCATGGCTGAGTTTTCAGAAGTAGGTCAGCAGGCCTTTCTTCAGAGGTGCCTGTGGATGGACTCGAACCTTCAGCCTTTCCCTTAGCAGCCAAGTCTATTAACTGTTTGTACCACCCAGAGGCTCCATAGATAGAGCACTCATTCCCTTTGTGTGAAACGGAGCATTGTCCTCGTGACACACAGCACGTCAGCGGGGTTGTCTTGGTTATCTAGTGCTGCTATGCAGAATACCACAAGGAGTGGCTTTACCAACAAATAAGTTTATTCTCTCACCGTTGAGGAGACTGGAAGTCTGAGTTCAGGGTGCTGGCTCTAGGGGGAAGCTTTCTCTCTGTGTGTGGGCTCTGGAGGAGAGTCCCTGTCTCTCTGAGCTTCTGCTTCTGGGTGATGTTCCTGTGGCTTGCCATCTCTCTTACCCATCTCAGCTCCGCTCCTGTTTTTAAACTCTTTTATATTTTAAAAGAGATTGACTCAAAGTACAACCCTACACTAATCCTGCCTCATTAACTGTTTAACAAAGACAGTCCATTCCCAAATGGGATTATAACCACAGGCATGTTGTTGTTGTTAGGTGCCCTTGAGTCATATCTGACTCATAGCAACCTATGTGCAACAGAATGAAACACTGCCGGGTCCTTTGCCAGCCTCGCCGTCTCTGCTACACCTGAGCCCATTGTTGCAGCCGCTGTGTCAGTTCATCTAGCTGAGGGCCTTCCCCTTTTTTGTGGACCCTCTACTTTACCAAGTATGATATCCTTTTCCAGGGAATAGTCTCTTCTGACAACGTGACTAAAGTAGGTGAGACAAAGTTTAGCCATTTTCTCTTCCAAGAAGCATTCTGGCTTCTCTTCTTCCAGGACAGATTTATTAGTCCTTTTGGCAGTCCATGGTACTTTCAGCATTCTTCACCAACATCACAACTCAAAAGCATCAAGTCTTCTTCAGTCTTCCTTATTCGTTGTCTAGCTCTCACATGCATAAGAGGCAATTGAAAATACCATGGCTTGGGTTAGGAGCACCTTTGTCTTAAAGGAGACATCTTCACTCTTCATCACTTGCAAAAGGTCTTTTGCAGCAGATTTGCTCAATGTGATACGTCATCTGATACTTTGACTGCTGTTTCCATTTGTGTTGATTATAGAACCAAGGAATATGAAGTCTTTGACTTCAGTCTTTTCTCCATTTATTGTGATGCTGCTTATTGGTCCCATTGTGAGGAATTTTATTTTCTTTGTATTGAGGTGTGATCCATACTGCAGACTGTAGTCTTCAATCTTTATCAGTAAGTGCCTCAAGTCATCCTTACCTTCAGCAAGCAAAGTTGTGTCGTCTGTGTATTGCAGGTTGTTAATGAGTCTTCCTCCAATCCTGACGCCAAGTTCTTCTTCATACAATCCAGCTTCTCGGATTATTTGCTCAGCATGCAAATTGATTAAGTATGGTGAGAGGATCCAACCATAATACACTTCCACTTCCTTCTTGATTTTAAACTATGTAGTATCCCATTGTTCTGTTCGAACAACAGCCTCCTGATCTGTGTACAGGTTCCTCATGAGTACAATTACAAACAAAAAAATAATAGTTTTAGAGTTCCCATTCTTCTCAGTGTTGTCCATAATTTGTCATGATCCACACAATCGAATGCTTTTGCATAGTCAATAAAACACAAGTAAACATCTTTCTGGCAGTTCTTTGCTTTCAGCCAGGATCCATCTGACATCTATCCCTCGTTCCACAGGCATAGAGGTCAGGATTTACAACAAGGATTTTCAGGGGACACAGTTCAATTCGTGATGGGCTGAGGGGACACTTAGCCTGGGCAGCCCTTCTGTAACTGTTACTTTGTCCTCATCTTCATGGCCCCTGCCTGGGATTGTGGGTGGGTTGACAGTCCCTTCTGAAGTGTTGCGCGAGCCCCCTCACCCCCACCCCACCCAGTGTGACAGGGTGCTTCTAATAAGACTTGGGTCTAAGTCCGTTAACTCCCTGACTGAAAACATCTGATCTGCAGTTGCCTGTGGAATGAAATCCTGGCCTCCTTAATGCCAATTCCAGCCCCTTTGTAAGGTGATGTTGACATCCTCCCGCTCCGGCTCCACCTCCTTCTCCGGCCCCCCACTTGGCCGTTTCCTGTTCTGCACGGTGGCTGAGCTCCCCCTGCTCTCAGGCAGTGGGTGTGCTTCTGCACCTGTGCTCTGGGGTCCCCTCTACTGAGAAACTCCCCCACCCTCTGTTCCCTGAAATCTGGGTGGCTCTGCCCATCCTGTGAGCTCCCATCTCCCTCAGGAGACCTTTCTAACTGAGGGCCTCTGCCCAGTCCACCAGCAGGTCATTTTCCTTCCTCTGGGGGTTCTGTGATGCCTGCAGAGCTCAAGACTCCTGGAGATTAAGAAGGGAGGAAGAAGGAGGCTGAGGAAGGAGGCCTCGTCTTGGTGTAATTATCATTATTTATTTCTCCCAAGCTAGGTGTTTAGTTTCTGACACCTAAGATTATATTTCCCTTATTTTTTATTCTGCAGGGCCTAGTTCAGTACCTAGCACATAGTAAGTCCTGTAAACACAGTTCACTCAGGTAGATGGAGAGCAAGCACCTTACATTGTGTGCACAGTGTGTGTTTGTGAGCTGTAAGCCCCTTGCAGATGCAGGAGTCTCTCTGGAGGCCTGTTGGAGCACCTTTCCGTCACTTGGGTCCTGCTCTGTCCTCTCCCTTCCCCTCTGCCCCCCTCCCCTGCTCCTTTCCTCCCCCTGCCCTGGCCGTGCCTTGAATGCGCCGTGAGTATGCCGTGGCTGGCCTTTGCTTATTCTTCCTCTGTCTGGAGTCCCTTCACATCCTTCCTGGCACCTGCTCCCCTCCCAGGATCCAGTTCTGGTGCCAGCACCCTGCCCAGTACTCAGCCCAACAGGACAGAGCCCTCCTGGGCTATCAGGGACTTTGGGTAAGCTTTCTCAGTCCCCTGTCACAGGACAGAGGTAGGCTCAGCGCTGTCACTTGTCTGTTCCTGTTTGTTGGCCAGAGATCTCGGCACTCAGCTGTTGCTTGACAAATTGAATTGAAGTCACTACGTTGAATTTAATTATGGCAGTCGTGGTGCCGGACTGTCACCGTGGAAGAAGGGGCAGTGGAGGTGTCTAGCTTAGCAAGCTTCTCCCCCAGGGGCACAGTGAAGGTAATAAGTGCCTGGGGCAACCTGGGAGGGGGCAGATTTGAGTACCCAGGGGCATCAGTAAATTGTGCCCCCCCAACACACTCACAATTTCAAGCTGGATGGAAGTTGAGAGCAGTGACTTGTCAGTAGAAGCACCTTTGTCCTCTTGTCCAGTGGCATCAGCTTTTCATATTTGGGGTGCCTTTCACATTTGGAGTGTCGTGGAATAATTTCACACCTTGTCTGGTGCTCCCTTGGACTTGCATATGAGGGCAGGTGTGCCCCTCTGCCACACCTTGCTACGTCTGCGTCTGCTATCCTTGAGGAAGGATGGGCCGTACCGTGTTCATAGACGCCGCTCAGTGAGTGCCCCTCTTCAAGTGGTGCCCAGGGCACGTGTCATACCTGCCTACCTCAGACAGGCCTGTGATCTCCCCAAGGCCACCCTGCCTAGACTTCCAGAGAAGGTGCCTTTTTCTAGTTCTCATTAAGGCTCTGTAGATCAGCCCAGGACACAGATAAGGAGTCAGTGTGGAGACAGGAGTTTAGGGGCAGCAGCTCCAAAGCTTGGTGCCAGAGGAGAGCACCTGAGAGGTGCAGGGTGCAGGCAGAGAATCAGGCAGGCATCAGCTGTTTGATCCTGATGTTTGTGTACCATTACCACTTCAAACCCCGCAGAAGCAGCACACACTCCTGGTTTCTAGAAGCTTCCACTTGGGGGTGGGGTGCCTGAGGCTGAGCTGGGACCAGTAATGGGGGGTCAAGATCCTGCACAAACATCCCTTAGTGTGAGGGATTAGGAAAGAGGCAAGGGCAGAAGTCACGGGTCAGGGAGTGCATGGGTGCTACAGGACAGCTTGACCATTGCTCTATGCAGGAGCGGTGGCATCAGGTTAGGAAGGAAGGTAGGAATCAGGGGCCAAAGCAGGGTTGGCAGCAAAGGCAGAGCCAAGAACCTCACACGGTTACAGATGGGGATCAGCAAGACCACTCTCAGCTGTGACGCCCTCGAGACACGAAGAGTCAGGAACAAGCCCCGATGTTCAGTCACAATGAAGTGACAGGATGAGGCATGCTTTCTGAAGGTGGGCTGTAAGGAAGGAAGGTAGCGAGGGCCAGCAGCTGATGTTTACTGAGCACGTACTATGTGCCAGACACAGTTTGCACTATTTACATGGGAGCTAACTGGATCCTTACCATAGTCCTTTGTAGTTGGTCTGTTCCTTCATTATTCTACAGGTAAGGAAGCCGAGGTAAGAAAGATGACACTAGTTATCTGGCTTACACTCGGCCTGTGGAGCATTAGAACAAAAAGCAAAAGAAAATTCTGAGTTACCCCTCAGGAGATTTCATATTAAAACTCCAGATGTCCACCTTTCTGGAAAATCTTGGAGATCTAGGTGTACTGAGCCTGCCTCGAGGACAGCTGTGCTGGCTGGGGTGTCCAGTGGGCTCGCCCTTTGTAGGGCCAGCCCTCTGGCCACCGTGGACCCTGCCTCTTGTACATTGTATGCAGCCACCTTCTCTTCCTGGGTTGGCTGTGAGGCCCTTGAGTTTGATTTCGCCTCCACAGCCATCCCACCATGGTCTTCAGCATTTGGGGCTAATCACTCTCCTTCCCCATTGTATGTTCCTCAGCTTCAGGCAGGTGGAGAGCACCTTACATTGTGCCAACAGTAGGTGTCTGTGAACCGTAAGCTCTTTGCAAATGCAGCTTTCTCTCTGGAGGCCTGTTGGAGCAGCCGGTCCAGGCAGCTTTTGCTCTCTGGGGCACTGTTGAGAATCACAACATCAGCCAACACTAATAGCCTCTGGGCCAAGTATCTGAGTCAAGGTCTCTGCACCAAATAGAACCTGGCTCTTAGGCTATTCATTGTACCCTCACCCCCCAAAAAAGCCTTCAGTGATGTTAAGGGGTATTAACCCTCTTCCCCCGATATTAAAAAAAAAAAAAGAAAAATACTTCTTCTAATTCCATAACAACCACACAGCTGTTCACAGTTTTTGTATTGCCTGGTGTTTGGAAAGAGCCTCGGTGGCACCTTGGTTAAGCATTCAGCTGCTAACTGAAAGGTCGGTGGTTTGAAGCCACCAGTCCCTCCACGGGAGAAAAATGTGGCAATCTGCTTCTATAAAGATTTCCAACCTTGGAAACCCTATGGGACAGTTCTACCCTGTCTTGTGAGGGTCGCTATGAGTTGGAATCGACTCAGCAGCACTGGATTTGGTGGTTTTGGTCTTTGGGTCTCTGAATATATGTAGCATCTGTTAAGCTGTGTCAGTCATGGCTTGCACCTCACTCAGCCCACAGATTTCCTAGGCCATTAGAAATGCTGTATGGGTAACCACATATGGCAAGCCTGTCTCTGGTCTGTTGACCCCAAGGCTTGCTGTACTGTGCCACAGTAGTGGGTGTTTATAATCTTGATGTCTGCATTCATTGCAAATGAGTTTACTCAATTTTAAGAGATTTCCATCTCAACTTTTTATCTTTGATTTCTCAGTAAACGAAGGGCGTGAAATGGACTGGCCCCTTTCTCGTTCCCTGATGTTGGTTGCTCAAGGAGAACGGGGTGCCCAGCACCCACTCCTGCTGGTGGTTGCATTGGCATCACCAGAGAAGCCTTCATGCTCATAAACGTTTGACAGACGGGAAGGTGTGACATGGTGGGGCGTCTTGCCTTCATCTTCTTCAGTCTGGAAAGATACTGGCCACTAGGCGCGGGCACTTGTGTTTTAGCAAGAGGAATGTGCCCGACCCCAAAGCAGATGCTTGATTAATTTTGTTAATTGGGTTGGAGTGAAGCCTAGGAAGATTGAGAAATTGAAAAGCAGGTGAAGAGCTGTGAGCTGACCTCTCATCTACTAATGTAGCCACAGAGTTCCCCAGTGGGGCAGAAGTACCACAACACTGGAGGGAGACGTTTTGTTCATCTGCCTGGCTGTGCCCTGAGCCCCGAAGTCTTTTCCTCTGGCTCCTCCCAGCAGCTGCCCCTTCTTCCTCTGCCCGTTCCTCTCTCTAGCTACAGGTCGTCTTGCCTTTAAACCAAACCAGTTGCTCTCTGGTTGATTCCAACTCATGGCAGCCCCTCGTGTGTCAGGATAGAACTGTGCTCTGTAGGGTTTTCCAGAAGAGGATTGCCGGGGCTTCTTTCCAAGGTCCCTCTGGGTGCACTTGAACCACCAGCCGTTGGGTTAGCAGGCCAGCGTGTTAACCATTTGCCCTCTTGAATTATCCTAACGCATTCTGTTGGTCTCACCATCTTCCTTTTTTGGGGGTTATGGATAGGAAAGGGTCTGAGGAGCTGAAGGCTAAGGAAGGGAATGTTGCCCAGCTGAGATGAGTCACACATGAAGGCATCTCTCAGTGTAACAGTGAAGGAAATACTTGTTTTACAAAAATTATATTAATAGCCAGGGCTTTAGGAACCCAGGCAGTAGGTACATCAAGAGAGGGGATGGTGCTGAGCTGGCCAGACCCTCTGGGTCTCCCTCCCAGGGGAGAACTGAATGGGTTTCCGTCAATGAGTTCATGGTGACTCAGTGGCAGAGCGTTGGGGTGGCCTTGAGAATCGTGTTATCTGGGCTCACTATGCATCCACACTTAGGAAAATGGGATTATTATTGAAGGTGAAAAGATTTTGTTATAACTTCAAGGAAGTCACACTTTTAAATATGCACATTCAGAGTCCGTATTGGACACATATCTTTATAGCCCCAGGGTGTTCTGTTTCCCAAATACACACCTGCCATGTTGTATTAGGAGCTCTGGTAGCATAGTGGCTAAGACACTTGCCTGCTAACCAGACAGCTGGCGGTTCAAACCCACCAGCCACTCCTCGGAAGGAAGGTTGGGCAATCCCTACTTCCTTAGTGATACTGCCTCGGAAACCCAAGGAGGGGTCGCTATGAGTCGGGTTTGACTCGACGGCACTTAACAACAACAACATGTTGTATTATTTCATCTTCTATGAAACACTGTCAGACTTCATGTAGTTATTGACATTTGCTACTTGTATTTGGGGGCGGGACTTGGCAAATAGTGTTGTTAAGAATGTGTTAAGTTTAAATGAACTAGTATGTTCTTAGATGGTAAATAAAAACCATTTCCTAAATGTTATAGGTAGTTCTATAAACCAGGCATCAGGAAACTTTATCTGTAAAGGGCCAGATAGTAAGTAAATAGTTGAGATTTTGCGGACCTTACAGCCTGACACAGCACAAAAGTGTTGTGGATAATACATCAGTGAATGGGCGTGTCTGTGTTCTAATGGCCCGGGGGCAGTAGTTAGCTAACAACCCCTGAGAGTGGGAGCTGTGAATTCTCTAAAACATTCTTACTTAGAACTAGAATTGCTGGCATTGTTTAGTCATGATTTTCAGGTTAAGCTCTTTCATAGAACTACTGGTCAGTGACAGACAGTAATTCTGCCCGAATTGAATTTTTGGGTGTGAGGAAGTGGGATTCCTACATATTAGAATAGCTGTTTTATTCCCCCCTTTTCTCTCCAATGACAACATCTTTAAAATGTAGTTTATGAAACTTTAGAATGTGCACTGTGAATTTTAAAGTCTTTAAAGGAATGCAACTCTTAAGATGTTTTTGTCTTAGAGAGGAAAAAAATATTTTCACTGCCTTGTGTCTAAGTATGTGAATAATAAATAAAGTTGAATTTATATGAATACAAGTGATGCAGACGCATAGTTTAAATGCAACATACATACAGAATATTGCAATTAAATTATCACATACATTTTCTCTCCTGACTGTTCCTTAGACTTATGACCTTAGTGCGAGTAATGTTTAATAAGGAACCCACAATGTGTAACTCCTCAGTAAATTATTAAAAGAACTGGCCCTCCTACTGTACAATATCAACACAACTGATAGAAAATATGCCTTGCCTGGTAATGAACGTGGACTGGCGTTCCTCCAGCATGCAGAGAGAAGTGGGCATAAACACAGCCTAAAGTGGTTTGCATTTCTGTCCTCCATCGTTGGAGGACCACACTCGTGCTTCCTCTATTGAAGAACTGTTTCCTGTTACTGTTATTCTTAGATGCTCAAGTAGACCTTCCTGATAGAAAAGCACAGAAGCGTTAGAATGAAAGGATACATTTCAGGTTTGGGGGCAGCTGGCTGAGAAATCAAAATGGGTGAATCTTACAACTTTACCTTGGTTTCCTTTTTTTTTCTGCTGATGAAAAGATGAGAGTGTTTGTGGTCTTTTATGTCAAAACTCAACAAACACTTAAGTGTATTGAGAATGGTGACTTCAACTGTGGTGAAGCTTTAACTGTAATATTAGACATTATCGAGAGGGTTCAGATGGTAAAAAAATTTGTCAGTACCTTTTCCCTAGAATGGCTTACTGGCTCCCTGTAATGTTGGTTCCTTTCCCCGTGTGATTAAATGATATTCAGATCATCATGTCTTGGAAGTGAGAGTCAGAAATCTAGTGGGGTGATAGAATGTAGGATCTTTTGTTTTCACACAGTTGCTTTGTCCTGGAATGTCAAAATATTTCCAACTGAACTTCCCATCTTTCCTGCCTCTCAGGCTCTTCTGCTGGTGACCTGCTCTTTCTCTGGAATGATCTGAGCTGATGACCCCCACCCCCCCAATCCAGGCATCTAAGCCAGGAGCTGGGGCGTGGTCTCTACCCTCTTTGCCTTCTTGGCCCATGTCTAGGCCTCATAATCTTTGCATATAGGACTGCCCTAGCCATGTCCACACCTATCCGCTTTTCTCTGTCTGTGGTAGTTAAGATTGTGTGTCACCTTGGCTGGTTTGTGAGTTTGAGTGGCTTGGATACAGTTTTTCACCCACGAGGAGATTGGATGTGGTGTCATCAGCTCCATGGTAGAATCTGCTGTGAGCAGCTAAGTAGTTGCCTGTGGAGTGTGGCCTGCTTCCAGTATACACGATGACGCTTTGAGAGAAGTCTCTACTTTGTTTGTACATCTGGATCCTGCATTTCTCGGAGTCTTCATCTCCAGTTCCCGGACTGGAACCAGGGGCCTGCCGTGTTGCCTGCGGATCCTGGGATTGTGTCATTTTAGGTGCCGACCTTGGGTGCCAGCCTCAGCAGCCATCAGCTGCCTGACATGAGGAGGCACCTGTAGCTCCAATGGGTCTGGAACAAGGGGCAGAGCTGAAGCCCACGGTGGAGGAGCTCTCACCCAGCCCCTAGGCTGGCATTCTGAATTTAGACGTCCAGCCTCCTAAACTGTAAGGGAATGAACTATTTATTAAAGCCATCTACTCGTCGTATTTCTGTTATAGCAGCACTATAGAAGTAAGCCATTTTCCCTCAAAGAGCTAGAGAATTCTCTCTGTAAAGCATAAATCTGGTTGCATTCATTTTGCTCCTAACAAGCCCTTGAGGGATAACTCATTGCCATGGATTAAGGTACAGGCCCAGGTTGACAGGAAAGGCCTCTGTGCACCCCTCCATTCATTCTTGCCTCTTGCCAAATGCTATTCTGTGCGTCCACACTCAGTCCTCAAGGTTGCCTCTGTTAGGAATTGAATTGTACCCCCCATAAATAGTGTTGTAAATCCCGACCTCTATGTCTGTGTTATAATCCCATTAGGGAAATGGTTGTCTTTGTTATGCTAATGAGGCAGGATCAGTGTAGGTCATATCTTGAGTCAATTTCTTCTGAGATATAAAAGAGAATAAACAAGTGAGCAGAGCAGAGATGCAGGGGGAGAGAGATGCCAAGCCATGTGACTGACGCTTGCCCAGGAGCAAAAGCTCTAAGAGATGAGGACTTTGCTCTGGAGCCCACACGGAGAGAAAGCCTTCCCCTAGAACTGGGTCCTGCCTTTGGACATCTAGCCTCCTGAACCGTGAGACAGTGCATTTCTGTTTATTAAAGCCACCCCTTGTGACGTTTCTGTTACAGTAGTGCTGGAGAGCTGTGGAGCCCTTGGAGGCCCTGCTGTTCCTCCTCTTGTGCCTTGGCTGCTGCCCATGACTGATTGGTTTTCATCCTTCACAGCCTTGTCAGTGGCACTTAACACGTCACGTTGTCATTTTCCTCTGCACCACAGAGGCCCTGGGTAGCTGTTTGGTGAACGCATGAGTGAGAAATGAACAAACCGCATGGCTGGCTGCCGTGCCCTCTTCCCCCTTCCTCACCCCCCTCTGACATGCTTGGTGAACTATCGCTCATTCTTAAAGGCCTCTGGCTCCGCTCTGGTCACCTTCCTGCCTTGGAGGCTGAATTTGTTTTTCCTCTTTCTGTGCTCCAAGCAATTTATAAGTGCCCGTATTTTTCTTACCCTTTCATTTAATAATTTTCTTGTTTGTTATATGGATTGGCATATAGCTGTAAGACACTCAGATTCTATAAAATATATAGACAGAGGTAAGTATTAATAATAAAAAAATTCTCCACTAGAAGCACAGCGTGTTATTTTTGGCTCCCTGTGCTTTGAAGTTAACACAGATGCCTTTAGGGAGCGTCTCACTCATCTTTCTGCCATGAAAAGTTCATTGCTGTTGTGCGCTTTTGAGTGGGTTGTGGTTCATGGTGACTCCATGTAACAGAGTAGAACCGCCCTACAGGTTTTCCTAGGCTGTAACCTTTATGGAAGTAGATGAAAAACCAAAAGCCAAACTCAGTGCCAACAGACAAGTTGATTCCGACTCATAGGGATCCTGTAGGACAGAGTAGAACTACCCCATAGAGTTTCCGAGCCTGTAATCTTTTATGCATTCAGACTGCCACGTCTTTCTCTTGTGCAGTGTCTGATGAGTTTGAACTGCTGACCTTTTGGTTGGCATCCAAGCGCTAAGCACTGCACCACCAGTGCTCCTTTGGGAGCAGATAGTGAAATCTCTTCTTCCAGGAAGTTCAGTAGAGGAAAGGATTGTGAAACACCTTGAACTGTGTGAAGTTTTCACAAATGGCTCTTACCTGGTGGCTGCTGGAGATGGTTTGGGAGGTTATACCTCCCTCTGGTGGTGAGGCCAGCAGGTCCATTTTTGTTCTGATAATCCATTGGGGTTCTTTTTTTTTTTTTTAAGGAAATTTTCAAGTCAGATCTTGGTTGTTTCCACAGGTATTTAAATCTTTCTCAAATAGTGACACTGAGACAGGAAAGAATGGTTTTACCTTAAGCAATTTCTACTTTTTACACAGTTTTTAAACAGGTGAAAAGTAAACAATACGGAGTATTAACACTTTCTTTTTTTTTCTTTCCTTTTTCTTCCAAATAATTTCTTAAACTGATAGAATCATTAAAATAAAGTACCACTAAAAAGAGATGATTAATTGAAAAAGGGAAGAAATAAAATTTCCGGCTGCAGGTTACTTTATTCCAATACTGTCTCATAGACTAAATGAATAAAAATACATTTTTAGTTTAACATTTTATGCACTGAAACGTCAATACTTTTTCCATTTTCTTTATTAAAGGAATTTTCAGGCTGACATTCTTAATACAGAAAAAATAATATTGTAAGTAATTGTTTATACTCATCCTAATTACAAGAAGCAAGTAGAAATCATCTCAGAAGAGTTTATATTCAGCTTTGTAATAATAGTAAGAAAATTCCCCTTGCACGTGGTCCTTCCTTTGAGGTTATAGGAGTTTTTAATACTATGGAGAAGCTAATGAAGCATCCTTGACACGGAGACCAGACTCGGAAGAGGCTGGAGAGGTTTTCATAATTATTTTTTTCTTGTCATCTCTTCCCTGCAGATCACTTTGTGATGATGCGCAAAGATAGCACCACTTTTTCAGATTGCTGGTGGTGGTGGTATGTGTCACGAGTCACTTCTGACTCATAGCAGCCCTACAGGACAGACTAGAACTGCCCCGTAGGGTTTCCTAGGCTGTAATCTTTATGGGGACAGATCTCCAGGCCTTTTCTCTTGCAGAGCCACTGGTGCGTTTGAACTACGTACGACCTTTTGGTTAGCAGTTGAGCTGCTTGACCACCGTGCTACCTAGGCTCCTCAGATTGTTGGTACCCATCACCACTGAGTGGATTAGGACTCAGCGACCCCACGGGGTTTCCTAGGCTGTAGTCTTTAAGGAAACAGACCTCCACATCTTTTCCCCATGGAATGGTTAGTGGGTTTGAACCACAGCTTTTTTGTTAGAAGCTGAGTGCTTAACCACTGTGCCACTGGCTTCTTAGAAGTGATGATAGCAGCCCTCGAAGAATAATAGTTGTTGTTGTTACGTGCCGTTGAGTCGGACCCAACTCACAGCGACCCCTCCTTGGGTTGCCGAGGCAGTATTACTACAGAAGTAGATTGCCCCATCTTCCTTCCGAGGAGTGGCTGGTGGGTTTGAACCACCAGGCTTCTGGTTAGCAGTCAAGTGCCTTAGGCACTACGCTACCAGAGCTCTAGTAGCATCCATTAATTTTCTTTTTTAAATGCAAGATTAGGTAATTTTCTCACATATTTATTTATTTATATTTGGATAAACCTGGAGGCTAGGACTCTTAAGTCATAGTGGAAGCAACCTTGGTGAGTCTACCCAAGTAGTCAGCAAAGTGCTTATGTAAACACAATAACGGTGGCTGAAACACAGAGGAGAGTGGTGGGGGTCATTGACCTTTTGGAAATCATTTCCTCCTCTGCCTTTGCCTCTTCCTGTGTGCAAACACCAACCCTAAACTGGAGACAGGCAGGCAGGAATGTTTCCAATGGGACAGTAAACTTGGAGAGCACACAGGGAGAAAACTGTCACTTTGAGGGGACTAATGACATTTATCTTCTTTTTAGTTGAAGGTTTTACAGTTTATTCTTGGTCGTTTTTTAACTGGGAGATAGTTTGTAATCCTGAGATAATGTTTTCACGTGAAGAAAAAACCAAACCCCGACCCACTGCCGTTGGTCGGTTCCCACTCATAGTGACCCTGGAGGACAGAGTAGAAGAGCTCCCGCTGGGTTTCCAAGGCTGTCGTCTCCACAGAAGCAGATTGTCTTGTCCTTCTCCCACAGAGCACCTGGTGGACTCAATCTGCTGACCTTTTGGTTAGCAACAGAGTGTTTAACCACTGTGCCACCAGAGCTCCCTTTTTTCATGCCCAGTCCTTTGGAGATGCTAAAACCCCAGACAAATACTACAGGGTCTTACTCTTAATGCTGGGGACATTGGTGGTTCAGTGGTACAGTTCTTGCCCTTCATGCAGGAGAGCCGGGTTCGATTCCTGGCTGACACACCTCACGCACAGCCACTGTCTGCTGTCATTGGGGGCTTGCATGTTGCCCTGATGATGAACAGATCTCGGGAGCTGGCGAAGCAGCAGCAGAGATGTCCTGTGTTTCGGGATATTGTAGCGCTGTGTGTTACGAATCGTCCCCTCCACTTCCCAGGTGTAGGAATCACTGTGTGCGTCTTCAGGATGAGAGACACTGAGGATCACAAAGGATAAGTAACCTGGTTACAGTGCCAGAGCGGGGCTTGAACCAAGAGTGTTTGTGCAGGCTCCATTCTCTTCATCCTCTGTGTGTAGAGGAATTGCCTGGGGTGCCTGGCCTGCCTCTAGACATTGATTCCTCGGGCATGGGGAAGGCCTGGGCACTCCAGCGTTGGGAACCCTAGTCTACACCACCATCCTTACTGATGCTTTTTACGTAGTGAAGGATTCAGATCCTTAGCACTCTGCTTCCAGATGAAGACGTTCAAACCATAAATGAAAAAGAGTCAGACCAATTTGGGAGAGCCAGTTCCGACTCCTGACGGTGCCACGTGTGCAGATAGAACTGTCCCAGAAGATTTTCAGTAACCTTTCAGAAGCAGGTGGCCAGGCCTGTCATCAGAGGCGTCTTCTCTGAGTGGGTTCAGACCACCACCTCTTCAGGTAGTGGTCTAGTGCTCTGTGCTACTCTGGGGCTCCTGTTCATGTTGTCAGGCCTGTCTCTATGGAACAGAGTTATTTTGGAAGTCAGCAGTTGGAGCCTGAAAAGGATATAAGCCGGAGACAGCAGACCAGACCCTTCCATGGGAAAGACTGGGCACATTGCTCCGTGCATGGAGGGCCAAGGGTGTGTGAAAGAACTACTTCCCTTTTTCAACAGCATCTGCTTCACATGACAGGGTCTGGAGGGTCTGCGAGCCTGGAGGGATTCTGTGATGACTCACTGTCTGCCCTTCCGCGCACTGGCTTGCTGTGGTCATTGTTGTCAGCGAGGAAGAGCCAGCCCCGGGAATGGAGGATGGGGAACAGGGAGATGAGATATGCAGCTTCTGAATGGAAAACCCGTGGACGGATGCGCCACAGTACGGGCTGGGAAGAACGATTAGGGAGGAAAAAGTCTTTCCATAGGCATCGTGTAAACCAGGAGCACAAGGAGGAGGGAATAACTTACATTAAAAGAAAAAAACAAGCCCATGTGATTTTAGTTGAGTGAGCTTCCTAACACATGAATGCTTAACTTAGTATTGCTCAGACTAGATGAATGCAGCAGGCCTGTCGTTTGCCTGCTCTTCACACACATCACTGGGATTTTGTTTTCTTAAGTGCCTCATAAGATTAATTATGAAAGTGAAATCACTAGACACCCGATTTAGTGTTATTACTAACACTAAGTTGTTAGTAATACTCAGCGGTGATTGAAAGCTCATTTCCTGTTCTCAGGAAAAACTCAGCAGATGTATATTCTGAGCGCAATGTGGAAACCACGTCAAACGTATGCCGGCACCCCCAATGTGTGCTGTAATTCGCGTTGGTCTGCTGTATGCTGCTACTTCAAGATAGCCGGCTTCCTTCTGTCCAAGGAATTGGCTGAGCCTGGGAGCCCTGCTTTCTCTCTCGTGCATTTGCACAACGTACTTCGCCTTCACGTAATCCAGAGAGAGGGTGTGATAGGATTTGAGGAATATCATGTGAACTAAAGGGAGGGAGTTTGGAAGTTGATGGAATAGTGTTAAAGTGTAAAGAAGGGCAGGCAGCCCAAGAGCTCAGAGTCGGGGGGTGACAGAGCTTCTGATGTCCAGGCTAGCCCGGGGACCATCCTCTAGCACTTTGTTTTCCCCTCAGATAGGTCGTCACTAACCTATCGAGGGAAAACGGCTGTAAGTCAGAATGTACATATACTACTGAAAACCACAGCAAACCCACGGCCGTCGAGTTGATTCTGACTCATAGTGATCCCCGTTGGGTTTCCAAGGCGGTAAAGCTTTTCGGAAGCAGATTAACCCATCTTCCTACAGCAGAGCTGCTGATCAGTTTGAACCTGGCAGTTTGCTTCTGAAAGTCACAGCCTTGAAAACTCTGTGGGGCAGTTAGCAGTCAGATGCCTGCAGCACTGCACCCCAAAGCTCCTACATATATAGCAGTAGAACTGAAAGAAGGAGCCGTGGTAGCACGGTGGTTAAGCTCTCAGCTGCTACCAAAAGATGGGCAGTTCAAACCCACCTAGCCGGTCCATGGGAGAAAGACCGGGCCATCTGCTCCCGTAAAGATTACGGCCTAGAAAACCCTACGTGGGGCGGTTTTACTCTGCCACACGGGGCCACCATGAGTAAGAATTGACTTGATGGCACACAGCCATGACAACAGGACCGTAAGAAACCCTAAAAGCAGTGGTTCTCAAGCCTGGGCACACATTTGAATCACCCAGGGAGCTTAAAAAACATACTGATACCAGGACCTACCCCAGAGATGCCCTCTCAGTCGGTCTGAGGTGAGACATGGGCAGTGATCTCTTTAAGGAGCTCCCCAGGCAGACATGATTAGAAACCCCTGAGCCAGACCACTGTGGCCAGTTTACAGATTAGTTAAACCCAGAGTTGGGGAGGCTGTGGTACCTTAAGGACCTGAAGTTACTGGTGGAGCAGACAAGAACTCGGGCCTCCTCACTTGTGGTCTAGCCTACATCAGAACTCCTTCACAGCCCAGGTATAGGTGAGTCATGCTCAGTGTTCATTATTCACAACCGTGCTAGGGGTCTCACAGGCTTGCAGTCCAGCCCCGCCACCCTCTTGGGCCACGCTGGCTCCGAGTCTCTGCCCTTGACCTTCCAAACAGCATCCTATTTCTGGGCAGAGCTATGCACCTTCCTGTGTCCAGCATAATTATTACTGTTAGAGAACGTGGAGTTGATTCTGACTGATCACAGTCCCACGGAACAGAGTACAACTGCCCTGTTGGGGTTTTAGGCTGTAACCTTCATGGGAGCAAATCACCAGGTCTTTCCTCTGCAGGGCTGCTGGGTAAGAGTCGCCCACGGCTCCTTCCTACAGCGTATGCTTTTGAATAATCAACCCTCAGTGTGCACGTATCTATCCCTGGATTGGGAAGATCTCCTTTGCAGTGGGAATGGCTGTGTGGTGTGATAGTCTCCGGTTGGTCTTTGCACTGGGCTGGAAGCCAAACCAAACCAAACTCATTGGCCTCGAGTTCGGACGCGACTCATAGTGACCCCTCCTTGGGTTTCTGAGGCAGTATCACTATGGAAGTAGATTGCCCCGTCCTCCTTCCGAGGAATGGCTGGTGGGTTTGAACCACCAGCCTTCTGATTAGCAGTCAAATGCCTTAGGCACTATGCCACCAGAGCTCCTGGGCTGGGAAGCAGGGAGTTATTATTACTCAGTTCTATTCAGGAGACAGAAACCGAGCCCTGACCTTCTCTCACAGGCCCCTTTGTCATGCAGCCTGGGCTGGGAACAAAAGGCGATTCTGTCACCCGTTCAGGGCGCCAATGAAGCCTAAGCTGAGGAAGCCTTCCTTGTAGTGGCTTTGAAATCCCCAGGCAGCCTGGAGGCCTTTGTCCTTCTCTGATATCAGTGAACAGCTGACACCTCCTGGAAATCTTTAAAATTGTTCTCTGAAAAAGCCATTCTGCATCCAGGGCCTATTTTTAAACTTCATAAGCCCACATTTAATTTCTGCTGCCTTTTTCTCTAACCACAAAGCCTGCTGTTTGAAAAGCAATGCCATCTTTTGTTGTTAAAAGTTCAGCATCCCGCCCTACCCCACCCCACCCCACCCCTCAGAGTCCCCACCTGAACTCCAAAGGCCTGGAATGCTCTGGGGGTACACCTCCTTCCCTCATTCTGACCCAGCCCAAACCACAGGTTGTAATCTTTACACCAGAGTACAGGGAGTCCCCAGTCAGACTTAGGGACAGCTAGTACATGGCCTTTAATGTTACGTAAATTGGCCCTCGCTCTGAAGCGATTGAGACAACCACTGCTCACAATAAATTCTTTATCACAGTCACCTTCACCTGCTGCATGTGCAGCTTTTAAATCACTGAAAAGCTTCAGGTCTTTTCTTGCCCTAAACCAGACTAAACTCCGCTGCCACCAAGTCGATTCTGACTCCTAGCAATCTTACAGGCCAAGGTAGAACTGCCCCATAGGATTTCCATGGCTGTAAATCTTTACAGAAGCAGACTGTCGTATCTTTTTCCTATACAGTGGCTGGTGGGCTTGAACTCCCAGCCTGCTGGTTAGCAGCCAACTGCTTTAACCACTGTGCAACCAGGCCTCCTTACTAATGGACAGATTTGACTGAAAGATAACACTTAGGAATGGATCTCGTCATTTTTCCCTAATCCAGGGATGCCTATAAAGGGGGCTGGGAGTGGGGGAATGGAACTTGAAAACAACAGGCCTCTGTTAATGTCTGGAAACTCTTGGTCTACACTGAGTGTATTTAACCTGTGAAACTAGACTAGTTTGTGCCTCAGTCTCTCTGGTCGGCTGTCCAAGTTCAGAACAAGCCCATGTGATGGCTACTAGCTTAAGGAGTGAACAGCTATCAAGATCAGGCAACATAAAAGAAGATTAAGGTGTTGGGGTGGGGCTCTGTCCATATCCCGGTTACCCATCGAAACCCAGTGCTATTGAGCCGATTCTGGCTCATAAAGACCATATAGAACAGAGTAGAACTGCCCCATGGGGGGTTCTAAGGCTGTGATCTTTACAGAAATAGACCACCACGTCTTTCTTCCACAGAGTGGCTGGTGGGTTCATACCACTGACCTTTCGGTTAGCAGCCATGTGCTTAACCACTGCACCACCGGGGCTTCTCCATCCCAGTTAGCCTGGGGTGATTTCCTCAGTGACCAGTGGTGGTGGCTTTTGACTGCCCATAAGCACACAGATAGTAACTTGTGGCAACAGTGTGACCTTAAAGATGAGGATGACTCATAGTGAAGCGAAGCCAGACGTGATGGTACTTGATGATGTTTTGTGCCATCACATTGATTCTGACTCATAGCAACTCCATGTGGCAGAGTGGAACTGCCCCCGAGGGTTTCCTAGATTGTCATCTTTCCTGGAGCACATCTCCAGGTCTTCTTCCTGTAGAGCCGGTGGGTGGGTTCGAACAGCCAACCTTTGGGTTAGCAACTGAGTGCTGAACCATGGTACCACCAGGGCTCTGTAAGGGTGGCGGTCCAGGCAGAATGACTTGATCTTTTCTCCTCCTCTCGCTGCCCTGTTCTCCTCTTTGTTTCATCCCACCTTCTCTTCATGCCAGGTTGTCAGGAGAACTCGAGTCTTTTTATTTTGTATTCTTAAGAATAAAAGTTTTAAAATTCATATTATTAAAGTAGGCAAAGTGGATTGCTCTAAAAATATCCAGAACTCCAATAAAAGCAAGCCAAGTGTTCCTTCAGGCAAAATAAAAATTACCTTGTTTGGATAAGCTATACATACCTAGAATAGAAAAGGCTAGAAAGGGTACAGAGGAAAGAATTACCTGTGTATCAGGGTGGTAAGATTATCAGTTACTTTTATATTTTGTCTCTTTCTACATTTTCTTCATAGCTATATCGTTTAGCGTTACCAAAGATATGGAAAGAAAAATGGGTCTGCCTATGTGGCACGCACATTTTGAAGGAACTTATCCAAAGGAAATAACAGTGAAGGGTGCAGACATACAATTAGCTGCAAAGATGCCCCCCAAAGCATTGTTTATGATAACATGAAACTTGAAACAATCAATCTTAGCTTAATTATGGAATCACTATAATGGGATCATAAGAAGTCTTTTAAAACCCTGTTGTAAGTAATTATCTAATGATACAGAAACATTTTGCAATATAGAATGAAAAAGTAAGTTACAGAGGTATAATTTGATGCCACTTTTTGCTAAAAAACATAATAGGCAGAATTATAGAAGACCTGAAAGGGTATTTGTGCATGTCAATTCAAATATCAAATCAGTATCAACTACTAATTTTTCCCTTCTCAGTTCTGATGCCAGCTGCCCATGCAGCACTTCTTCCCTGACCTTAGCCACCTGGAGCGAGGTCACATCTCACAAGTTAAGTGGACAGTGTCCTTCAGATGAACAAGTTGGCCCAGGACTTCAGATGGCAGTTAAGCATGGGCATCCCTGAGGCTCCCCTCACTGTGGCTACGAATTGAGAGGTTTCCTCAGCCCTCTTGGGGTACCAGCCACAGGCTTGGTCGTAGCCCCCCGACCTGCTGACTTCTGTAATACTGACTTTTGCTCCCTTAGGTCCGGCAGTTCACTAGGATGACTCAGAACTCAGGGAAATTCTACATTGATTACTACAGCAAAAAATGTTACCAGTGGCTCTGGCACAGAGGGTGAGGTCTGGGAGCGTTCCCAGCCCGGAGCTTCCAGGTCCCAAAGGCTGTGCTTTCTAACACATCGATGTCTCCCACCAGCCAGGAAGCCCTTGGAGCTTCTGTGTCAGAGATTTTATTGGGGGGGCAGAATGGAGGGGTGTCTCATTACATCATGTAACTCCAGCCCCTCCCTGCTGAGGTCAGCCAGTTCACCAGGTGATCACAAGGCATCACAAAGTGAGTCCTTCTGGCCTGTCACCCTCTTCCCCAGAGTCACCTCTTCAGCATGAGCTGTGGGGTCTGGAGTCCTTAATGAGGATGCTAAAACCATTAGCATCATTCCAAGCTCTCTTCTCTTAGGTGTTCTCTCTCAGGCACTGTGCAAAGACCAAATTCTCTGGGCAACGTTAATGTAAACCCCACAGCAACAATAATATGCTGGTATAATAATATGTTACCTCCGAGAAGAGGTCATGGTTGTTTGGTGTTTTATTTCCCCCAACACACAACTAAATGTGTGTGTGTGTGTGTGTGTGTATAATTTTTCTATAGTGCTTTTGTAACACTGGAAACTTTTTTTTCCCCAGTTTTGCAAAACAAAGTTTCCCTTATTTGAGTGAGAACCTATGGTTTGTACAACATCATCTCTACTTTAGAGAGATCAAACCAGTGATAAAAAGAATTTAAGCCACTACAAGTAGATTTCTCAGTGGACTCAGTGGACTGCTGATAACAGCAGCTGGGACTTCTCATTGCAGTGGTTTCTTTTCTGAGGTGCTGAGTTTTCTACAGAAGAGGAAGGAAGCAGTGTTGTTAGCCCGCTGCTTGGCACACTTCATTGTGGACTAGAAGTGTGATATGTGTTACGTGGTTCAGAATTACAGTAAGTGAGAAACCAAGGAACTCTGGTGGCACAGTGGTTAAACTATTCAGCTACTAACCAAAAGGTTGGCAGTTTGAACCCACCAGCCACTTTGGGGAGAATGATGAGGCAATCTGCTTCCATGAAGACTGACAGCCTTGGAAACCCCATAGGGCAGTTCTACACTGTCCTCTAGGGGCGCTGTAAGTGCGAATTGACTCGGTGGTGGTGGTACGTGAGAAGTGGCGGAGCTCCGAGCCCAGCAGCCTCACTGTAGTAACTGTTATTCAGAATTTAGAGGCTGTTTCTACTTGTCTGAGTTTTGCAGCGAAGTGGCTGGCTGAAGGCTGGCTCTAAGATAATTGGTAAATTACTGAGTAAGACATTGGCCTTCCTCTGTAGCAGCTTAAAATGCTATGGGTGTGGTAAGGCTAATTACAAAACAATTACATTAAGTGGGAACTGGGTGTATAACCAGAGTGCTAAATTGTGTGCACAGAAGTGTTGAAGAGTCACAAAAGTAACCTCAGGATGGGAATGGAGAGGCAGGCTCTGATAAGGCCTTCCGTCCCCAAACCTAGTTTGACATGGTACATGGGATGTCCTAGGAGCTTGGGAAGTACTTGATGAATTAGTTATCACTGGAGTTGGATTCTCAAGCCTGGCTTCCAAAATGTGTGAGTTGGGATCCTCAAACCGTAGGCTGAGGGGCTCACCTTCCCTGCGAGTACTCTAAGACCAAGAGTTTGAATGAGTTGTTAAAGGTCACACGATGCCTTGATTCCAAGACCCTGTTGATGGCATGTAAGGTGCCTTTAACTTAATCACAAGAGGAGAAGGTGACAAGGAAGTCCCTTTGTGACTTTTGTATGAAGAGCTTCTGATTTTGGAGAGGATAAGATATTAAACGAGTGTTCTTGCGTCAAGCAAAGAAGGTGGTTTGTAATTGCATCATTAGGATTAGTGCTTGGGTCTCCTGATACCTCACTCACTCAGTTTGGTGACTCGTGTTAGCTCTTTGGCAGTTTATCCCTCTCGCTTTAATGTTTTCCAGTAGGCTCCCTTCCATGCTTTCAACGTTCTGTGTGGTTCATTTGTTTGGTTCATTTGTTTCCTACTTAGCCAGACACAACCATCAGTGTGTGGTTGTGGTGATGCAGCCCACAGGTCCTTGCATCTGTCTTTCAGTGGAAGTCAGCTGCATCTCTTCATGTTGACAGACACAGAGACAGATGCTGGGCTGGGGGCTGGAGAACAGAGTTCTGGCCTCCAAGGATTTCATATCAGTTGCTAATTTGACCTTCGCTGGTGCCTTGAACAAGGAAATCTCATGGCACAGTGCCTAAGGCATTTGACTGTTAACCAGAAGGTTAGTGGGTCAACCCCACAAGCCATTCCATGGAAGGAAGACCGGGCAATCTACTTTCTGCCTTGGAAACCAATGGGAGTCCCTCTCAACCCATTGGCACTGGGTGGTTTTTGTGCTTTGAGCTTAGGCTGTTGGTTTCAGATGTAACAAAGGAAACTGACATGCTTGCTTCATTTCTCATTTTTTAAAATACAATTTTATGTTGTTTGGTGAGAATATACACAGCAAAGCGTGCACCTGTCCTGCAGTTTCTACACGTTTCTTGCTATCCTTTTCTACCTTGTTCTACTACCATTAAGATAAACTCCCCCACAAGCTTCTTGTCTAATCTTTGGAGTAGCTGTTCAGTTCTGATTATTTTAAGTAATCAGTATCGAAGTTGGATCTTGTCATGATGCCACACAACACAGCAGCTTGACTAGCCTTGGGTGTGAGCTTGTGTTTGTTACAGAGGTTTTTAATGTGATGTAGCTGACGAGAGAGCCGGACCAGAGCTTGGCTTGGACAGCAAACCTTTGCCCCAATACGGGCGACTGTGTGTGACATCAGATGTATGGACTGCATGTACTCTTAACACAAGCCTATTCCTGCAGCTATTTTTATGAGAGATTATATATCTGATTCGAAGATGGAATGTACTGAAATTTACTTCTGACATATTCTAGTATAAAACTCCATCAAATACCAATCAGTACTTAATTTTTTTGGTTGTTGCAAATAGTGTTCTGGAGTAAATGTGGTTAAAAGCAGGATCTTTGACATAGTGTGGAGTCCTGACCGTTCCTGTCTCCTGTTGTATCTCAAAGAGGTATCTCCGCTGTTACACTCGAAACAGACGCTGCCACCATGTGCAGAAAGAGCCTTTATCACAGCTGCCGGTAAAGCCCATATTATGGTCTCCTCCCTGGTCCCTTCCCCGAAATCATCGGCCTCTTTTCAGCGAATATCCCAGTGACAGCACTTAACGGTGAAATTTTCAGCGTCTTCCTTCTCCATGGCCCTCACTTCCTTTGGTGAGTTTTTCTTGATGTGCTCGCCAGAGGTGGATGGAGAATTGGGGGAATTGCTGGAAAGTGTTTCCTCAAATGTCACCTGCCTGGCAGCTCTTGGCGGAATTTGCTCATTGTGTCTCACCTAGTTTCTAGCATGTTCCTACCCTTCTAGCAGAATAGCTGGCCTGTGAGCCGGTCCCAATCCTGTTTGCTTGTCCAGGCCTCACTCAAAGGCTCTCTCCTCTGACGTTTCCCGGGTCTCCCATTAGTCTCAGTTGGTAGACCAGCCTGCCTCATATTTGCCACTGGATGTGGTTCTTGCTGTTACACTTACAGACAACACTGACCTTTGCTTCTCTTGTCTCCTCTCATCCTGGGCAGTTTCACTCTCTGTCACTAGGGTAGCAGACATTGGGTGGGGAAATGAGGTGACAAAGAAAAGCCTAACTTTTACTACTAGCCCCCCTCCACTCCCCATGTATTTAGTGGCCTGATCATAGTGGGAAAAAATGAAGTTGGAAAGATGATTTGGTGGGAAAGGACAAAAGTGGTCCCTGAGAAGCCAAACTAGCTGTCACAAAGTTACTGTAAGCAGGGAATCCAAGAGGCTGCCCCTTGGAGGATGGGTTGAAAATGGCATGGGGTTCATGGCTGCAATATGCAGGAGTTGCCAGCAGGTGGTGATGGTGGCTTCTTGGCTCAGGTGGGACTCTGGGTCTCCCTTCCTTGAGAGTCTCTTTATAAGAGCTTTGAATGAGTGAATCCACACCATTGCCTGTGTTATTAAAGAACAGTATTGTGAGTAAGGTGGGAATTTCCATTACAGGTTTCCTCTGCTATCCAAAAGTATAGAGTGTGAAACCTTTTGTAAGCCAAAATGGTGTAAAGTGAAGAAGAGATTACCATTAATTTATATGAGTGTTCCCAGACCCCCAAAATAACCTACCACATCATACCAGATAGCACATAAAACCTGAAATCACACTCACATATAGTATTGAGGCACAGTTCAGTGTGCTGTGGTGTTGATGCTGAATGTAGCTCCCGGGGCAGGAGTTTGATGATACCACTATCACTGCTGGGGTGCACAGCCTTTCTAACAGTTTGCTGCAAAACAAACACTGAATGCTGGCTTTGGTTTTCACAGTTTTTCATAAAAGCAAAAATCTTTGGCTTTCTTTCTGTTAGCAAAAACAGGTTTTTCATAAAAGCAAACTGGCTTAATGTGAACTTTTGAACCATGGGAGATACCTGTATAAGAAATAATCACCTCTTAAAAGGGGACATTGAAGAAAAAGACCCTCTGGCTCAATTCAGAGCCTATTTTTTTCCACAATGCTCTTGGCTCTTAAAACTGGACATTGAAATGGCAATTTGCAGGGGGTGGCTGGCAGCAGCCTCCCCTGCCCAGGGCTGCAGTTTGTGCCTCTGGCAGGGTCTGGACTGAGGTGCCTGTGGTCTGCCTCTCTGACCTTCAGATGGAAGAATGACATTAAAATAGGCCTTCCTGGCCTGTTGGGGACAATGGTAAAAAAAAAAAAAAAAAAACGAGTTGCTGATCGCTGTGTACTGGATCAGGATATGTAACAGACCAGATTTTAAGCTGCGGGAAGGGGGAAGGGGGAAGGGGAAAGGGGTAGCCATGCTTGATTTAGAGTGCTGCTTTTGGAACCCCAAGCTACTGCAGGAGGCAGACGGGTAGCTATGGAAAGGGCAAAGGTGTGGACTGCTGGTCTCTCCACCTAAGATCTCCCTGGTCCCTGCCATGGCCCTTGAAGGAGGTTTCATGGCTCCTTTCTACAGATGAGGAAGCCAAAAGTGGGCTAAGTTAAAAAACAACAACAACAAAAACAACAAAAAAAAACTCAGTGTCACCAAACTAGGAAGTTGTGGAAGTAGAATCCAAAACTAGTTTTGTCTGATGAAAATTATTTGCTCATTCGGGACCTGTAACCCAGAAGACTGAGGAGGATGGTGCAGTGGCTGTCGTGGGGCTTGCCAAGCCACAGAGCTGAGAGTTGTGACTCTCGCCTGAGAAGACCCCTGCAGGGCCTGGCAGCTGAGGGCCAGAGGAAGCTGTGCTGCCACAGCCTGGGTTGTTTCTGTGACTTAGGCCTTGCTCCCAGTCCTGAGCTGTGTTCTATTACTTCCCTAATAGACCATTTAACTGTAGAAGTGAAAGAAATCTGTGCTCATTCCGTATATATGAGGACAGTGAGGTCCCTGGCTGCTGCAAATGATAAAGCACTCAGCTCTTAACCAAAAGGTTGGTGGCTCAAGTCCACCCAAAAACACATTGAAAGAAGGCCCTGGTGATCTCCTTCTGAGACGTTGTTATGTGCTGTCGAGTCAGACCCGACTCATAGCGACCCCTCCTTGGGTTGCCGAGGTAGTATCACTATGGAAGTAGATGGCCAACCTTCCTTCCGAGGAGTGGCTGGTGGGTTTGAACCGCCAGCCTCCTGGTTAGCAGCCAAGTGTCTGAGGCACTATGCTACCAGAGCTCCCTCTGTGCTACCCGCGCTCCACTGAAAACCCTATGGAGCACATTTCTGCTCTGGCTCACAGAGGGTTTCATAAATCAGAGTCGACTCTTTTTTAAAAAAATCTAGTCCAGAGGGGTTTCTGAAGGTGCTTGAATAACCTTCTTTGCATCAGATTGACATGAGCATTTAGGAAAAAACGTTAC
>NW_006921616.1:11225515-11235550 GCF_000298275.1 Orycteropus afer afer | reverse complement strand
ATTTCTTTTTCTTTGGTATGTGTGTAACCAGTCATCCTGCTGGAACCCGTTTCTCTTCAGGGTCTTTTGTGGCAGAGGCTCTACCAGGTGCCGCTGTCATACTGCCCTCTTTCAGGAACAGACGACTGGGTTTGTCATCGCTGTGTTCCTAAAAAATGTCAAAAATAGACCCACAGCGGGCTCTGTCACTCAGAACTCAGAAACGTGGTACAAAACCCCAGGCGAAATGAGGACAGATCTTTTATTTAAATTTTTTTCTTTTTAGACTTCATTGTGTGGTAAGTTCAATTTAAACCATTAAGTAGCACAGTCAGCTCTGTCCTGGTGGAATAGACAGACACCACTTCTTTACGGTTTCAGATTGACCTCCTGGAATGTATACACCTTCCTCATTGTTTTACTCCCTTCACGGGCGTGACTCAAGTGACCCCTCACCTTCGTCTTCCCAGGTGTCCACACCGGCTTTGGCATTTTGTCCTCCATGCATAGCCACTCAGATCCCTTTTTAAAAACTGTAAACGAGGTGCCTGATAATGAGGTCCTAATTCGTCATCTTTTCCCCACATTCCTCAGCCTACAGGCACATAAACTTTTAATCCCTTTAAGAGAAAATAAAACTGACACTTTGGTTTTCTTTATTCTAAGTTAGAGCACTCCTGTTAAATACCATTCCAAATATACATAGACTCATCTCTGGCTGCGTGTCATTTTCCCGTTTGACAGTCATCCCACTGGCAGGGATAATGGCTTCTGCTTTTCATGTTATGAACTAGTCACAAATACCGCTCTGTGGCTAACTAGTAACTGGAGGAAATTGGATGCTCCGACACCAGCATGGAAAGCCAGGCGCTGCTTGCTCTCTCTTGAGTGGTTCTGCACACAACGGGAAACCCGGGCTGCCTTAGAGTGAGGCTGGCTCAGGCACTCACGCGGATTTTCATACGTGGTGGCGGAGGAGATGGTCAGAAGGAGGACATCAGGGCTTGTGCAACGACTTGAACATGTAGGAAGAACATTTGTCAGAAGCCCTCCACCCGTGGCAGTCGGTAATGTGTAAAATTGAACTCCTGACCCATTTGCGTGATGGTGGCATCTTGCTATGTTTGAGAAGTGGGTGGTACTGGGTCCCTGGATGTGGGAGGAAACAGCAGAGTGTTGGGCTGAATGAATGAGAAGGACGCCATCCTTTTTTGCTGTGACTTGAGAGTTTAGATTCTAAACTATCTCCTTGGAAGGATGTGATCCCGTTTTGCCACTGAAAATGGGAGACACAGGCCCCATGAATCTTACCTGTTTAGAATTCCTTACCTGCTGACTCCTGTGTGCAAACGCCTTGGCATGTCAAGTGACAGGTGTACCTCTAAAGGAGAAGAGCAGAGAGTAAGTCCAGTGCAACTAAAGGTAGCTCCGGATGGGGAGTGACCGTGGAGGAAAGAAGTAAATAGGTGCCCCCACAATGCCCCGTTGGGTTTGTTTTCCCATGCCAGTGCTGTGCCCTTCTCCTGAAATGACCCAAACCCATGTTTGGCAACAAGAGGCTGCTACTTGATCTAAATGCATATTTTCAACTTGCAAATTCTCATCTCCTGCCAAGCCAGGAGCCTGAGCTCCTGGTTAATGATCTTTAATGTAAATGATTCTGTGCCTTGATTAACATTTGGCTTGGTGAGCACCCTGCAAGCTGAACTCTGGTCATCCCTTGTGATTTGTTCTCTGCCAGATACCCGCCTGCCCACCTGCGGGAAACCGGGCGCAGCCGGTGCCTGCTTGCCGCACGTTCCTCACCTCGGGTGAAATTTGGGGTGAGACAGATGAGGTGGAACCAATGTGATTCCACAGAGGGAGCAGCTGTGGAGCCAACTCTGGGTAGAGGACTGCCAGGTGGTGGTCAGGCTCCTGAAATCTGGAGACCCATTGGGTCACCCTGCACCTTTCCACTGAGCCCACCTGAGGGCTCTGCTCCTCTGAGCCTGTCAAGAGCAGCTCTGTCGAGTTGGAGGTGATGTTGGTGATTAACATCCACCAGCTCCCTCCACCCTCCTGATAGGACACCTTTTGGCATCTACCCATTCAGGAAAGAGGTGTTTGCACGTGACCACTGCAGCTCGTGTGTTGCATACCAAAACCTGATGCCATTGACTCAATTCAGACTCACAGCAACCCTATAGGATAGACTAGAACTGTCCCCTTATAGGGTTTGCAAGGCTTTATGGAAGCATACTGCCATATTTTTGTCTTTCAGAGCAGCTCGTAAGTTTGAACCCCTGTCCTTTCGCTTGGCAGTCAAGAGCGCTTTAACCTTGGCACCACCAGGGCTCCTTATATGTTAAATGGTGTTAGCCGTTTTCTTCTGACCTACGTACGTGCTGGTGGTGATGGCTACTTGTTCATAGATATTCAAATAAGATGAAAAACAGCCACAAAATGAGAAAAACCTTTTTTTTGAAGGAGTTTTAAGAAACAACTTTTAAAACCAGTTTAAAAAAATCTTGGCAGCTTCCCATTGAGAATTGATCTGTCCCATTTAACTGTCTGATGTTGAAGTCCTCTTCTCCGTGGGCACCCCACATTAAGGGAAGGACACGGAAGCAGCCTGGGACATTAGCCTAGAGCTTGCTGCCCCAGGTAACCTTTTCACAAGGCAGGTGCTCCCACGGGGTCTTTGCTTCCTCTGGCCTTAGTTTTCTTCCAGGGCATTGACAAGTGTTAATCTCTTGTGACATGGTGATCTGTAGGGGTGATGGCAGTAGTCCCTGTGAGGTGGAATGTGGGTGGGTCAGTGGCCCCCCCGGTGGTGCTCCTGAGTGTCCACACTGACTTCTTTCTCAGACCACGTCCTGCCTGACGCCTAATTGATTTGGGCTCTATTGGCAGAACCTGATCTATGGAGGCCTAGAATGGGAGGGATTAAGAATTATCTACTCCACATTCTTTTGTTTCTTTAATAGTTAGTTATAATTATATGTTGTTTTAAAAAGTTCTAATTCATGATAAGTGAGGGGTGTAAAAGCAGGCTTTTTCTTCTTTGGTCTTCCACAGTGATTACATTTTGAGACAATTACTGGTTTATATGGTCTAACAGAAGACTTTTAAAATTAGTTTGTCAGTTAATCCATGTTGAATTCTTACCAAAGATGCCAAACCAAACTCACTGCCGTCGAGTCAGATCCGAGTCATGGTGACCCCTCCTTGGGTTGCTGAGGAAGTATCGCTATGGAAGTACATTGCCCAATCTTCCTTCCAAGGAGTGGCTGGTGGGTTGAACCACAGGCATTCTAGTTAGCAGTCAAATGACTTAGGCACTACACCACCAGAGTGCTATTTAAATCATTATATTTATTTATGGTACATAATGAATTGCTTTAAGGCATTGGTTCAAAACCAGGCAGAAACAATTTTGCCCTGTCCCCACCAAGGAACGTTTAGCAGTGTCTGGAGAGTTTGTAAGGGGCTCTGGTGGTGTAGTGCCTGAGGCATTTGACTGCTAACCAGAAGGTTGGTGGTTCAAACCCACCAGCCACTCCTCAGAAGGAAGACTGGGCAGTCTACTTCCATAAAGATTTACTACCTCGGAAACCCACTGGGGGTTGCTCTGAGTCAGAATCAACTCGATGACAGTAAGTTTGATTTTGGATTTGGAGAGATTTGTGGTTGTCACCATTGGGGAGGGGCTGGGTAGAGCCCAGGGATTCTGTTAAACATCTCACCATACACCGGGCAAACTTCTATAACAAAGAAGTATCCAACCCCAAAGGCAGCAGTGCCAAGGTTGGAAAACCTTGCTTTAAGGAATATAAACTCCTAGCAAGCTGCCATCTAGATGCAACGATGGGTCTCTCCTTGTCCAGAGCAAAGAAGAATGAAGAAAACCAAAATTCATGGAAACAATTAGTCCTAGCGACTGGTACACCATCCGATCTGCAACCTATACGACTATGAGACCAGAAGAGCTAGATGGTGCCCGGCTACCACTGTCATCTACTTGAAAGGGGATCTATGTAGGAGATCCTTGATCGAGAGGGAGAACAATGTGGAACAAAACTCAGAATCATTTGGAGGAAAAAAAAATGGGGGGGGCAGGTTTGCTGGTCTGATAGAGCCTGGTGGAACCACTGAGACTGTGGCCCCTAGCTGCCCTTCAGGTCTGGAATTGAACCCACACCTGGGGTTTCCAGCCAAACAGAAGACAGGCGTATGAGTTGAACATTTACCTCAAGTAGATACACTCCTTGGAGAGAACAATCATGGGAGAAAGAAGGGCTGCTTATGCGCAGGGAGACAGCTCAGGGGGCAGGAGTGCATAGAGGGATGGACACAGGGAAGAGGTAACTATGGGGAGGAAGTGGGAGGGGAGCTGTTGCATTGTGGTAAACTGTGGTCAATGTCATGAGACAAAGTATATGTGAACCACTGTATGGAAAGTAAATTTTCTGTGTAAACCTTCACCCAAATCACAATCAATCAATCAATAATCCATCCATCCATCCATCCATCCATAGAATATAAACTCACTGCCATTGAGTCATTTCTGACTCATAGCAACCCCCATTGGGTTTCCCAGGCTGTAAATCTTGATGGAAGTACATCAGCCAGTTTTTCTTCCGTGGAGAAGCTGGTGGGTTTGAACTGCTGACCTTCCAATTAACAGTCAAGTATTGTATCCACTGTGCCACCAGAGCTCCTTAAGGAATACACAGGGTTAGAAATGACACAGAAAATATGCATTGGGCATATCTGCTGAAAAAAGGCCTCATCAAAGTGTTAAAAAGCAAAGATGTCACTTTGATGACTTGTAGACAGATTCTTCATTCAGCAACTCACTTACTTTTCGCACATAGAAACTTGTTCAATATTCAAAAAGTGTAAATTCTCCCATAGGTCCACATCAAGGTTGGTCATTTAAGACCTGACTCTTTGCTTAGACTTACTTTGGCTTAGAATGCCTTCACAAACGTCATTTCAGTCTTGTATTTGCTTTATTAGTTTAAATAGCCTACCTGGGGTCAAATTTTAAATTGATTGGAAAACAAAATTGGATCCTAGAACAGAAAAAGCCCATTAGGGAAATCTGAGGAAATCTGAATCCAGTGTGGACTTTTGTTCATGGTACTGTGTCAACCTTGGTTTATTAATTGTGTGCACCGTACTTACACAGGACAGTGAGAAAGTGGTATGAAGTTTATGGGACTCCCTTGTACTATCATTACAATAATTCTGTAAATCTAAAACTGCTCCAATTTAAAATGCTTATTAAAAACAAAAAGCTGCTGTTTTGTTGAAAAACATGGTAGTAAGTTCCTTTATTTTCTTCTTTTGAGTCAGCTGCTTTGGCTGTATTCCTTGCTTATCATTTCAGCTCTGGCTGCAGGATGGCTGCTGCCAAGTGCCCCTTTGCACAATGGGCTTAAATCACTTTGAACATTCTCAAGCCATTTTATATGATTTTAATTTGCCTGCTGTGGTTCTGGAAGCTCTGGTAGCGTAGTGCCTAAGGCACTTGACTGCTACCCAGAAGGCTGGCGGTTCAAACCCACCAGCTACTCGTTGGAAGGAAGATGGGGCAATCTACTTCCATAGAGATACTGTCTTGGAAACCCAAGGAAGGGTTGCTATGAGTCAGATCTGACTTGATGGCAGTGCTAACTCATTTCTAGACAGAATCTTCAAATTAAAAAAGTTAAATCAACCAAAAGTATGTTTGTAGATAGCAATTGAAATACTGTGGACTTCCCCAAGACTGTGGCTGCTAGCCGTCCTTCATCCTTGGGGCCTGGAATTGACCTCAGTCCTGTGGTTTAACTTCTAGCCAAACAATAAACAGACCTTCAAAGTGAACAGTCACACCAGGGAGGTGCACTCCTTAGAACAACCAACCAGGAGATCAGAAGGGCAGTATTTACACCAGGAGATAGCTCAGTGGGCAGGCATGCATAGGAAAGAAAGACAGGGAAGAGGTGACCACAGGGAGGAAGTGGGAAGAGAGCTGTCACGTTACCGGGATCGCAGTCAATGTCATGAAACAAAATATGTATGAACTGTTGAATGGAAAACAAATTTGATCTATAAACTTTTACCCTAATATCAATTTTTTAAAAAATAGGAAATACATGGGCTGGGAATTCTACCACCACCAGTGCTGTACTGTGCTAGTTGGACAATGGGACGTGTCCCGTTTTTTAGCTGGGCCTCCAAAGGCATCTGGTAACAGATGTCACTGTTACAGTGCAACCTGGTCAAATTCAGTGCCTCTGAAACTGGAATAAGGAATTGTGGATCCTGGTTCATAAAGGAGCAGTGGTGATGCAGTAGTTAAAGTACTCTGCTGCAAACTGAGAGGTCAAATCCACCAGTATTGCGTGGGAGGAAGATGTGGCAGTGTTCATCCATATACAGATTCACAGCCTTGGAAACCTTATGGAGCAGCTCAGCTCTGTCCCACAGGGTTGCCATGAGTTGGAATTGACTCAATGGCAGTGGGAGTGAGTGGGTCCAGAAAGGCATAGCATACACATGTGGGTCTATTTTATGTGCTGAAGTGGAGATATTTACGGGGTGAAATGAAAAATTATCAATCATTTCTAAAGTACTATTTGAGATTGCTGGTAGGGCCCCTGGCCCCTACCCTGTCCTCTGTTGATGTGGGTACAGGGGCCAGCACTGGTGGAGTGTGGAGGGCACTGGACTTAGACTTTCAGGAACTGGAGTCAGATCCAGTTACCTCAGCTGTGAAACGTGTATGCTAGTTGTCTTGCGGTTTTGTGCTGAGAATGGACGGGATGATCTAAGCTGTATTTGAATGCAGTGAGGTTTGTGAGAAGGCCGGGGGAGGTTCCATGGTGGAGTTCTCACCTTTCACGGGGAGGCCCCCACGTTCTGTTGCTGGCCCCACTGTACCTGGTGAGCAGCTGCCGCGTGCCTGTCATTGGAGGCTTGCCCATTGCAGGGATGCTGAGCAGGCCTCAGTGATGCTTCCAGAGTAAGACGGACTGACTAGGAAGGAAGGCCTGACGATCATCTTCCGAAAATCAGCCATCAAAGCCCTGTGAATCACGACAGTGCGATTTGTAATGTGTCATGGGGATGATGCAGGGCTGTTGTTCACCGGGTTGCCACGACTCGGGCTGACTTGACAGCAGCTAAAAACAAGGTGTGCAGGTGCTGAGTATGTTCTTTGCATTAGGAGTTAGATTCCCCCCTCCACCTTTTGGCCTACTTGTATGGTGGTGGTGTTATGTGCCGTCAAGTCAGACCTGACTCATAGTGACTCCCTCTTTGGGTTTCTGAGGCAGTATCACTGTGGGAGTAGATTGCTCCACCTGCCTTCCGAGGAGTGGCTACTGGGTTTGAACCGCTAGCCTTCTAGTTAGCAGTCAGGTGCCTTAGACACTATGGTAGGTGTTCGATTATTAATTTTGGCATTCATTGAGATGGAGTAAGGTCGGCTGTGGTGCCAACCTGTGCTCTCTCCTGCTTAGCATGTGTTAGTGTTAGATAAAAAAGGTTGCTTGGAAATGCAATTTTTTTTTTTTTTTTTTTTTTGTTACTGTTATTTCAGAAATACAGAAAATAGCGTAATGGCAGATAGCATAATGAAAGCCCATAGTAATGATCACCATTTTGTCATCTTTATTGCTACTGAATGCAAGTTGATACTTCTTTGCAGTCCTTCTTTCCTTAGCATATATACCATTATCCCATTGTTGTTGAGTCAGTTCCAGTGGACATTAATACAAATATGTTTCAGAGCCCAGTACAATTGTGTTTCCCTATATGATTGTTTACCAATCAGATAGTTTTATTTTTTATTATTATTATTTTTTTAATAAATTAGATTTTGTTTTCTAATCAGTTTAAAAAAACGACAGAGTCCTAACTATAAAATTAGATGTGCTCAGAAAAGTCTTATTTTCCATACTCAACTGGCTCTCTATTGTCCTATAATCAAAACCAAAGCCAACCCACTGCCATCAAGTTGGTTCCAACTCATAGCAACCCCCATTGGGTTTCCAAGGCTATAAATCGTTATGAACAATATCATTAATATCACATGCAAGTAAAATCTTACTGAAGATAATTCAAAAACAGTTGAAGTAGTATATTGACAAAGAGCTTCCAGAAATGCAAGCCGGATTCAGAAGAGGACGTGGAACAAGAGATATCATTGTTGATATCAGAAGGATCTTGGCTGAAAGCAAAGAATACCAGAAAGATGTTTACTTATGTTTTATTGACTATGAAAAACATTTGACTGTGTGGATCATAACAAGTTATGGATAACATTGAGAGGAATTCCAGAACACTTGATTGTACTCGTGAGGATCCTGTACATAGATCAGGAGGCAGTCATTTGAACAGAACAAGGGGATACTGAATGGTTCAAAATCAAGAAGGGAGTGTGTCAAGGTTGTATCCTTTCATCATACTGGATTATATGAAGAAGAACGTGGCATCAGGATTGGAGGAAGACTCATTAACAGCCTGTGACATGCAGATGACACAACTTTGCTGAAAGTGAGGATGACTTGAAGCACTTATGGATGAAGATTGAAGACTGTAGTCTGCAGTATGGATTACACCTCAATAAAAAGAAAACAAAAATCGTCACAACTGGTCCAATAAACAGCTTCACGATGGATGGAGAAAAGATTGAAGTGTCAAAGACTTCATATTACTTGGTTCTATAATCAACACCAATAGAAGCATCAGTGAAGACATCAGTGAAGCATCAAGCACGTATTGCATTGGGTAAATCTGCTGTGCCTAACTCAAGCCATGGTATTCTCAAGCACCTCTTATGCATGTGAGAGCTGGACAATGAATAAAGAAGATGGAAGACGAATCGATGCTTTTGAGTTGTGGTGTTGGAGAAGAATGCTGAGAGTACCACGGTCTGCTAAAAGGACTAACAAATGTGTCTTGGAAGAGTTGTAGCCGGAATGCTCCTTGGAAGCGAGAATGGCAAGACTTTGTCTCACCTACTTTGGTTGTGTTGTCAGAAGGAACCATTCCCTGGAGGAAGGATATCATGCTTGGTAAAGGGGAGGTTCAATGAAGAAGGGCCACCTTCACTGCTGAAGAAAAACAATCATCATCTTCCCCTAGGACACCACCTCCACCCAGAACCCTGCAGAATTGGCAAGGCCTGACACAGGAAAGCATCCTTTAGCTTTCTAAAGCTGAGACACTAAAGGGCTGGACTTGTTTTTTGTAAGGAGGTGAAGGCTCCCAAGTGAGGACAGTAGCAATATGGAACTCTGGGAACTCGCAGAACTGTGAGAGGAGGAGAAAAAGGAGATGGCCATGGGGAGGAATTATCTATGTGGGAGCCTCCCATAAGAAGGCCCTAAGTTGAGGGATCTATGTAGGAGCCCCCTAGAGCCAAGAAAGGGAGGGAGCACGAGAGGCCAGGGACCTCTGGAGCAGCAGGATATCCAAGTAAAAAGGGGCAGGAGGCAAGGGTAGGCCCCAAGCCCCCTAGAGCCAGGAAAGGGAGGGAGTGGCCAGGGACCACAAAGTGGCAGATTCCAGGTAGGAATTTGGTAAGGGGAGGGCACAGAAGTTTCCGACAGCTACAGGAGACAGACTTGTCTGTTGGTTTGTTATCCTGTGGGGCTTGTATGTTGCTGTGAGGCTTGAGGCTATGCCGTTGGTGTTGCAGATGCCAGCAGAGTTGCACATGGTGCACAGGTTTCTACACAGCTGACACACTAAGACAGACTAGGAAGAAGGAGGAGGCCATCCACTTCTCAATAACTGGCCAGGGAAAACCTTATGAGTAGCAGAGAAACACTGTCTGATACATTACTGGCAACTTTATGAATAGCTCGGAAGCATTGTCTGACACAGTGCAGGAAGATGAGCCCCTTGGGTCAGAAGGCACTCAAAATAGGACTGGGAAAGAGCTGCCTCAGTAGAATAGAACCAACCTTAATGATGTGGTAAAATAAGTCTTTCAGGACCTCCATATGCTGACATGGCACAACTCAAATTGAGGAGAAACAGCTACAAACACCCATTAATAATCAGAACATGGAA
>NW_006921616.1:11221881-11223790 GCF_000298275.1 Orycteropus afer afer | reverse complement strand
CAGAAGGGAGTGCTTCAGGTTGTATCCTTTCACCATACTTATTCAGTTTGTATGCTGAGCAAATAATCTGAGAAGCTGGACTATATGAAGAAGAACGTGGCATCAGGATTGGATGAAGAATCATTAACAACCTGAGATACGCTGGTGACGCCACTTTGCTTGCTGAAAGTGAGGATGACTTGAAGTACTTACTGTTGAAGATTGAAGAATACAGTCTGCAGTATGGATTACATCTCAATATAAAGAAAACAAAAATCCTCACAATTGGTCCTATAAGCAACATTATGATAAATGGAGAAAAGATTGAAATTGTCAGACTTCACATTATTTGGTTCTACAATCAATGCCAATGGATGCAGTACTCAGGACATCAGACAACGTATAGCACTGGGCAAATAAGCTACAAAGGACCTCTTTCAAGTGCTGAAGAGCAAAGATGTCTCCTTGAGGACTAAGGTGCGCCTCACACAAGCCATGGTTTTTTCATTCGCCTCATATGTATGTGAGAGCTGGACAATGACAAAGGAAGACTAGAGAAGAGTTGATGCTTTTGAGTTGTGGTATTGGGGAAGAATGTAAAAGTACCATGGACTGCTAAAAGAACTAACAGGTCTGTCCTGGAGTAAGTGCAGTCAGAGTGCTCCTTGGAGGTGAGAATGGCCAGACTTCGTCTCACCTACTTTGGTCATGTTGTCAGAAGGGACCATTCCTTGGAAAAGAATGTCATGTTTGATAAGGTGGAAGGTCGACGAAAGAGGGGAAGGCCCTCAACAGGATGGATTGACACGGTGGCAGCAGCGATGGGCTCAAGTATAGCGGGAATCGTGGAGCTGGCTCAGGACCGGGCACTGTTTCATTCTGCTGTGCATAGGGTCACTATGAGTCAGAGACAACTAGACAGCATCTAACAACAACAACAACAGCGAAGAAGGGGAAGGCCATCAATTAGATGGGTTGACACAGTGACTGCAACGATGGGCTCAGATATAGCAAGGATCGTGAGGCTGAAACAGAACCAGGCAGTGTTTCATTCTGCTGTGCATCGGGTCACTATGAGTCGGACTAGATGGCACTTAACACCACCACCAAATCTTTATGGAAGTAGATTGCCTCATCTTCTTCCCTTGGAGCAACTGATGGGTTTGAACCGCTGACCTTCTGATTAGCAGTCAAATGCCTTACGCACTACACCACCAGAACTCCTTAAATTAGTTTTTTTTTTTTTTTTAAATGACAATCATGACTATAAAATTAGGTGTATTAAGAAAAGTCTTATTTTCCATCTCCCACCAGGTCTCCATCCTCCTCTTGTTAAGTTTTATTAGATTTTGGCAGAACCCTCCATTGTCTTTTTTTTTTTTTTAATGTATGTCAGGCATGTGGGGGGCAATATAAGCAAATGTATGTCTTTATTTGTAGTTCCTTCTTCCTTGTGGGATAGTACATTGCATGTACTGTCCTAAGCCCTGCTCTTTTCACTTAGTGTCCGGGAGCTCACTCAGTGCCTCAGTCTGTCTTTGACAGCTCATGTCTTCTGACAGCAGCGTAGTATTCCCTTGGATGGATGCACTACACTTGATTCAGTCACCTGCTGATGGAAATTTATATATTTTTTCTAGGCTTGTGCATTCTTCTGCAGTGAGTAGCCTTGTGCAAATATCTTTGCATAGTTTTGTGTAGGCATTTCAGTAGCGAAGCTGACTGTGAGGGGATAAGAATGAAGAGGCAGGTAAACTCTTCCTCTCTTGTCTTTTAGAAATGTAGCTCCTTAGCATCCTTTGATTTTTCTCAAGCTCTGTCCTTCTCTTTAACGTCCTTAATTTAAGTGGTCTAGCATCATATAAGGAACTCTTGTGGCATAGTGCTTAAGGCATTTGACTGCTAACCAGAAGGCTGGCAGTTAAAACCC
>NW_006921616.1:11219306-11220996 GCF_000298275.1 Orycteropus afer afer | reverse complement strand
CCAGTGACTCACAGCACAACCAGGTGGGAGAGGGCAAGTCTAGCAATTTGCTCAGGAGACAGTGCAGCAATGGTTTGTTGGGATGGTTGGGCTCTTGTCAACAGCCATGTCCACCCTCATGAAGCACCCTGCCTGTCCTGCTCCCATGGTGGCCTCCACATGTTGTGCGTTCAGAATTGATCTCTCCGGTGCTGAGGTCTTCCCTGGTCAGAGCTCCCCTCCTCTTCTTCGCCCGTCCAGCACACCCTTCATTCTTCTGGCTCTGTCTCTGCCACGTCACGTACCTTCAGTCTGGCAAGTGCCCTGGCTTTGCTCCATGACTGTTCACGCTAGTTTGTAAGTTCCTCATGAATTTGGTTTATTGTATTTTTTCTTACCATACATTTTTTTTTTCCTCCAGTTGCTATTGAGTTAATTGCAACTCATGGTGACCCCATGTGTCTCAGTGGAACTGTGCTCCATACATTTTTCAAGGACTAATTTTCTGAAATGCCTCTGGATGGACTTGAACTCCTGGCCTTTGGGTTAGCAGCCGACCATGTTGATTGTTCACGCTACCCAGGGACTTCATAGATGCTAAGAGCCTTAAAATGCTCACTAGTAGGCAAACTACCATGGAAGTGTTATTCATTTTGTTTCTTTGCTTTACTATTGCCATGGAGGGAGGGAGGGAGGGAGGGTATGTGTGTGTGTGTGTGTGTGTGTGTGAATGAATATAATCAATTCTATTAGGCCTGAATACATACTTAAATGAAAGCTTAATTGGGACTTGTGCTTTAAATTACTCACAAACTGAGCTGTCAGCTGAAGTGTTTACAATGGTGAAATCATTGTTATAATAAAATCCGTTGCTGTTGAATTCAGTGTTTCTAATCTCTTAAATATAATTTTTGGAAGATTAATTTTTTTGGGGGGGAGGGAATGGAAGTAATAACCTAATTATATGTAGATGCAGTGGTGAGTTGTAGACACTGTAGGAAAAATTTTAGTATAATGTGTGTGTAGTATTGGTGAATGTCCAAGAATAATATATTTTTCCGAAAACTCAGCTTTTTTTAAAAAAAATTATTTTGTTCTTTTTGAGAATATACACAGCAAAACACACCAATTCAACAGTCTCTCCATGTGCAATTCAGTGCCATTGGTTACATTTTTCAGACTGTACAGCCATTCTCATGCTCCTTTTCTAAACTGCTTCTCCCTTTATTAACACAAACTCACTGCCCGGTGTGGTTCCTGTCTAATCTTTCTAGTTGCTGTTGTCAATTTCATACCATATAGATACATCTTAAAAGCATAATGCTCAAAGCAGACTTCTTTTTATTTGTTAAGTTAAACTATTGTTTGGTTTTAAGAAGATATCGGGATGTTTTTGTTTGGAGGTTTAAAGATTATCTCAGGTCAGTAGTTTCAGGGGATCATCAACCCTCCATGGCTCCAGAAAATCTAAAGTCAAAGTGTTAACTCCACCCAAATTAGTAAACAGTCAAAACCAAACCAAATGCACTGCCATCCAGTCAGATCCAACTCGCCATAGCAACCCTTCCTTGGGTTTCCGAGGCTGTATCACTAGGGAAGTAAATTGCCCAATCTTCCTTCTGAGGAGTGACTGGTGGGTTTGAACTGCCAGCCTTCTGGTTAGCAGTACAATGCCTTAGGCACTATGCTACCAGAGCTCCCAGTAGATAGC
>NW_006921616.1:11190179-11217286 GCF_000298275.1 Orycteropus afer afer | reverse complement strand
GTTGGGCAATCCTACTTCTGTAGTGATACTGCCTTGGAAACCCAAGGAGGGGTCACTATGAGTTGGGGCCGACTCGACGGCAAACAACAACAACATACTTCATTAAATAATTTTGGGGGAATTTTAAAGATTATTTTTAGTGAATTTTACTAGCCTGGTTTATGTGAATTCAGTTCTTAGAACTGCTATGAATAAAAACCATTGCTTTTAGCCCCAGAAAATAACCAGTTTTAACAGAATGATTTGTAGAATGAATAAAAAGTTCAGTGTTTTGAATTCTAAGGCATAGCTAGCTTTATCACCATGTTTGTCGTGGTGTCCATCAATGTTTCCCTTTGGAGGCACTAGTACGTTTGCAAAATAGCTAAAGGTGATTCCTTGATTTACAGTAAGCCTTTATTTTGCTTGGTGTAGAGGTGGCAAGGTGCTATTTGGGAAACAAAGATGATTAAAATAAGCCCCTACCTTCTCATCATCTAATTCTCATGTATAGGTAAAAATCACTGGGGATCTTATTAAAATGTAGATTCTGATTCCGTATATGTGGGGTGGAAAAGCAGACTCTCAGAGGGTGGTCAAACCAGAATGAACTGGTTCAAAGCCCCAGTTGTAAATAAAAGCACTTCTGTTTTTGTTGTTAAGTGCCGTCGAGTCGTTTCCGACTCATAGCAACCCCATGCACAGCAGAACGAAACACTGCCCGATCCCGCACCAGCCCCACAATCCCTGCTATACTTGAGCCCATCATCGCAGCCACCGTATCAATCCATCTCGTTGAAGGCCTCCCCCTCTTTCGTCGACCCTCCACCCTACGAAGCATGACATCCTTCTCCAGGGAATGGTCCCTTCTTACAACATGACCAAAATAGGTGAGACGAAGTCTGGCCATTCTTGCTTCCAAGGAGCATTCTGGCTGCACTTCCTCCAGGACAGATCTGTTAGTTCTTTTAGCAGTCCGTGGTACTTTCAGCATTCTCCGCCAGCACCACAACTCAAAAGCATCAACTCTTCTTCGGTCTTCCTTATTCATTGTCCAGCTCTCACATGCATACGAGGCGATTGGAAATATCATGGCTTGTGTCAGGCGCACCTTAGTCCTCAAGGAGATATCCTTGCTCCTCAGCACTTGAAACAGTTCCTTCGCAGTTGACTTTCCCAATGCTACACATCGTCTAATGTCCTGACTGCTGCTTCCGTTGGCATCGATTGTAGAACCAAGCAACGTGAATTCCTTGACAACCTCAATCTTCTCTCCATTGATTGTGATGCTGCTCATTGGTCCAGTTGTGAGGATTTTTGTTTTCTTTATGTTGAGATGTAATCCATACTGCAGACTGTATTCTTCAACCTTCATCAGTAGGTGCCTTAAGTCATCCTCACTTTCAGCAAGCAAAGTTGTATCATCTGCATATCTCAGGTTGTTAATGATTCTTCCTCCAATCCTGATACCACGTTTTTCTTCATATAGTCCCGAGAGGGACCGGGTCTCTGGGAGCAAGAAAGCACTTCTAGGTACCTTCTTTATTGGAGCTCTGGTAGCATAGTGGCTAAGACACTTGCCTGCTAACCAGACGGCTGGCGGTTCAAACCCACCAGCCACTCCTCGGAAGGCTATCCGTAGTGATACTGCCTTGGAAACCCAAGGAGGGGTCGCTATGAGTTGGGTTTGACTCGACGGTACATAACAACAACATTGTGTTCCTTGCTGTTTAGATCCTTTGTCCTTTTCATGAATTCTAATGATCTAATGTGGCTTTCCTGTTGCCAGCTTCCAGCTAGTACTCGCCAGCTGTGGGCCACTAGGAGTTTGAGCAGTAAAGCCCTTCACTAACATCTGTTGTGTTCACAGATGGCCAAAGGAATAACAGAGATTAAAGAAAGGCAAATACAGTCACCTGGCAAAAATATTTGTCCTTTCTCAAAATTAGGATGTTATATTTAGCAGCATTGTTTTCAGTAAAAATACATAAGGTTTGTTTTATCATCATAGGTAGCGCTTGGGTTATTTTGACCAGCAGTGTGTGTATGTGGGAAGGGTGGGAGACAGAGAGGTAGGCAGGGGGAGAGAGGGTGAGAGGGGATGGAGCAAGAGAAACAGCTGATAAGGACCTTGGAGCATGTCAGGTTGGGGATCAAGGTGAGATGGTTAAAGTAACTGGTCTACCATAAGAATAGAAAACTTGTAGGAAGGAGACTCCTGGAATTTCAGGGCCATCCATTAGTCATTATGAAGACTTAACGGAGAAATGAAAAGTCACCAATAACTGAAAGAAAATGGTTGTGACAAAAGATCCCATGCCCTTTTCCTGGTGTTCAGGAAGTATATATGTTTTGATCTAACCCAATCTGCCTTTCACTGCCTATTTTATCCCCTTTTGTTTCCTCCGGCTGGTGTTCCCTGGTTATGTCGTCACATCCCTCCCCTCTCTGGCATTCTTTATGCTGTTCCTCATGCCTGCAGTCTTGCTTCTCTCTGTCTCCCTCCCTCCCTCCCACCCTCCCTCCCCCCTCTCTCTCTCTCTCTCTCTCTCTCTCTCTCTCTCTCTCTCTCTCTGTGTGTGTGTGTGTGTGTGTGTGTGTGTGTCTGGATCCTGCTTATCTGACAAGATACCAGCTTCCATATGAAAGTGTCCTTAATTCCTTTTAATTAAAGTAAAACTAGCTCTGGTGGTGAGTGCCTAAGGCACTTGACTGCTAACCAGAAGGCTGGGGGTTCAAACCCACCAGCCACTTTTTGGAAGGAAGGTTGGGCAATCTACTTCCATAGTGATACTGCCTCGGAAACCAAAGGAGAGGTTGTTAGGAGTTGGGTCTGACTCAACGGCATGTAATAACAACAACAACATTCTCACAGGAATCAAAGATGGTGCCCATGGGTAAGTTGGGTAAGTTGTTGTTAGTGCTGTTGAGTTGATTTTGACTCATACCAACCCGTGGATAGGAACAGATTGCTCCATCTTTCTCCCACAAAGCCTCTGGGTGGATTTGAATTGCCAGCCTTTTGGTTAGAGGCCAGGCTCTTAACCATTGTGCCACCAGGGCTCCCCAATGGTGTAAGATGCAGCAAAACTTCCCAAGTAAGCTTAGGTCGGCATAGTCTGTTTCAAGATCACACCGTTTCCCAGTGGACTGTGTTGATAGAGCTGTGGCACACAACACTGACTCTACCTCCTGCCTGGGCAGTAGACGCATCATTTTTGCCTGACAACATAGTGACTTAGACAGAGAGATCAGGTATCATGGCTTCAGATTTCTGGGTGAAACAACGCAGAATAGGGGAGAAGAGGCAAAGGGGATAGGCTACATCACAAAAGTGACAGGGGGCTGAATTGGGGCCTGAGATGCAGGCTTTAGGAGTGTGTATAGTTGGGGAGGGGTGTGGTCACTACCTCTCCTTTATTTCATGAAGCAGATACCACAGCACCAGCATTGCAGCCCACCACCATCTGTCAGTTTGTCGTGCTGTGGTGGCTTGCGGGTTGCTATGATGCTGGAATGTATGCCAACTAGTATGTCAGAGAGCAGCGTGGTCACCCATGTTGGGCAGATTTCAGCAGAGTTTCCAGACTAAGACGACCGAGAGAGAAAGGCCAGCCATCAGAAACCCCGTGGAGCACAGGTCTGCTGTGACACACGTGGGGTTGCGCTCATTGTGGCAACCGGTCGGTGGCAGCTTGTCTTAAAGGTCTTTGAATACGTCTGACCCATCGTCTTGGAGTAGTATCCTCCCCACTCCCCAAACCAAGAATGGGTTGAAGGGGTTATATACTTCTGTACCGTCTAGAGGGGCAGTGACCCTAGGATTGTTTCTAGTGCAGTAGGATTTGTTAGGACACTTGGGTTGCAGAACCAGTGAGTAAGTTCTAGGGAGTTTGCTAGCTTAGGGCCCTTGAGCCCTGTTCCACCTGTCACTCTGGGAGTTCTGTGACTTGGAGGTAGTAGAAGTCCCCAGGCCCACCCCCATGGTGTTCTCAGTGTGCAGCCACACTCTAGGCCTTGCCCGAGCACCTCCCATAGGTCCTAGTGTTGGAGGGATCTGCAGACTGCTTTATATAGGACACAGTTTGGGTTTTGGTTTCAGTAAGGTAAAATTGTACTTCCGGGGGAATAAAAGTGCATATAGCCAAAAGGGAAGGTATCTATTATTTGTTCCCTGGTTTCAGGGATCCTGGGGAACTTGAAATTCCTCCTATCAAAGAGTTCATGTAGTACTGGAGGTTTGATAGTAAAAATTCATTTATGGGGAGTCACTAGGGAAAATATTCAGGAACAAAGTGAAAAAAATTAAATGTTGGACGTGTCATTCATTTCTTTTTGGTTTAAATTCTTATAAGGCCTATGGTGATGACCTGAGAAGTCAAGTCAAGCAAATAGAGGCATTTGCTTCAACCACCAGCTAGATCATTAGCATGTTAGTTGTTTACATATGAGTCAGAGCTTCTAAAATGTGTTCCCAGAAGTAGGTTGAGCCTCCTCCTTAGCCTGTTGTCCTTGGGTCTAAAAATGGAAACCCAAGTCCCAACTCTTTCCAGATCATAACAGTTCTGAATTAGTAGAGCGTAAATGGATGTGATTTAATTTGAGGGTCATTTTCTGGTTCCTGAGGCCAGGATGGGATGTTTTAAGTCTTGTAGAGTTCCCTGTAGTGAAGATCAGGCAAATAATGAGCAGCTTTGCTTCTGGCCTCAGACACTTTCCTAATTAGGTCAGAGCAGCTCACCCTGGGATAAGCAGACCCTCCTTCTGTCCCTTCACCGATTTCTATGATCTGGCATTTGACACCATCACATACAAAAAGGTTGCTTCCTTTGCGGGGCCTTGCTGAACCTGGAATAGGAATGGATTCTGAATTATTATTATTTTTTAATATTTATTTTTGGTGGCAATATACACAACCAAACATATCCACATGAACAGTTAAATAACATTGGTTACTTAATTCAGACTGTGTCCCCATTTTCACTGTCTGTCCCCATAGTGGTTCATCACCGTTGACGTAAGGCTGTCTACCCCTTAAAGTTCTCATCTGTGTCCAATTAACTGTTGCCCAGTTAAGCTCACAGACATAATTCTTGATAAAAGTGGTATGCTCAAGGCAAATATTTTTAATTAATTGTACTGAACTTTTGTTTAGTTTAACAATGGCTTCAGGAGAGTGTTTCAGTTCAAGATTTAAAGATTATTTCTGGGCATTAGTTTCAGGGGTTCCCCTAATCTCGATGGCTTCAGTAAGTCTGGTTTCCATATGAGATTGAAGTTCTGTTCCATACTTTTCCTCCTTTTGATCAGGATCCATCTGTTAGGTCCTTATGAATGATTGGTTCTTGTGATTTAACTGTGAGAGGATGGTTTGAACATAAGCGTGTTAGCGTTAGGGATGGTTTTAAGGCCATGGTTGGGATTTATTTTGGAGGTCAAGTCATTAGGGCTTGCTGTTGGACTGGACTGGGAGATCAGAATTAAGGAGATTCTGGCTTAAACAGCTGGTGGATGGTGGCCACCTAGATGGAAAGGATGGAAATATGTTTGGAGGACAGATCTGAAAGCTCATGTTGGGTCTTAGGTGCCTCTTTGATCTCTAAGTGAAGTAGGTAAGTAAGTGAGGAGAGATCAAGTGACCAAAGGAGAAGTCAAGATTAGGTAAGAATTTGGGAGACAGTTTTGCATTTAGGAGGTACCTAAAGCCAGCAGGACTGTAGAATGGATCTCTGAGATTGAGGTATTTCTTTGGGAAAATGTCTTCAATGTTCTAAGTTACTGACCAAAAAATAGTAATATTAGGAATACAACTAGTTCATCTGTTAGGTAGGTGGTAGGTTGTAAAGGCTTTGAGGATACAAATCTCTCAGTCTTGTATAGTGCCTTAAGCAGAGCAGGGACACTATTGTGTCTACTGAAGGTGTTTGAAGACTCCAGAGAACCTGTTACCCTCCTTTATGAAACCATTTTCTTTTCAGGTGTTTGATAAAGTAACTAGTAATTTAATGCTAGTGAGTGAATGAGAATGACACATTGTCCTTTTCTGTAAGGCCTTGGGAAAAAAGGCTCACCTAAGCATGGAGGATTCCAGGAGTCAGTTTAAGACCTTCTGAGGGAATTCAGGACTTCGTGTTACCACACCAAACCTTGCCTCTGTTATGTAAAGATTTCTGCCTGTGTCATGCCATCCTTGTTTTGTTCAATTTATTCCTCCCCCTCCAAGTGTCCTAGTTTCTCTTCTACTGTAACTGGTTTTCAACAAAACCAAGAAACTTGGCTCCCCCCACCCCCACCCCCACCCCAGCATTAGGATTCTTCTTGATTACTCATTCTTTTTAAATAAATAGCAGTACATTCTTAGCATTTTTCTTTCCCGTATACTTTTTCTGTTTTATTTTTTAAATAATTTATTATCTTTTTTGTTGTTGAGAATACACAGCAGAAATATACACCCATTCAACCGTTTCTCCATGTACAATTCAGTGCCATTGATGGCATTCTTCAGCTTGTACAACCATTCTCACCCTCTTATGTCCATAGCCATTTTTAAATAACTTTTTCCTGATTATAAAAGGTTTAGAGTTTGGTAACGTAAATAGACAGCCATGCTCCACCAATCATCCAAATACTGTAAAACCTGTGATAGCTGGAAACTGTAAGGCAGAAACCTGCCAGAAAAGGAAAACGAAAATATTTCCCAAAGTGAGCAATGGAAAAGTATCAAAGGTGGAAAACTTGCAAGACCCGGAAAATCAAGGTGGTCCCATGGAGTTCCACCTCTCACAGGTTTCACAGTACTCAGAGATGACTGGTTACCGTTTTGTTTCGTTTTCCTCCCAGTCCTTCAACGATATTTATGTATATAGAAATAGATTATGAATTTGGAATTGTACTACAGTATTGATTACAATGATGGTTCTTAATATTGTGAGCATTTTATGATAAGTTGGAATGTTTTTTTTAAAACATGAGTTTTGAACAGCTGCAGAGCATGGGTAAGTTCATGGTGGTTTCTGAGGGGGAGAAAAATCTCAAGATGGTCACAGTAATTAACAAATCCTTTTTGTTTTTTAGGATTAGAAACAAAAGCAAACAAAACCTAAAAACTGAACAGTCTTTGGAACACAGCCTAGAAATTAAAATTCTCTATTCTTAGTAAGATTAGTTTTGAATGATGTAGGTCTTTGTACTTCTCTTATTCCTTGTGGTTACCTTCCTTAAAATTCAACTACCTTTTATACACTTCTTCTGCTTCCTATTGGGATATACGAATGCAATGTGACCCTTTCTATTTCTTTATGTCCCATCCTATGACTCATGCCAGTCTGCTAAGTGTAGTAAACAACATTGAGCAGATGTCTTTGTAATAGGTTAAAAGAGCTGGGAGCCATCAATGGATGTACATTTAATTCTAAGCAATATTGAATTAAAGGATTGCCATTAACTTTTAATGTCATTTTGAAATTTGAATGAGGAGGGAACCCTAAAAGATAGGAGCAAGAGTGGAAACGGCCTCTCCTGTTGCCAGACTTCTGGTAGACCTGCTTCTGGTCATTTGACAGGTGTCCCTCCTGCAGACTTTGCTTGGTCAGTGAGGACTGTGGGGAATTCCGAGACAAGCTGCTATCAGCGCCACTCCCTTCTGTTTGCTTTCAAAGATTGAGACTCACAAACTCTGAAAATGTATATACGTGACTCATTTTTAAATAAAATTGAGGTATGTTATACACAGTTTTATAACTTACATTTTATTACTTAACATCATATTGTATTTCCGCATGTGTTAAGATATTCTCTGAGGGCATGAATTTATTTTCTCTGGTTGGGCGTTAAGGTTGTTTATGGTTTTCTTTTGTAATGCACTTCTTGGTCTAGAACTCTGATGATTTCCTGGAGAAACTCCCAGGATTGCAATTACTGGGACAAAAGATAGGAGGGTAGTAAGCCCTTTAGACTGTCCCCTCTTTATTTCCTTCTCACTGCTCCACTCTGCTATAAACTGTCCTCATTCTCATTTCCCCTATTGCAGTAGAGCCCTGGTAGGTTTCCTTGTTTACTCTTCCTTCCTCCAAGTGACTGCATCAGCACCAACCAGTGCTCTTGCAAAACCCAACACATTTCTGGCAGCCCTGTGTCCAGACTCTTTCAGGAACTCCAATTGTGTACCCACGCAGCCTCCACCCCTTCTTCCTGAATCATCCTCTCAGTGGAGGGAAGTACTTGGTGGGAGCTAGGGTCACTCTTCAATTTGAGGAACATCTTCACCAGACCCTCAGTGCTGCTTGTCCACCCATCCTGCCCTCTTTTGCATTTAGATTGTTCCAGACTATGATCGATACCTAAGCTTCTGACTCTCAGCCATTGACCTCGTCTCTTGCTTCTTTGGAAAAAAACAAAACAATAAAATGGAAGAACACTTGGGGGAAATGCTCCAAACTCCTCCTCTTCCTTTGACCTTGTTTCCTACCTGCCTGCAACAACACTTCGACTTTCCTTCCCCAGATTGCTTTAGTGAAAGTGGCTTCCATCTCTCCCCCAAGGCCTCCAGCTTCTCCATGTTGCTTGCCATCTTCTCATTTTAAACCAATGGCTCCCATTTAGGGTCAGTGTCACACCCACAGGGGAAAATTAGTAATATCTGGAAACATTTTTGGTTGTTGTATCTGGGGAGGGCTGATACTGGGCATTTTCTGGGTGGCGGCCAGGGATGCTGTTCAATGTCCTGCAATGTGCAGGACAGCCCCCACAAATGTCAGGCCCCAAAGGTCACTAGTACAGAGGCTGCAGAAGCATGTTTTGGACTTAGTCTCACACTTGACCATGCTCCATCTGGCCTCCTATGCGTGCATCCTTGTCTCTCTTCACTGTAGCCTGCTTCACGGAGTGGCAGGTCTCCTTTAGGGGTATAGGGAAGATTTCAGTAGTTTCAGGTTCCTCAGTTAATAGTATAGAGAAAGCAGGAGTAATAACACTGGAGGAACTGAGTGTTTGTGTTATGTTGACTTTGGCTTTTCTTCCTGCATGGAGGTGCTGTTTTGGTTGGGGCCTAGTTTCCTCCTCTGCTGTTGTCTGCTATCAGGTTGATTCAGAGCCATAGTGACCTGATGTAACAGAGTAGAACTGCCCTCCTGTAGGGTTTCCTAAGTTGCAGTCTTCTCATGAGCAATCACCAGGTCTTTCTCACATGGAGCAGTTGGTGAGTTTGAACCACTGCCTCTCAGTTAGTAGTCAAGTGCTTAGCTATTGTGCCACAGGGGCTTCTCATTTCTTCTTCTAGATCAAAGGAATTGAACTTGTTTAACTTTTCTTAATTTAGTGATAAGGTCATCATTGATGGGGGATAGTTGCATTGTAATGGGAGTTGGACAGAAGTAGATTTCTCTGGGTTGGAGAGAATGACATAGGTGACAGGGAAGTAGACCACTTGTTTAATAAGTTTGACTATAAGAGGAGGTGGTGAATTGGAGTTGGGAAGAACAGCTTTCCCCCTCTCCTCCAAGTGAGGTCATCTATGTGTTTTTTGAGGCAGAGCCTCAGTTGTCAGGAGGATTGATGCTTCAGTTAGACAACAGTTGATGGGAAGTGTTTGTTGCTATGTGCCGTCAAGTCGCACCCGACTCATAGCGACCCCTCCTTGGCTTTCCAAGGCAGTAGGCAGTGTAGGAACTTTTATTTTGAAGGAACAGGTGAGTCATTAAATCACTTGGTGTATTTTTTCACCTTGTAGTGTTCTTACTGATTTATTTTTTCAGCCTTCCAACTAGTATGTACATCTAAAACACTACATGCAATCTAATTTTATAATTTTTTTTTGTTGTTGTGTGCTGTTGAGTCGGATCCGACTCATAGTGACCCCTCCTTGGGTTTCCGAGGCAAGGTGGTATCACTACGGAAGTAGATTGCCCAGCCTTCCTTCTGAGGAGTGGCTGGTGGGTTTGAACCGCCAGCCTTCTGGTTAGCTGTTAGTTGTAGCCAAAAAAGATGGGGTTCTTCTTGGTCTTAAGACTAGTTCTGTTTGGCACTTGTGTGTCCTCACCTACTAAATACCAAAAATTCGAAGAAGTTCTCTTGTGCCAAGAATTCTACTGCAAGTAGTTGGAGCTGTCAGCCTGTGTTCCCTGAGAGAGTGAATTTATCCAGGTATAGCACTGTATAGGCTCTCTCCCCTCAGTTGCCAGTATCCTCCCAGCCACAAGAGAGTGCTGCCTACCCTGGTGATCCTTTGTCCTCTCAGCACCTCAGGGAATCTGAGCATTTGATTGCCTGTGGGAACGTCAAAGTCTAGTTTATAGAATTTCTCAGTCGAGGAGCCAAGAACACCTCACCAGTGAGCCTGCTGCCAAATTGGCGTTACTAGAGGAAGTTAATGTTTTGCAGCAACTGGAGCACTTCCTGTTTCAGCTGCATCTCCCAGGGGCCTGATGGGCTGTGGAGTAAAATTTGACTGCCTTCAAGTCACCAGCCAAAAAAAAGAGCATATGGTTTACTGGGCCTTAGAAATTCAGTATAGTAAAGGGTGACCAAGGTGGAAAATGAAAAAGGAAGACAGGAGAAGAACTGATGTGTTCAGACTGAGGTGTTGGTGAAGAATATTAAATATATGGTGGATTGCCAATGGAATGACCACATCAGTCTCAAAAGAAATGCAACCAGAATTTGTCTTGCTTGTTTTAGACATGTCATCAGAAAGGTCTAGTGGCTAGGAAAGGACATCTTTGGTAAAGTAGAGGGTCAGCAAAAAAAGGAGTGAACGCTTCAGTGAGATGGATTGACATAGTAGCCACACCAATGCACTGTAACCTATCCACCATCATGAGAAGACATGGGACTGGGCAGTGTTTTGTTATGTTATGGAGCTCTGGTGGCGTAGTACCTAAGTCGTTTGACTTTTAACCGGAAGTTTGGCGGTTCCAACCCACCAGCCACTCCACAGGAGGACTGGGCGGTCTGCTACTGTAAAGATTTACTGCCTCAGAAACCCAAAGGGGGTCGCTATGAGTCAGAATCGACTCGATGGCAGTGAATTTGGTTTTTTGGTTTGGTAAGAGTCGGAGCCAACTCTGTGGTGGTCAGGTCAGAAGATTGTGCTTCTCAAGGGGGATCCAGTGCTTTGGAGTCCTAAGGTCGAGATCTACTGGCCTAGGTCAGGCCCTTGGTCTGTACCTCAGGGTGCATGGAGGGACACAGCTGATTGATCTGAAAACTGGGATTGTAGACTCAGCATGGTGCGTGCCATCTCTGACACCAGATCCTCAGTGATCAATTCTGTTGCATGTAGTTTGTGTCATAGTTATTTTTGTTCTTGCATTTGGCCCCCCCTTCAAGATTTTAAACTCTCTGAGAGCCAGAAAGTTGTGTTCTCTCCCCTGCCTGGTGTGGGTCCTGGCACACAGGCAGGAAATGGATAGAAGTTGAATTAGTTGTGTGTGGGGGTGTGTGAGGGGGATGACAACGACTTCAGCTGCCTTTCTCTAAAACTCTGAGACAGCTTTAAATAAGACCGACAGTCCAGCCAAAGTTACTGTCCTTCACAAAACCATGTGAACTCTGGTTATTGGCTCCTTTGTGTCATGAGCCCTTGGTCCCTCTTTCCACCGTTGAGAACTGTCATTTGGAGAAGAGATGTGGCAGGAACACCTGCAGGTAACTGAACCTTACTGCCCTGTATGGTTCTTTAAGCTAATTGCTGAACTGGGTGGAGTTACTTAATCCTTAAGATAGGGGTGGCGCTCCACTCAACTCCCTTTTCCATCAACAAGCATTTCTTCTAGCTGTCAGTGAAGTGAATCATCAGTATAAGTAGCCAGCTCGGGGCATTCCTTGTCAGTTGTGTTAAAACTTGCTGGTGTTCCCGGAGGTGTGTGCGGACTCTGCTTTCAAGCAGGCCAAGGAGAAGACAAGGCAAGGAGCCTGAGGTCGCTGAGGTAGATTTCCAGTCGTGTTCCTGCAGCACCAGCCCCCCGGCAGGCTTGATGGCTTCTCTTTCATGAGCTCCAAGGAAATTATAGGTAAGAACAAAGACACTACTGTATGTTGGTTATAGAATGCGTAATACCTGTGACTGGCACGGACTTTGATTTCAGTGTAGTAGTACTGTTTGCCTCTCGGTGGCATGAGTCTAGCACGTACCAGGGGTTTCCATTACGAATGACTTCTTTTGGGTGGTCGGTGTTTGCTGCCGCTCATCAGTACCGCCCCCCGTGTGTGTAGAGAAGTGTGCCGGCAAAAAACGAAACTGGGAGCCAGTTTTCCTGAGCAGACTCGTTGCTGTCTTATCTCTGCCCTGACTTGACTTTTTAGAAAAACGTAGTTTTACTTCCAGAATTGAAAGTATAATGGATACTTATTTTTGTGTTGAAAATAATGGAGGATGTGGGCCACTGAAGCTCTAGGAGTGTTATTGTTTGGCTTAGAAATCCCGAGTTTGGGAAGAAGCATTTGTGTGTGTTTTTTTTTCCTTTTTTGATTGGGATCTCTGTTTGCTTGCCGTAGTTCTGACTTACACATCTCGTGGGAGGAGACACCAGCCATACTTGCTTTAAGTGAAATAACATTTTATGTCATAGAATGGCTTGCTTGGAGAATGACTGAGGATTTATTTCTAAATTGTTGGAGGTAGTAATAGAAATCTTTCTTCCTCTCTGTAATTGGCTCACATGATTGATACTAGATGTGTGTGTTTGAGAGAAGAGAAATCAAAGCCCAGAATGCGGTCAACTGACTTTGTCTTTTAGTTGTGCTAACATCTCCCCACCCATACTGCTCACCCAGATGAAAATACCTTATGATTAAAACATGAATTTTCTGTTTCTGTACCACCTCCTTTGATGGTGATTCATTAACTGTTCGTTCACGAGTCAGTGTCTGTGTCTGTGTATGGTCCAAGCCTGAAATAACTTTGAATGCAGACCACTCTTTCAGAAAGGAGCCAAGTGACTTCAAGTCGATGGAATTCTTAGATAATAAAAAGCTATCAACAGCATGAAATCAAAGCCTCCAGTCAAATCTGAGGGGTTTTTTAAATAAGATACTTTATTTCATGTTGAGGAGTTTGTTGTCTACACATGCTTGAGTTAGATTCTGTCAATTAAACAAACCAAAGAAAACGACAAAACCAAGAGCAGGGGGAATTAAAAGTACCGGGTGGTCTTCCCAGGCTGGTACATTTTGTCCTCAAGAACGGGAAGAGCAAAATGGCCAGCGTGCTGTGTGGTAGGTAGGCCCTTTATTTTGTCTGTGAGGGGTGCAAGTGAATTTAGAGTCCATGGAACTAGAATAATATGGGGAAATCAGGAAAGAGGAAAAGGAAATGCTTTTTATTTCATTCAACAGGAAGAAAGATCTTCAGTTAGAGACTTTAAGTTTTTATAATGCTGTTGTTTTCATGAAAACTTGCCTTTTTGAAAAAATGATTAATGAAACTTTTTTGTTTGTTTATTTAAGTCTTGTATTGCATCTTAATTATGATTTAAAACAACATGTTTCAGGCACTCTGTTGTTACTGTGGAGTCTAACAAAAAGATAGAAAGTGAAGGCGGGAACAAAATGATAGGAATTCTGCTACTCGAGGCGTATGGGAGTATGAAAGTTTTACTCTGATGTGGTGTCTTTGGTGGGGAGCTCTGTATCTCTGCGGGTAACATCATGGAGGCATCTGATTAGAACAGATGGCTTTTGGGTTATTCCAGTTGTGTTGGGGTAGGATTGTGGTTTTGTTTTGTATTCCAATCCAGGCAAACCAGACTCACTGCTGTCGAGTCAGATCCGACTCATAGCAACCCCTCCTTGGGTTTCCAAGGTGGTATCACTGCGGAAGTAGATTGCCCAACCTTCTTTCCGAGGAGTGGCTGGTGGGTTTGAACCACCAGCCTTCTGGTTAGCAGTCAGATGCCTTAGGCACTACGCTGCCAGAGCTCCTCCAAGTGTTCAGTTATTCTGTACTTCTTAGAGCTTTTCAAAGTCACTTGTCAGGTGAAGTCATTTTACATATCATTTCTTCCACTGTGATGAAAATCTTTGTGTGTTTTGGAAAGGTGTGTTTTGAGTTAACAAAGATTTAAGGTACTGCTGACTTAGAAGGCTCCCTGTTCTGTGGTACACTTGATAAAAGCCTTGGATCTGAGGCTTCTGGGGCCATTCCCCTTCAGATCGGTGACAGCGGTCTGTGTTCTCAGTTGCTTTGAGAGTCCACCTCAGCGTTGCTTCCAGTGGTTCAGAATTCCACAGGTCACTTGACACAAGTTTGCCTGCAGTAAATATTTGTGCTCTGCCGGCCTAGGCTGGTTTTCCTTGTACCCTGGGGCACAGGTGGGCAGTGGGGTGTAGGCAGGCAGTGCCCAGGTGAGCTCCCACACATGGGTAAGGACTTGTGGGTCAGGCCTGGGTGAGACCACACACTGCTGTCCTGAAATCAGAGGGGACTTTGTTTCTGATCCCACAAAAGGCCTTGGGTCTAGACCTCACAGATCCTCTTTCCTGGACTATTGTCACCCAAATAGTATCAGCCAGAATAGCCCCCGGGGTCTTTTTAGGTGATTATGAGCTGTACCCATATGTGATTGTTTACTCATCCTACAGGCAGTTACTGGAAGAAAGGTTAAATTCCAGCTTCTGATTGACATCATCACTGAAAACAAAGGATTCCTTTTCTTCTTCTCTAGAGAATGAAAGAATCAGTGAAGATTTTTGGAAAGCACACAACCTGTAGCACAGCGTTACCTCGCAAAGGCAGCTAGCAGTGTGAATTCAGACCAAGTGGGGAAACACAATTAGTACCAAGTCAATGGAGTAAATGGGGTTTCACTAGAAATACACACAAAAAGCACTGCTCTCAGTGGTATGAGGCCTCTTGCTCACTGAGCTATTACTCATTCAGCCCGATGCAGGCATGAGGGTCACATGCAACTGTAAACACAGCCTGCTCTGACTAAGGTCTGTGACAGGAAGTGCTGTCACAGTATTGGAGGGCATTTGGTCATAGGTTCTTGAGCAGAAGCCCTTTGGAGTCATGGAAGTGTGATCTTTGGGAGCAATTGCCAACAGATGGATTTGAACCTTTCAGCTCCATTAACAGGGTCAAGAAGTTTCTTCTGGCCAAGATCAACCATGCTAGGCAGACATGCTTGATACTCAAGGGAAGTCTAGGAGGGGGCAGGCTTTACATCATTTGAATATAGTCCCCTTTGTCTCTCTTGCCCTGTTATGTTGAGTGTTCAGGACCATACTTACACGGGAGGTTAATCATGGAGTGATTTATCTGAAAGAGATTTAATCAGTCTCATAGGGGGGACATTGTTCTGTCTGATATTTCAATTGTGTGACTATTTAATCTATTGACAAGACTTTATGACACTTGTTCATTACTTTAAAGAAGAAAAAAAAAACCTTATTATTCTTTTAGTCAGTTGGTTATAAAATAGTCAACATCTCTTGAGCTAGACCCTGAGGGGTCTGTCTCTTTTTCTCCCTGACACTTGCTGTTTCTTGTTGAGTGGGGGGTGGGGGTGGGGATACACGACACACAAACTTTGAAGCCAACTTTTCTCCTTCTCTTCTTGTTTTTACCTGATTTATGTTTTTCTTTCTTTCTTTCTTTATTATATTCTTTAACAATCCTTGAAGCCTTGGGCCGGAGTGACGATGGTGCTCAAAAGTAGTTATGACTTTGTAGGACTAGAAGCTCTGGTGGCACAAGGCACTTGGCTGCTAACCAAAAGATAAGAGGTTTGAACCCACTAGCTACTTCATGGGAGAAAGATGAGGCCGTCTGCTTCCATAAAGATTTACAGCCTTGGAAACCCTATGGGGCAGTTCTGTTCTGCCCTGTAGGGGTCACTACGAGTTGGAATCGACTTTATGGGAGTGGGTAGATTTGTAGCATTGATCATACTTTCAAGTGATGCTCTCATCTGAAAATAGGTCTTGTTTTATTGTTGTTGTTGTTGTTGTTATGTGCTGTTGAGTCAGACCTGATTCATAGCGACCCCTCCTTGGTTTTCTGAGGCAGTATCACTACGGAAGTAGATTGCCCAACCTTCCTTCCAAGGAGCGGCTGTATTATTATTACCAGGTTTTAAAAATTAATTCTCTGTTGCATTCTTTGTTCATTTGTGTGAGATCACACACCAAAAGCTGAGTGGTTTTCCTCTTGTGTGTGTGCCAATGGCAATATTTCTAGAGGAACATTGAAAGAATTGAATGGGTCGAGAGATTACGAAAGCTGAGGGTATGAGTGTCGGAGAGAGAGAAACCAAGACAAGTCAGGGCCCTGTCACCATTTGTAACTCTTACATCCCAGGGGATGATGGATCATCCTTGGGAGCGGTATTGCCATGCATATTTGAATTTGTGCATGACACGAGACTGAGCACTTTACTGACAAGTCAGTATCTAACTTTAGCAACAGCCAGTTTAAGGGAAAAAACCCACACACTGAACAGTGAGAGCCAGCAGTGCGGTTGTGGGAGGTGCCAGCCCACTGGGCAGCAGCCTCCGTCTGCCTGGGGCAGGAGGCCTCCATACCATCCTGGAGTTGCCTAATCCCAGGTGTTGTTCATGTCATAATTTAACTGTCTTTGTGTGTGGCTCATGGGCATCTAGGTTTGGCTCTGCTTTTTTAGGGGAGGGGAGAAAATGAAGAGCAACTTGGAAACTCCCAAATTTGGAGTGCACTAGTTAGATTCTGGAGGCTGCTCCGGACTCTCAGTGCTGAGGACCAAGGTACGCAGGAGCAGCCAAATATCTAGCAGGGCCCAGGCCAGAGGCCTCCATAGCCATTGGTGGTGGCTTCCTGGTCCCTGCCCAGTGGGAGCCTCAGATTAGTGGAGGAGACCAGTGATAACCAAGGCAATTCATGTGTTAGCCACCACCTATCTGTCGTGAGGCGTGCATGGTGCTACGATGCTGAGCAGGTTTCAACGGGCCTCCTAGAGTAAGATGGGCCAGGAAGTGAGGCCTGGCTATCTCCTTCTGAAAATGGGCCAGTGAAAACCTAATGGAGTACACCAGTCCTATCCACAGCTCATCGTGGGGCTACTGTAGGACCAGACAGCATTTCATTCTGCTGTGCATGGGGTCACCATGAGTTGGGGGTCAACTCAACAGAATGATGACAACATAAGGAGATCAGGAGATGGGAGCAGCATTTGCATGGGTGGGTGGGCTTTTAGAAACCGGCACAGTTTGCTTCTGCAAATGACGGCTACTCGTATGTTTCCAATGTGCTGTTTTTGACTGAAGTGGAAGTTGTGACTGACACTAGGTTAGTAATAAAGGATTTTGAAAACAGATTTCCTTAGAACACCCTTCAAAAGCTGTGATCAGTTACGCACAAATTGGATGAGGATGCCTAAAAGGGTAAAGTGGTCATGGATCTTAGAGCATGCAATGCAATGCAGTGCAGTGCAATGCAATGCAGCCATTGCCGTGGAGTCGAACCCGACCCATAGCGACCCCTCCTTGGGTTTCCGAGACAGTATCACTACGGAAGTAGATTGCCTCATCTTCCTTCCGAGGAGTGGCTGGTGGATTTGAACTGCCAGCCTTCTGGTTAGCAGTCAAGTGCCTTAGGCACTATGCTACCAGAGCTCCCCTTAGAGCATGAGTGAAGGGTATTTTCTGGGGTTGGTGTGGGGGGGGACATGCTCATCAGAGATGCTCCAGCATCATCTCATGTAGTCAGAATCGGAAACTAGGAGCATCTGTGTCTCTGGAAAACCCTCAGAATGAATGAGTGAATGAATTCTGCATGATGAGAGGTATGACCGCCTAGAGCTGGGGTCCAGGCTTTAATGTGTGGCTGTGCCATTTGCTGCCAGCTGAACCTTTATCTCATCGTTTTCTCATTTGCCATGGCGTTGCATTGGATTAAGTGATTGCTAAGATTGCTTCACACAGTAATTATTCTTTTTCTCTACTCCCCAGTCAAGCTTTATTATAGCAACTGATCAAAGCTAATCTTGTAAATTAATACTATGTTATAAATTATTACTATAGGAGAAATATTGGGGGTGGGAGGTGAGTACCTGTACCAAGCAACACATCCATGAAATGAATTCCATCTTAACTTCTTAGTCCATTGTCACCGAGAATATTGTCTTCATTTCTGAGTGACTCATGTCACCAAAGGCATGAGTGCCTGTGTAGGCCTGGGGGCTGGAGAAGCCCATGGGACACATTGAGGCCTGCACCACTGGAGCTAATGATCGCAGCTGCTTCCGGGTGCAGACGCCCTACACATACCCCATACCTGTCTCCTAGAGACCTTGCCACGGGCTGTTGAGATCGCTGGGAGAGATCTTGACCTCTGATTCTATCTGGCTGGAAGTGGCAGAGCTAGAAAACAGACTTGGGTGTGTCCAACTCCAGAGTGTTGTCCTGGGGTGCTGTCGAGTCAGTTCCAACCCCATAACCCCAAGTGACAGAGTCTCACTGCCCAACAGTGTTTCTGAGGCTGTAATCTTTATGGGGGCAGAGTACCAGGGCTTTTTCCGTTGGAGCTGCTGGGTGCATTTGAACTGCTGTCCTTTAGGTTAACAGCTGAACATTAAACCACTATGCTGCCAGGATGTATGTCTTTAAGGCAGACAAGAAAGCCTTTACTGCAAAGAACACATCTCTGTCAAATGTGCACTTGCTGTGTTTTTGTTAGTGTCCTCTCCCCAGTTAGCTGCTCCTCATTTCCTTCAAGTCATTACTGAGAATCACTGTCTCGGAAATGTCCTCTGGTCATCCTCTTTGAAATCACAACCAGCACCTTCTTCCAGCCCCCAGCGTCAGTCTCCCTTGCCTGCTCTGTTCCTTTTCCCTTTTGTGTTTATCATCTTCTAACATCCTATATAGAAGTCCCTGGATAGCACGAACCGTTCATGCACTCAGCTGCTAACAGAAGGTTGGCAGTTAAGGTCCACCTAGAGGCACCTTGCAAGGAAGGCCTGGCAGTCTCCTTCGGAAAAGTCAGTCACGTATAACCCTGTGGAGCCCAGTTCTACTCTGACACACATGGGACCCCCGTGAGTTGGAGTTGGAGTTGGAGTTGACTAGAGTATAATGGGAGCTCTGGTAGCACAGTGCCTAAAGCATGTGACTGCTAATCAGAAGGCTGGCGGTTCAAACCCACCAGCCACTTCTGGGAAGGAAGATGGGGCAACCTATTTCTGTAGTGATACTGCCTTGGAAACCCAAGGAGGGGTCGCTATGAGTTGGGTCTGATTCGACAGCACATAACAACAAAAGAGTGTAACTGGTAGCGTACTGTGTACTTACTGTTACTGTCTGTGTCTACCTGCTGGAATGTAGGCTACATGTAGAGGTCTTCACCTGATTCCTTCCCTGAAGTATCTCAGGTGCCTACAACAGCATCTGATACATTGTAGGGGCTATCTGTTTATTGGTTTTGGGAAGAAACCAGTCACCCAACCTTTGGGAGTGCCTGTGAAGTGAACTCTCATATCGTCTTTTGAGGGTGTCCTCAAGGCCCTTGATCCTGTGGTTGGTCATTTAGGAGCCTGTGGTTTCTCCCGAGTTGTCAGTCCTGTATAGGCCACACTCGCTCCCAGCTCGATGCATTCGTGTGTTAGAATTGTCTGGGTGGCACATACCACTCCGAGGTTAAAGTCCATTTGCCAGCCTTTCTCCCATGCTTGTTCTAAGCGTCAGGCTGTTGCCCCCTAGCTTCTGTTAGGCAAGGAGGTCTGGCCACAGGGGAACAGCTCAATGAAGCTCCTTGCAGCCCCTCGTTGGTGTAGCTGATGTTTTATTACCCGGTGTGGGATTTTCCTGCCTAATTGCCTCTCTGGTTTCCAGCATTTGACATACTGCAGTTACATGTTCCGCTGTGGTTTTACTTAGTCTTAATCCTTTATTAATTACCTCTTGTTAAAACTCCCTAAGAGCGGATCATCCTTCACTTCCCCTTTCTCCACTGCGATTGGATTTCTTTGTTTCTGTCATGACGTGAGAAAAATCACCAAGGAATTGCAGGGAGGCTCTTTGTTGCCGTCTGATTTGTGCCTGGTGTAGCATTGTTGTACCTTGAAATAATAGTGATGGGGAGCTCTGGTGGCGTAGTGCCTAAGGCACTTGACTGCTAACCAGAAGGTTGGCGTTCAGACCCACCAGTCACTCCTTGGAAGGAAGATTGGGCAATCTACTTCCATAGTGATACTGCCTCAGAAACCCAAGGAGGGGTTGCTATGAGTTGGATCCATCTCAAAAGTAGTGTGAGTAAATACTGGAAATCTATGCAGAATCATATTCCACCATATGGATTGATATTTTTGAGATTTATTCTACCCCACCTCACCCCCACACTCATAGACCTAACCTACCCTTGGACCACCACACTATCCTATTTAAAAAAAAAAAAAAAAAAAACAACTCACTGCCCTCAAGTCCATTCAACTCATAGCGACCCCTCCTTGGGTTTCCAAGGCGATATAACAACAACAACATCATCTCTCTGGAAGTAGATTGCCCAATTTTCCTTCCGAGGAGTGACTGGTGGGTTTGAACTGCCAGCCTTCTAGTTAGCAGTCAGATGCCTTCGGTATTGCCAGCAGAGCTCCTACACTATCCTATAAAAGCACTGCTTATTGCAAACTTACTGTGTGACTGGAATGTGATATATGGAAGTGGCCAAGGCATGGCCCCCATTGGTTAGGAGCTCGCAGACCAGTAGCAAAAATGGACACATAAGGAAAAGACTGCCATACAGACATGCCTCTGCCAACAGCAGCGAGGCTTACGGGGCTAGGAAGTCCTCCCAGGGTCAATTAAGCTGTTCTCTTTAAAGTTTCCGTCAGGGTCCTATGCAGGCAAGGGCGTTTCCCGGCAGAGAAAAAGTGTGTTGTGTTCTGAGAACTGAGGTAGTTCCACTTAGCTAAATGTGTAAGGCTCATGAGAGATAATTTGGGGGGGTGGGGGCAGACCAAGTGTGCTATGGCTAGTTGGGACTTTGTATTGCAGGTCACAGAGAACCAGTGCTAAGTGCATAATAACTGCATGTTTGACTCGGGTGACGTAGGTTAATATTTGACTGCGTTAACAAGAGGTGGAAGCCAGGAGATAGGGCCTCATCCGTGAGCTGCTTCATCATGGAGGCTGGGCTGGCCAGAAAGGCCCTTTCTTGGCTTGCCTGGTACTCAAGCCTGAGGCCTTGCCTGGCTGAAGACCAGACTTGGGTATCACTTGGTGTGTGTTAATCATGGTGGGGAGAGGGGTGTGTGAGGCCACCCAGGTAGAGTTGCAGAGTGAAAAGAGGCTGAGACATAGGCCTAGGGACCATCAACCAGTTAGGGTTTGGGTAAGAGGATGCTGTGAAAAGGAGAGGGATTGGGAGGGTGGGGCCAAAGGGTGGGAGAATTCCAGGAGGGAGAAGTCAGTGGTGATTGATGTGCAGAGAGGTTTCAATAAGAGCGAGAGGTGTGTGCTGACCCAGTTAGGGCCCTGATGACCATGATATGGGCAGCCCAGTGGAGTGGTCAGGGAAGAAGCCAGGTTTAGAGGGCTGGCTAGTGATTGAGTCTGTTGGTAAAGGATACTTAAAATGGTCACATGGACAGGTAGGACATGGCAGGCAGCAAAAGAAGGCCTGAAAGTAGTTCTCAAAAGTGCTTCTGTTCTACCTCCTGCTTCGTTGGGTAGTGCCTGGAGTCTTAAAAGCTTGCAAGCAGCCACCTAAGGATGCCAGTTGGTCTCTATTCCTCTGGAGCAGTAGCAAAAGAAGAAGAGACAGAACTAGGAGGAAGATAAAGAATGTGTGGCTAATTGCCTCTGTGAACAACTGCCACCTTTGCCATAGACCAGAAGATTTGGTGGTGCCCAGCTACCATTGCTGAACATTTTGATCAAAAATTCTGTAGAAAGGAGCTTGATCAAAAGAGGTAAAATGCAAAACAATTTCATATTCTCAAGGACTGCAGACTTTCTGGAGCCATGAGGGCTGGGTAGTTTCAACTGATTAATCTTTAAAACTTAAACCAGAAATATCCCCTGAAGTCTTCTTAAAACCAAACAGTAGTTGAGGTTAACTAGTACAGAAAGTCTGCCTTGAGTGTTATGCTCTTTTGAGAGCGATCTATATCTGATGTGGGGCTAGAAACCTGATGACAGTTCCCGAGGTTCGTTAGGAAGCTTAGGGGCAGTGAGTTTATGTTACTAGGGGAGGAACAACCCAGAAAAGGTGGCCGAGAACCATTCCCAACTCGAAGAACGGTATCAGTGTCACTGAAATGTGGAAGTGGTTGAATTGGTGTGTATTCTGCTGTGTATGTTCTCAATAACAACAAAATAAATGAAAACAGAAGTTCTCAAGCCTACTGCACGTTTGAGGTATTTGTGAGATTTCAAACCAACCAACCAACCCACAGAAACAAGGCTGAGGCTGGAGCCCTGCAGCGTGATTCTGATTGAGTAGTGCACAGACACACTGGTGGGTATGGGTCCAGTGAACCCCTTCTCCAGGCACTGAGCAACCTTCTGACTCGGGGCCTCTCAATTTAGGCTACACTTGGAGTTACTTGGGGGAACTTTTAAAAATCCCAGTGAACAGGCTACACCCCATTCCAGTTACAACAATCTCAGGGAGGCAGGGCCACAACATCATTGGTTTAACACTCCACAGGTGAGTCCACTGTGTCATCAAGGCTGAGAAGCACCGATTCCTAACCCACACCATGCTTTTCCTATAAGCTGCTCATTTTAAAAACAAGCATTTGCAGATTTCAGACAACATGTGGGGCTAGGAACCTGGCACTTAGTTAGGTACTCAGTACCTTAAAGGCGTATTGAATGAACAATGAGTGAAATCAGTTGGAAAGGCCTGTTTATTGTCCACATAGGTTTGATCACTGATACACAAATTAGGTCTGAGAAAGACTGAGACTTTAACAATTCAGCTGAATGTATATGGGCCCTAGTCTGAGACTCCTGAGTCAGAATGGCAGCAGTGGGCCCAACCATCCGCCTCTATTTTATAAAATGAACCAGTGTTTAATTAGTGGTTAACTAAGACAGTGATTATGGCTATGAAGCCTGCTTACAGAGGAATTTGATCATTCGTTACAGCTCCAAGAGATAGCTCAGATAGAAAGAGGAATGTTTTTTGAATTGGACAAGAGAGAATGGAATTTCTTGGGCTACCTCACCTTTTCAATGCAAGTCTTTGTGTGTTTGATAATTAGCCATTAGCCATTAGCCTTGTGCAGCCATGCCCATCAGACAAGGTAGGCAACTCTTTCTGCTCCAGCAGTTGCTGCTGAGTTTACCTGGCTCAACTTGCACGTGTGTCTCTTTGCTAAATAAGTTGTCAGGCTGTTCCCAGGTTAAGCAGTGTCCACTTTTGGACAATTCTTACCTGTCCTTGAATGTTTTGTAAATTTGCCATCACTTTAAAACAGGGCTTGTAACGTGTTCATTTTGCTTCAACGCCCTGCTGAGAATTTGCATTTCCACCCCAGATACACTGAATCAAAACACACATTTTAACAAGATCCCAGGTGATTCTTACATGAGGATGGCCCAGGACCAGGAAGTGTTTTGTTCTGTCGTTGTGAGTCGGGGAACCTACTTGACGCACCCGACGACGACAACAAAATAAGAACTGAACATACCTGTTCCGACTTACTTCAGATTCCACTTAAAGACATTTACCATCAGTAATCCAGACACTAGCTATCTTCCAATCTGCTTGTGAGTCAGACCACTGGCATCACCTGGAAGCTTATTAGAAATGCACACTCCTGGTTCTCCCCTCAGCCTTCTGAATCAGAATCTGTGTTTGTAGCAAGACCCTCCCTCACCTGGCAGTGCTGGGAGCCTGTAAAGAACCTGGGCTGTCTTGTGCCCACTGGTCGATTGCGACTCCTAGCGACCCCGTGTGACAGGGTGCTCCAGAGGTACGTCTGGGCTGTTGTAAGCAGATTGCCAGTCTGTCCTGTGGAACCACTGCGTGGGTTTGGATGCCAGGCTTTCCGTTATCAGCTGAACGCCTAACTGTTGTGCCACGAAGGCTCCTTAGAACATGGTTACCAATCATAAAAGCAGGGAACCTTTCCCCTCTTCCTTTTGGTCTCTAGGACCTATTTACCTTTTAGAATTTCCTCAGGATTACAGACTCTGGAATAGCCTGTAAATTAGACTTATAAATTAATATAGACTATAAGTCTATTTGTGGTTCAAACCCACCAGCCACTCCTCGGAAAGAGATTGTAAGGTGTTTCTGCAGTGGCTTTTCCAGTATGGTTACTGTCTACTATTCCTGCAGAAGGAGAAAATCCATGGGCAATCGACTTCCATAGTGATACCACCTCGGAAACCCAAGGAGGAGGAGTCGCTATGAGTTGGGACTGACTTGATGGCAGTGAGAATTAACGATTAAAAACAAGCATTTTTTAAAATCTAATTAAGACATTGTGCCTAAGGCTTTGACTGCTAACCAGAAGGTTGGTGGTTCAAACCCAACAACTGGTCCGTGGAAGGAAGATGGGGCAATCCGCTTCCGTGAAGATTCACTGCCTTGGAGAGCCTGTGGGGCAGTTGTACTCTGTCCTCTAGGGGCGCTGTGGGTCAGAATGGACTCCACGGCAGTGGGTGTGGTTTGGGCTTTGCTTCCGTGAAGATTCACTGCCTTGGAAACCCAGTGGGGGTTGCCATGAGTCAGAATTGACTCGATGGCAGTGGGTTGGGTATCAGTCTAATTACACATTAATGAATAATAATTTGATTAGAATGTACCTGTCCCCCACAGAGGCCATTTCCCACATATAGATCACTTCTGTCCAGTGAGGGGTTTGTGCCCATTTGTAACGAGGCCCACCGCCCAGCCGTATGCCACTGGAACATTCATTCCTGAGCCTCAACTTGCCTTTTCAGTAGACTGGTACCGGTAGCCGTTGGGTCAGTTCTGACTCGTGGCTGCCCCATGTGTGCCAGGGTGGAGCAGTGCACCATGGGGTTTTCAGTGGCTGCTTCAGGTGGGAGGGAGAGGAGGTTGTACGGCCTTTCTGCAGTGGCTTTTCCAGTATGGTTACTGTCTACTATTCCTGCAGAAGGAGAAAATCCATATGCAAGTTCAAATTTCTGACAGCTATTTAACACACTACCTCCCCATCCCCCAGTGACCCAATGAAGAGAGAGATTGTGTTTATGGTGATGTTTGCAGCATGCAGAGTGACAAGTATTTGGGTGATTGAGTTGTGACTGCTGTTTAACAGGGTCTCAATCTTTGTCCGCTGCCCAGGAATTGAGGTTAATTACCGTGTGTTTTCTGAATCATATGCCTTTATTGTTTGGTATGTGAAAGTTCACATGTGTATGAAGGCTTCCACATCTTTATTTTGAAAGGAAACCTTTTCAGGGTTGGGGGATAGAAATCAACAACAGATTACATGAGCATGGAAAAGGGCCCTAAGAACTTTAGTAGCTGGAATGGAAATTTATGATGATGCACAATGAGCTAGTGCTCATTTTTGAGTGGGAACTCCCTTTCCGGTTCACACAGGATAAACAATGCAACGCACTGCCATCAAGTCAGATCCAACTCATAGCAACCCCTCCTTGGGTTTCCAAGTGGTATCACTATGGAAGTGGATTACCCAACCTTCCTTCCAAGCAGTGGCTGGTGGGTGAACCGCCAGCCTTCTGGTTAGCAGTCAAATGCCTTAGGCACTATGCTACCAGGGCTCCTTCACAGAGGATAGTAGCAGTCTGTCCTTTCGGTTTGAATACTTAAGTATTTCTCATAAGATTACATTAAGTCTGTATGTCTAGTCAGTTGTTAACATTCCCCTGCTTTCATCAAAAGTGGTTTATGGTTTTCATTTTTGGCATCAGGTGATGTTATTGCTGAAATGAGGTTTACTGTGAATTTGTGCTTCTTTGAGTGTGCTTGCATGTATAACAGAGGGCACTCTGAGAAATAACCCTATAGCTCCTACCTCATGGAAAGGTGAGGACAGTGAAGCAAATTTGACAAGGATTATGAGGAAAATAGAGTCCCTATGTAGATGATCATTATCAGCCTAGAAAACCCATGGGGCTGTTCTCATCTGCTGCATGGGATCACTGTAAGTTAAGATGACTCGCCAGCACCCAATAACAGGACGGTGACCTTAAGTAACTTGCAGCTAGCTTAAGAGAATTAAGAGTTACACACTTCAAAAGAGATAAACAGTTAAGAATGGGCTCATGACTCAGTGGCCAAGGAGTGGTCTACACAGTCATGATGGTAGGAATTCAGAGAATGGAGAGGTTGGCTGTTACAGACCAGTTTGTTCTGGTGATAGCTGCCTGGAACCTGGAAGAATCAAGTGTTTCCCTGGGACTAAGGGGAGAAAACGCAAAGAATCATGAGTGCGGGACTGTGTACCTGGGATAAACAAACAAAAAAACCAACCTGTTGCCCTCAAGTCAATTATGACTCGTGATCACGGCAACACCCTATGTTTCAGAGGAGAACTGCTGCATAGGGTGTTCTTGGCTGTAATCTCTAAGGAAGAGATGGCCAGGCCTTCCTTTGACAGCACTACCACGTGTGTTTGAACTACCAACCATTAGGTTAGTGGTCGGATGCCAACCGTTTGAGCCCCCCAAGGGTAGTAGACTGAAAACTTTATAATACAACAATTAGATTAATGTATTTGACAAAACAAACAAGAGTGTCTGTTACTGACAGATGATTTAAATTGGATTCTCTGCCGACTGAGTTACAGATATTCTAAAGTTCTAGGCAAAAGTGAAACAAGAATTCTGAAATCTGTTCATTATGGTCAAGGGCTGGCTTCCACAGTATTGACAGAAGTGTGCTTTGTTCTTCATGTAAATTCTCATCATCTATCTCATATGCTGGTTTTTGTGTGCCGAGAAGTTGATTCCAACTCGGAGTGATCCTATAGGACAAGGTAGAACTGGCCTATAAGGTTTCGTAGGCTGTCATCTTTATGCAAGCAGATCACTTAAGTTTTTTCTCCCTCAGACCCACTGGTGGGTTCAAACCTCTGACCTTTCACTTAGCAGCTAAGTGTTTAATCATTCATTGGGCTACCAGGGCTCCTTGTCTCATGGGCTTCCCACTGTCATCAAGTTGATTCTGAGTCACAGCTCTCCGGAGGACAGAGTAGAATTGCCCCATA
>NW_006921616.1:11169589-11189889 GCF_000298275.1 Orycteropus afer afer | reverse complement strand
GGGTTTGAACCGCCAGCCGTCTGGTTAGCAGGCAAATGTCTTAGCCACTATGCTACCAGAGCTCCCGCTTATGTACTTACACCATGATTAATTTCATGCTTCTTTCTCCAGCATTCCAGTGACAGGGAGAATCTTAAGTATCCCTGGAACAAAGTAAACTAGTGGTATAAATTTTGATATTGTTATGCAGACCCTCGTGGTGGGGGTAGTGCAGGTTAGAATAATGCCCTGCTAATACTTACAGCCATTCCTCGGAAGGAAGATGGGGCAATCTACTTCCGTAGTGATACTGCCTTGGAAACCCAAGGAGGGGTCGCTATGAGTCAGGTCTGACTCGATGGCACATAACAACAACAATACTTACAGGGGAGCTCTGGTGGCATATTGCTTAAGGCATTTGACTGCTAACCAGAAGGCTGGCAGTTCAAAGCCACCAGACATCCCTTGGAAGGAAGACTGGGCAGTCTGCTTCTGTAGAGATACCGCTTTCAGAAACTGAAAGAGGGGTCGCTATGAGTCGAATCCGACTGGATGGCAGTGAGGTGGTATTTTTTTTTTTTTTTTAAAAATACTTACAGACCCTACCAGAAGTTCTCAAGTCTCATCTACTGTGGTAACTGAAGGGACTGTTTCCACAAACCTGAACTCCTCGGTTCTTTTCCTGATTCTTTTCCTGATTCTGGTCCAAGTCCACAGATCCAGCCATCCATTCTTTTTTGATGAGACAGACAGTGCATCTCCTCCAGTCTGTGTCCGACTTCAGAGATGTGTTCATACTATTGAACAGGCCCAACCAAAATCAGGGATGGCGAGGGCTTCATTTCTTCCGTACACTCACTTTCTTCTTGACCGTGTATGGGCTCAGGTGGTCCAAATGTGGAATGGCCACCCTGTTTCTCTGCATAACCAGGAGAAATCATGTCCCTAAAGACATTTGTCCTCTCTGCAACACTGAGGTGGGACATATTATAATTTAGCTCTCTGTCAGTCGATTCTGTTTTTTCTTCCTGAGATCATAGTATAAGCATAATTGTGTTTTCCTCTCATTTTTTATCCTGTTTAAGTCTTGTGGTTCTAGAGTCAGCGTATGCAAGAGACAGATGTTTTAGTGGTTACCAGGGGCTGGGGGAGGAGGAAACAGGAGTTACTGCTGAAGGAGGGAGGATTACTGAGTTTCTGCTCAGGATGATGAAACACTGTTGGAAATACATGGTGATCATGGTTGAATAACACAGTAATGTCACTGCCGCTGGATCATCCACTGAAAAGCAGTTAAAACGATAGATGTTTTTGGTCTGTATACCCCCCACCCCTGCAACACACACACACACACACACACACAGTCTTGTGATGTAGCACAGAACAGAGTGATGGAAAGGCCAAGGGTTTGGTGGTTTGTTTACATATTAATGGCCTTGAAAGTAAAACTTTAAGAATGATTTTGTAAGTTGTTTTCCTACAGCTGAGGGGATGCTTCTGCCTCCTTGAGGAATTCTAGGCATCCTCTTGGTGTTTCTGATAACCCTCTGGATGGAGTTCCTGGGTGGGTGGCATTAGCAGTCAATATGTTTTAAGTGTTATTCTGCATGTTCATACCTGTCCACAATCCCTTCTCTGCAGTTCCAAAACCCTATAGGCCCAGAAACGGAAGACTCTTTGCTAGGTTTCTGAGAAACTCACTTGATAGCAAAAGCTACCAAATCAAGTTGAGTTTTTATGATTTTTGTGTATAACATTGAACTTAACTGTTTACGCATTTTGCTGCACGGGTACTAATATTTGATTAGGGACTTGCCCCAGTTTATTGGGGGTGTTGCGTAATACTTGGAATATTCTCTGCACAACCTTCTAACTGAGAGAAAAGTGACTTGTGGAACACATTTGGCCCTAAGGGTTTCCAAAAAAGGCTGACTTTGTCAAGAACCTGTTAGGATAGCTACTCCATTCTTCTCTGTTTCCAGGCCAGTGCTATGTTCCAGGCCTTTGCCTTATGGCTTTCTGGTGCCACTGGAAACCTTGAGTGGTCTGCCTTTTCAGACTTTGGAAGGTGCCACACCTCATGTTGACCCCTTGTGAGGGAGGAATCCCCTCCTTCCCGACGTCTTGGAGTGAGACAGGAACTGGGCTTGAGGTTGGTCGCTGAGATTCCTTCTGGCCCCACTGCTCCTCCGACCCTGGGAAGTCTAGCACGCTCTGCTGCTCACTGCCGTTGAGTCGATTATGACGCGTGACAACACCATGGTTGCTGGGTGGAGCAGCTTCATGGGTTTTTCCAGGCCGTGACCTTTCAGAAGCAAGTAGCCAGGCCTGTCTTCCAAGGCAGCTCTGGGTGGATTCAAACAGCCAACCTTTCAGCTGGTAGTCGAATACTTAACCGTTCATGCCACCCAAGGACTCCCAGGATGTTTTAGGGACATTAAATGAAGAAAGTGCTTCATTCTGCCTCACAGTGAATTTCATAGGACAGAGTAGAACATGGAAGCAGAGTGCCACGTCTTTCTCCCGTGGAGCAGATGGTGAGTTCGAACTGCCACCCTTTTGGTTAGCAGCTGAATGCTTACCCGTTGCCCCACGTAGCATTCAGTAAACACTGAGGGGCAGAGAGGTTGTGTTCATGGGCACAGGGCATGTTGACTGGTATCCGTGGCTGTCCTCGGAATGCCCTCCTCTGCCTCATCCGCTGGTTGCCGGGTTTCATGTGCCCCACGTAGCCCTCCCTGTCTACAGCCCTGGTAACTGTTTTGTTTTTCTGATTCGGTTTTTCCTTTGCCAAGCCTTTTTGTCTGTGAGCACCAGGGCCACAGAGGCATGTGCAGGAGCGACGTCTGTGTCCTCAGTGCCGGCTTCAGCCCTGGCATCCCTGAAGCAGCAGTGTAGGCGGTGCTGCCGCAACAGCTGGCTGCTCCAGAGTTCATTGAAAACCAGTGTCTCCCACTCGCATCGGGGCTGAATCCCCGGGGTGGCTCTTCACTTCTGAACTTGCCCTCCTTTCTACTTAGATGCAGCTCAGGGTCAATTACCTTTTGGCATCAAGTTCATGGTTCCTCTGCTTGACCAGTACTATTTTCTGTTGTATCCTAAGGGCAAGGGTGGGATCAGCTGAGGAAGGGATTTCAGTGTGATAGGAGCTTTGGTAGCATGTAGTGCCTGAGGCTCTTGCCTGCTAACCAGAAGGCTGGTGGTTCAAACCCACCAGCCACTCCTCGGAAGGAAGATGGGGCAATCTACTTCCCGTAGTGATACTGCCTCGGAAACCCAAGGAGGGGTCACTATGAGTCCGGTGCGACTCAAGGGCAAACAACAACAACAATAAGAGAGTAATTAGTCTGGAAGGCCGTTGGATTTGGGGTCTGTGAACGTGTTTTCTGGCTGTTGACTTTGCCCATTGGGGTTGGAGAGTGCCAGTTTATAAAGATGAACTTTAATTACACAGTCAAGAAGGTCTCTTTGAATTTTGTTTTATGACCTTCTTGTTGGGAGGACTTTTCTGTTTCTAAATAGGAAGGAAGTGGATGAGCAGGTCTGGCAACGTAGCAGCTCCAGACTGACAGTCAGGCAGAGGGACAGACGGAGTGGTACTGGAGTGGTCCTATCTCAGAGTTTTGCTCTTTGCCATATTTCCTTTGGGACTGAATTCCTGACAGGCTCTTAGGATGACAGGGTGCTTATGGACTGGTCTTGCGTTCGACAATGTTCTCTTTAAATAGGCAAGTCCTGCTTTGCCTTTACTCAGCTTTCTTCCTCCTCCTCCCCTTGAAACAAAAATTGGTACTGGCAGGTAAATTATAATCACAGGTCACCCCAGTAGGTGACCTTTCTTTTCTTTTTTTTAATTTTTTATTGTGATTTGGGTGAAAGTTTACAGAGCAAATTCATTTTCCATACACGGTTCACATATAGTTTGTCTCATGACAGTGACTGCAGTTTCCCACAGTGCAACAGCTCTCTTCCCACTCTCTCCCCATAGTCACCTCTTCTCTGTGTCCTTCCCTCCCATGCACTCCTGCCTGCTGAGCTGTCTCCCTGTGCATACACAGCCCTTCTATTCTCCTGTGATTGGTATCTCCAAGGAGTGTATCTACCTAATGTAAATGTTCAGCTCATAGGCCTGTCTTTTGTTTGGCTGGAAGCAACAGGAGTGGGTTCAGTTCCACACCTGAAGGGCAGCCAGAGGCCATAGTCTCAGGGGTTCCACCAGGCTCTATCAAGGTGATCCTTCTAAAGACATAAATCCATGCAGTGTTGGTAGCCATGGTCAGCCCATCAAGTGAGACAAAGGCCTTGGTGTCTAGTAGGAATTAAGCTGCCTCTCCTCTCCTCTGACACCTGAAAAGGGTTGTTGAGAAGGGAGGGTGAAAATAATGAGTTCTATGTGCTCACTCTGTGGGACCGTGGAGAAACAAAGAGAAGACTGAGTGGCAATTATGTTCCCAAAGTGGGTCCCCAAATGAGCAAACCATTAAAGACTTGTGATCTCCTCCTGTAATGATTACAGCCTAGGAAACCCAATGGGACAGTTCTACTCTGTCAAATCGTAGAAGCTACTTGATGGCACATGACAACAAGTGTAGGACTGGATTAAGGCTCCTGGGCTGGGCCCACCACTCTGTTTTCATAAGCCATCCAGGTGATTCTGATGTTTGGGAAGCTCTGCTGTAGGAATGCATCATCCCAGGCCTTCCCCAGGAATCCCAGCCATCCCAGAGATGCTGTGTCCCAGGAATCAGCCTCCCTGCCTTTGAGGTCTCTGCTAAGTGCAAACACACTGAAAGGCTTACATAGCTTTCTAACTGGTTCTGAGTTGATCATTACCATGAGCAAACACCTGCACAGTGTTAAGTACCTGCAGAGTGAGAGCAGGGGTGATGCTTTTAATAGGTATCTGGACAAAGTTGAGGTGTAACTTTTGAGGAGGGACACCTAGAGACAAGAGAGAAACACCACTGATGCAGAATAGTGGAGGGTTTCCATGATGAATGTCACTGACTTGATAACTTGTCATAGGACTGGTATTCCTGTGTGGTCCACCATATTGCCTTTGCTGGCCTAGATATTTAATAATTTGGGAAATTTCCTTCCTACTTCTGCTGAAGTCCAAATAAAATGATGCTTGAGCAGCAGACTTGACTGTGTGATTTTCCAAGTACTTCTTTGGGATTTAGCATTTAGGACCTCTGATCATTTGGGAGCCACAGGGATTTTAAGACTCAAACCCAGGGTCAGCCAGCCCAGGCTTGTCTTGTCAGTGGGTGTCTGAAGGAAAACAGTGGGAGAGGATATGACTTTCCTCTGTGATGGGTACATGGGTGGGCAGTGTATCTTGCACTGAGCGGTGCAAACGATTAACACACTTCATGCTAACTGAAAGGTGTCTGAGGGCTCTGTCCACCTAGGGGTGCCTTGGAAGAAAGGTCTGGGTTGCGTACTTTCAAGAATGACCACGGTTCTGACACACACAGGGCCGCCGTAAGTTGGAATTGATTGACAGCAGCTGTTTATACATACATACATATATACAATACACACACACACCACTCTATCTTAAAGCCATTGATGGATCTGTTATTAACATATTTGCCCCTTCCATTGAGTTTCTGCCTACACGACCCCTTGTTATTCCCCATCTTCTTCACTTCTTAGAGTTCTATAAGTTTATTACTATTTGTGTGAAGCGATGTACATAAACATTGACCTGCTGTGACATTTCTATAGGTGGAAGTTAATTCTGTGGAATACTTGATAAGTGAATATAAATATGTTAGGATAAATTGGCTTTGTTTGAAAATTTACCTTACGGCTTTGGAGTTATGTTGTTTTCATTAGATGCAGAGAGTATTTACTTAAATGTTTAGGATCAGTGAAGGTTGGTAATGAAATAGAACTGAATTATGTGGTAAATTTGAAAGTATGTATATAGTATACTGAATCTTTATTGTTGGTATCAACTTATTATCCATTTGACATACTTCTGGGACTTTTTAATGAATTAAATGTACCCAGATAATGTATTAACAAAGACCAAATGCTCTCTGCAGTGACAACAGTAGGTTTTGTTGTAATGTGTGTTTCTTTTTGGGGGGAGGAAATTGTTGCTTATGAAACCATGTCTGGGTCTGGGATGGAAAGTGATGAGAAAATGGTTCATTATATAGACTTTTGTTAAAGCCAGACTTTTGAGGAATATTTATACCTTACATAAAGTGAATGTGGGCTGTGCATATTTTCAGTGTTAGCGTGTACACAGCTCTGTGGTTATCATTTTCTGACTCATTAAATTAGGGAGCTTAGACTTGGAGTGTTGCCAACTACTCTGTGCTCTGCTAGTTCTGGGCAGGTAGTGAACATGATTAGCCATCATTACTGAAGCAGAGGAGGAAGAAATGATAAGAATGACCTGAACTCTCATAGGGCAATTCGAACTTAATGAAATACATCATTGTACTTGGTACCATGTTTCCATTTGCCTGAAGGGTGCCATAGCATTTGTGGTACGTTAAGAGGAAACATCACTATTCTACTTGAGGTGGGATTGAAGCAGTTTAAAGTTGTAGTACCATTTCCTAATCTGAAAAATCTGCATCTTTTTTTTTTTTTTTAAATCTCTAAATGGACTGTTTCTTGGGTTTTCACTTGAACTAGACAGTAGACCTTCTTAACCATATTAGACATCGTCAAGTTGTTAAATATTTTCCGTGTGTGTGGTTTGTGGATGTGCTCACGTGCTGGTGTATTCTTGAATTAAGATGCTATTGTTAGTTGCCGTGGAGTCGGTCCTGGCTGATGGCGACCCCATGGGGTGTTTCAATGTCTGTGACCTTTCTGAAACAGATCCCCAGGCCTTACTTCCAAGGCCTCTAAGTGGATTTGAACCACTATCCTTTCTATTAGTGGTTGCAAAAACGACAAGGAGGCCACATGTTCTGACCTCGACCCACGAGAGGAAGACAGAATTACCAGCAGTAACCCAAGGCCTATTCCCGCCAGGCCAGACATGCTGCCTCCCTCCAGCCCTTTCTCCAACCGTTCCTCCCAAAGCACCCACCACCTCTCTCCTGGGTTCGATAATTCGCTGCAGTGGCCACACAGAACTCACAGATTATGGGGTTTATTAGGGAAGCACCAGGCTACAATTCAAGTTCAGGAAGAATGCTCAGTCTCTCTCCCAGCCCACCGTCCCTCAGCCAACAGTCTCTCACAGTCTCTTTCCCAGCAATGCTGGTCCCTTGGTGTCTCACTCAGCGATGCGTGTCTCTTGCGTCTCTTTCCCAGCAACTCGTGTCTCAGGAGCCCGTGTCTCTTTCAGCAGCATGTCTTCCTCAACCAGCAGTCAGAGAGAGTTCTGCCTCTAGGAGGCCTCCTTTTGAGCCCGGCAGGGTGGTCAAACTAGCCAATTATAGCATCAGAACTCTAAGCACCTGAGAGAGAGTGGGCACCTCCCAGAACATTGTTTTGTGCCACTCCCAATAGAAATACTCCAGGTGGACACCTTCAGCAATCAGGAGCTCCTCAGTTGCTCATAGAAAATCCCACCTTGGAGTTTACAAAGACTTATGGGTAGAAAAGCCACACTAAGTAATTTACTACACCGCAGTGGTCCACCCAGAAACACCTGAATTACATTATACACACACAAAAAGTCTCATCTCATCAGTTTGAAAAAATGGTGATTTCTCTCACAGGTGCCCAGATTTGATTGCCCCCATATGTGTGTGGGGGACAGCACTGGAGGCCTTTGAGAGACTGCATGTTTAGAACCCCCTGAAGGAATAATAAAGGGGACACTCTGAGTTGACATGATAAGTAGACATTATTTCCTTGCCATGGGCTCCATAAAGAAACTGTGCTGTTACTATGATGATGAAGCATTTTTTTTTCAGTTTCACATAGATATTCCAAAAAATGTGGGCATTCCTTTTTACTTAGTGTGATTTTAGTTATCTCCTTGAGATTTCTTTATTCTGTTAGTTAAAAAGCAAGGTGGCTATTAAAGATTGGTGTTAAAGTTGTCAGCCATTTTCCCTACTCCGTTATTGGTGCACATGTATTTTTAGCTTGATGTTTTTCGCGGCCACCATTCGTTTGGGAGCATTTCCAGTGGGGACCACTGGAGTGATTGCCATGGGGACTGGCTGCATCACCTCTCTGCCCCAGCATCCTGGATAGTGACACATTTACATAACCTGGAAACTGTAGAAAAACGAACAAAAAACCAAGCTCACTGCCATTGAGTCTATTCCAACTCATAGCGACGCCCACTGGGCTTTTGAGGTAGTAAATCTTTACAGAAGTACCTTGCCCAATCTGCCTTTTTCAGAGTGGTTGGTAGATTTGAACCGCCAGCCTTCGGGTTAGCAGTCAAATGCCTAAGGCACTACACTACCAGATCTCTGTAGAAAAATGAAAGGAAGAAAAAAAATCACTCCTGATCTGATCAATGTAGTAATAAACTTTTTGATACATTTGTAATGGAATGGTTTCATTTCCTTTCATGCTTGTGATAATAAACAATTTTTAAAACCTTTTTAAAAATGCAAGAACTATATCTTTGTTAATATTTTAATGGCAGCATAGTATTTCATGTGAACATGTATATATGGTACATATTTGTGCATTTCATAAAACTTACTGCCGTACAGTCAATTCCAACTCATAGCAACCCTGTAGAACAGAGTAGAACTGTCCCATAGGGCTTCCAAGGCTGTAATCTTTATAGAAGCAGACTGCCTCATCTTTCTCTCATGAAGTGTTTGGTGAGTTTAGACCACCAGCTGAATGCTTTAGCCACTGCACCACCAGAGCTCCTTGTGTATTTCATGTATGTGTTTATATATATTCTTAGCTTTTCCCTATTGTGGAACTTTAAGGTTGTTTCTAATGTTTTATTCTATTAACTGACACTGTGAGGAATGGTGAAAGCGCTCTGGTGGCATAGTACTTAAAGCATTTGGCTGCTAACCAAAAAGGTCAGCAGTTCGAATCTGCCAGTTGCTCTTTGAGAGAAAGATGAGGTAGTCTGCTTCATAAAGATTTTAAAAAAAGAAAAAGCGCACTGCTGTTGAGTCAGTTCTAACATAGCAACCCCCATTGGGTTTCCAAGGCTGTAAATCTTTATAGAAACAGAGTGCCTCATCTTTATTTTGAAGAGCGGCTGCTGGGTTTGAACTACTGACATTTTGGTTAGTAGCCAAATATCTTAACCACTACCCCTCCAGAACTCCTTTCGTAAAGATTTATAGCCTTGAAAACCCTGTGGGGCAGTTCTGCTCTGTCCTAAGGAGTCTCTAGGAGTTACAATCGACTCAGTCCCGGTAGGCTTTTTTTGGTGAGGATTGGCGTGGCAGGCAGTCAGGTGTGTTTTTAAGGCCAAAATGTGCACTTTGGAGGCAGCATGAGGTTCAGAATCTGGTCTTACAGCCATTCATCTTTTGCTCATCTGTAAAAGGGGGTTGCTACCATCTTCAGGCCGGGGTTGCCATAGGGATGAGAGATGGTGTAAAGGGAGGGCCCCGGACACAATGCTGTGCTCCTGGAAGGTGTGCTGTAAATAATGGTTTCTTACCTCTGTTCATAAAGTTTTTCCTACATCTTGGGTTGTCTTAGGATCACCATAAAGTTAATGAACTTTCTGAGTTCTTCATATGTACAGCCATCTTGCAAAAAGGTGGAATTTGTGTTAAGTGCACACTCTTCTCTGAGAGGTTTTCTGTTGGAGGAGGGGTAGAGTCCCACTTCGAGGGCAGGGCTGTATTCGTTGACCCCACCCCCCATATGGTGTCCCCACAGTCCTTTGCACACGGTGGATGGTGGGCGGTCAGGGACTACTTGAGGAATGCCGGCACTTGCGTCCAGTTTCCGAAAGGGAGCACTGTTTGTTTCCCTTTTGCCTTTGGAGCTGCCATTTCTCTCGGTTCTACGGCAGCATTAACAGCACTAGCAAGAGGTGTTTAGCCTCTGATAGTCACACATGTGGGGAAAGCACCTAGAATATGCTGGAGATAAAGGCAAGACTATCACTTTTCTGATACCCAGTGGGTTTTTCTGTGATCCATTGGTGAATCTTTTCCTTTTAGTACAGGCCACTGAATCATGTTTCTACTACCAGAAGGTGAGAGTGCATTGGTTTCAAACAACATTTTTAAAGACATTTTATGCTTGAATATTTTCATAGGTCATAACATGTTGTTTTTGCTAACTTGATTCCAACCCAGCGAACCTGTAGGAGAGAGTAGAACTGCCTCAGATGGTTTCCAAGGCTGTAAGTCTTTGCAGAAGCAGACTGCCTCACCTTTCTCCCGTGGAGCAGCTGGTGGCTTCGGACTGCCAGCCTTTTGGTTAGCAGCTAATTGCTTTAACCACTGTGCCACCAGAGCTCCTTTTGTAAAGATGACAGCCTAGGAAACCCTATGGGGCAATTCTGCTTTGTCCTCTAAGGTCACTGTGAGTTGGAATCCATGTGGCACACAACAACAACAATCCTTAGGGGAGCAGGTTGCCAGGTCTTTCCTCACATGGTGCTGTTGAATGGGTTCAAACTGCCAACTTTCAGTTAGATTGCCCAACCTTCCTTCCAAGGAGTGGCAGATGGATTTGAACCACCAGCCTTCTGGTTAGCAGTCACATGCCTTAGGCACTAGGCCACCAGAGCTCCCACAGCATACTACACAGATTTAATAACAAGCTGTATGTGTAAATGTTAGAGATGTGTTGTTTATTCATTCTCTAGACACCTGCACATGCAGTGACAGCCTCTGGCTCCCAGGAGTTTCTGTGACCCAAGGTTGGGACCCCCAAGTGTCTGGTTATAGTAGGTGGAGGACAGGGAGTGGCAGGCCTGCCTAGAGAGTTCAAGACTTGGGTAAATGGGAAGGTTTTAGGATAGCAGTAAAGCACTGGTTACCCCAAACTGTAACATCATCCTAACTGAAGTTTTCCGATGTGTATTTTTTCAGCAGCTTATAGAATATGCCTAAGCCGTGACATTTTAATATTGTTGTTTTTTTAAACCTGTTTAGCACCAGTGCAAGAATTCTTTTGGCTGTAAACTGACCCATTGCTTTTGCATTTGTTGAAAGACCTTCATTATTTAAAGTGGCTCTTCAGGACTGATGGCAGGTGATGCATTTCAGAGTGTGCTTCACGCCTTTCTGTAAAGCTGAGGGCCGGCATGGATGTGCGTAGTCTTTCAAAGGTCTTCAGTAGTTAGCCATTTAAGGCAGTTTTCTGAGTAGAAAAAAACATTTGAATCCCTTTTGGTTACTGAAGTGTAGGCTGGACGTGGAATTAGAGGGAGTGCCTGCTTCATGGAAGTGTAAGTTATAGTTAACACGTATGTATAACGATTATTGGTGTTTTTGTAACTTTTCTTTTTACTCAGTAGAAGTAGGACTTGGCCACAGGAGAAGATTTAGGGGAAAAAAGGGAGGGGGAAACGTAATTCATAAAGTTATCATCTGAAGAGAACTACTTAACATTTTAGCGGTTTTTCCCAGTTACTTTTGTATTATTTTTAGTCTCCTTTTATATTCTGCTTGTTGTTAATGACCCACCGTGAGTATTTTCTTGACATGTTCATAGAAAGCATGATTTTAATGGTTGTGTAATACCCTAGCACATGATTATCCCATAATTTATTTTCCCATTCCCCTATTGAACTGCTTGGAATTTTTTAAGCTGTTCTAATTTTTTCTCATTTATGATGCTGTACTAAAGTGTCTTTTGCAGATGAGTGTTTTGCCTGATTTCTTTGGAATTAATCCTTGGAAACAGATTTGTTGAATAAAAGGGCCTCAGAACTTCAACTGCTCCTGAGTCCCACTGCCTTGTTCCAGGAAACTTCCAACAATTTATCTTTCTAGTAGCAGAGTACTGCTTTTCTTTAGAAAGTGTTGGTGGTTTTGCATGTTTGATTTCTTTTGTGTGTTTACTTCTTTGTTCTTACTTTCTAAGTTTTTTCTTTTTCTTTATTTTTTAAGTGTTTTTTGTAGGTGTTACTACTGTATTGGGGCTTTCTGTAGTTTATGTAACATTCCATAATAATAAAAGTAGAAAAGGATGAGGAAATCAACAATATAGTTCCTTCAATGAAAACTTCTCTGAATTAGCTAAATCTCTGTATCACATACATGAGACAGTCAAAGTCAATTTGATCTAGGGTGCTATGTAATTTGCTGTATACGTTGATCCCTTGTATATTACATAGTACCATAGATCGAATTTATTTCTTTGCTTAATCCAAAGAATCCCATCAAACAACAATATAGTCCTTTTACAGAATGTCCTAGTACCATATTGAGCAACTTTATTGTATAAGGAAGAAGTATTGCTTCCTTTAGTTTGTGATTGTAGGGTGTCTTTGGGAGGCATGTTTTAAAAATCCTAATTGTTCTTCTGATATCGAAGTATCCTGCGACAATATCTTCCTTGCTGATTGACAAGGCGGTGCCATGCCAACCTGCCTGTGGTCTGAACATATTGCATCTTGAATGCTTTGCCCAGTGGCAACAGTGCCCCCTCCATCTCTCCATCCCTGCCCTGTCCTCTTTAAAATATGTGGATCTCAGCAAAGACTACTTAATCTGATTTAAAAAAAAAAAAAAAGAGAGTAAATAAAAGGTGCATCAAGACTAGTCTTTACACATTCTTGCTGACCACAGAACAGTTCAGAGAGTCCATTGGAGATGGTCACAGGTCACTCTATTAATGACACTCCAGAACTAACTGTCACTGTTCAGTGTATCTCTGTAGGTTGAGCAATATGGATAAACTCACCAAGTCCTACTCTTCCTGAAAAATGGCCTCATCTGCACAGCCTTTTGCTTAACGTAATGCAGGTTGATGAAGAGCACTGCATAAGATTTCCATCTCTGGATTCTCTAAGCCCAGTTGAGATCAGCGTAGACCGGGAGCTGTGCTACAGCCTCTCTGTTAGAAGGTGACTGGGGCAGAGTCCCAGGAAAGGGAAATGGAATTTCCAGCACTGAGTTTCGGTTGAGAATGAGACGGCAATTAAAAACCTCTTCTCTCAGAGGTGTTGCAAGATCAGAATGAGCTTTTGACCAAGATTTTTGGTGACTTCTCAGGAGAGCAGGGACGTGTAGGTATTTTGCTGAGTATCTTGGCATTTGTTAGACCCCTGAAGAATCTTAGAAGGATCTGATTTCATTTCACAGGCTCTGTCTTCTAGCCATGAATTCCACACAGAATTTCTTGGGTATCTAAAATGTCCAAGATAAGGTAAGGTCACCCTTCTATTTTTTCCCACAAAATAATCTTGGATGCAGATGCGATGTCTGTGAGTCAACATCTTGGATCTCCCATGTAGTTTTTCTTCTGGACTTCTCATACTCAATGAAAATACTGATCCTTCAGGTACATGTGATTTTTTTCTGACTTAGGAATAGGGATTTGGAGGCCAGTCTAACTTTCAAGCTTCTAGGTGAACTAAGACTAAAGAGGTAAACTCTGTGATGACAGACAGCTCATCAGCAGCTGGTGTGCCCTGGCAGACTTACGTACAAATGCATAATTAGGAGATGGAACAAAGAAATCCAGAGCCCCTCATGTGGAGGTGGTTGTGGTCAAGAAGAACTCTGGAAAAGGATTGTCGTTTTAAACCAAAACTAGTTACTCCCAAGTCATCTCCGACTCAGGGCAACCCCATGTGTGTCAGAGTGGAACTGTGTTTCATGGGTTTCCAAGGGCTAGTTTTTTGGAAGTAGATCAGTAGGCCTATCTTCTGAGATGCCTTTGGGTGGACCTTGTGGTTAGCGGCCAGCTCTGGTAACTGTTGGCACCACCCAAGGCAGAGTCATGAGCTGTGGTGTGAAGTTCATGGCCTTACTACAGAATGGCAAGGGCTGCTTTCTCAGTGGATGCACACTGACCTTGTGCTCTTCCTTCCTACATGTCCACATGATCACTTACTTCGTTGGAGTCTACCTTCCGATGAGGTCCTAATCCTTTTTATTGCCCTCCCATTCTCACCACCTCTGTGTTCTAGACCTTTTCCATTCCTTGATACAGTAGCCTGCCAGCCTGTCTCCCTGCTTCCTGTGTTATCTCCTTGTCATGAATGATCTTGTGATGGTCATGAGTCTTCTCTGTGTCAACAGCCCTGTGATGATGAAGATGATGATGATGTGATGATGATGCTATCTATTGAGAACTTACTGTGGGTCAGGCCCTGTTGCAATTTCAATCTTCCCAATAGCTTCTTCAGGAGGTGACCCCTGCTATCACCCCACTACTTAGATGGTACAGCTGAGGCACAGAGAGGCTGAATCGTCTCCAGCCATGCAGCTACCAGTAGGGCAACCAGGATTTTACACTTAGCAGATCCTTAGCTGCAGACACAGCTCCTTGAGGTTTGCCTCTAGGTTACTTCTCCAGCTGCCTTTGTCCCCAAATCCTCCAGACTGCAGTGGGACCAGATCTTTTTGTGTTCAGAATCCCAGCCCATCATTGGACCTTTCTTTGCCTCTTTTTTTTCTTTTGTCTGGAAAACCCTCTGCTGCTCTTAGGCCCTCTCCACAGCTCCACATGGGCCCTCACAGACTTCTCTCTGGCAGTGGTACCCACATGGACCAGTGCCTAGAAGTCATCTGGGGCACTTTTTATAAATGCAGATTCCCAGGGCCCAACCCTAGAACATCTGGTCCGGAAAGTCTGGGTTGGAGCCCCTGCTTGACTCTGGTGACATGAAATTGGGAACTGCTACTGCAAAACATTGTATTCCTGGGTGCTTGGCACACTGTCACAGTTATTGTTCTACTTCTCTGTGCCTCATCTGATTGTGTGTTTATGCCCAGTGCCTGACGTACAGTAAGCCCTCAGTAAATTGAATATTGTGTGACTCCTCACACCAGTTTGTTTTCTCCTTGGAGAACCGGAAAGGAAAAATGTGGTGCCTAAATGGCTTCATTGTGCAGGGAAAGCTAGAGGTTTGCAGACTAGAGTTTTCCTTCTATTGCATGTCTGCCTGCAAAGCTTTGAACTTCTTTGAGCGCACCATTAATGCTAGCCTTGAGTTACACTGCACGCCAGCCGTGAGTTTAGTAACTGGTTGCCAAGAGTGAATTCTGGCAGGCTTTATTGGAAATGAGATTCCCAGTTTGATCATTTCCCCCCAGATCCCATGAGGTTTCCACACGGTATGAATAATGAGGAAACAGGAATACTGTAGTTAGCATGCTGTGGTTGACCGGTACCCAGTGTGTCCTGTAGGGTAATCGTTTTCAACTCAAATCCACCACTGCAGCAGAAGTAGGGAGTCTGAAGGAGCAACAGAGAACCTTCAAACTCTTGTAAGAGGAAAGCATAGAAAAAAACTGTATGGTTTTTTATGGGCACTTTTTCCATTTGACACTGGTATTAGTATTGATACATCATTTTCTCTGGTCCTTACTGTAACTCTCTGAACTAGGAGTTGTCATCCCCATTTCACTGGTGAACAGTCTGAGGCTAAGAGTGTACGACTACCACACCCATAGTTGGTGAAACTGAGATTTGAGTTGCCAGTAGAAGCAGTCAAAGACCAAATGGAGAGGCATCAGAGAGGAGGTCTAGGTGGTCTTTTGCCTACCCCCCTCCATGTCAAACCTTTTTGTCTTAGTTTTTATTATAGAAGTAATATATATTCAAGGTTATAAAATAGATACATATGTAGACATCCCAACTGTACCAAAGACAGTAACATGAAAAGCAGAAGTTGCACACACACCCCCCCCCCCATATCCTACTGTACTCCTCATGTGAATAATTGCTGATAAGTTTCTAAGATTTCTGGTGGCCTGGTATGGGAGGTAAGTCATGTGTATAGCTTGATATGTACATAACTAACCAAGACAGAATATTCGGTTGTATTTGCCAACACAGAGTGACTGATAGGAAGGAGAGATGTGTTCAACCCAAGCAAGACTCAGTTGACCTTTTGTAGTAAAAGTATGGGATGTGATAAGGATCCTGAGAGGTAGTGCTTCAAAGGGTTTGGAGTTCTTCTAGAATGGTCTTCATCAGCATGAGAACTCAGTGTAAAAAGGCCTCTGGGAACTGCATTCTTCCATTGACCACTCCTACAAAGCACACATCATGTTCAGAAGTGAAGGCTCTTAGGAGTTAAAAAAACACGCAGCATTTGACAACAAGCTAGTGGTGCCCCCCAGTCAGACAGATACACTTCCCCCACACACACACACCCCTACACACCTACCTTTTATTTGGATTTCTGCTTAGGTGTTATGTTTGATAGCCTGATAGGTAAGATGGCTGGAAACTAGTAAAATGTATAGGAGAGAATCAAGACAGGTTTCTCAAACTCAGAACTATGGACTTCATCCTTCTATCTGTCTTAGAGAAAATCTCTTGGAAGAAATTACTCTCGTTCTCCATTCTTCCAGCATCTTTAGGAAGTTAGTCCCTGTTTACTTAGGATGGGCTAGGCGATTGTGACTGGGAATGATAACAAGTGAACATTATTTGCCCTGAGATTCAGAGTATTCTACCTAGAGAAGATCATACAGTCTAGTGGCTTTAGAACTTTTGTTAAAGTTACAGAATCTTGTCCAAAATCATTCTTACATGGAAGCCCAATAAATGAAACAGATTCAGATAGGAATGATCGTCTGCAGTTAACCTGAGATAGTTCGACAGAACTAAGGCTCTGCCGAGTATGCAGTCTGAAAACCACTGGTTTAGTCCATCTCCTTTATTTTGGAGATAAGAAAGTTGACATCCAGTGTGGTGAAGTGATGTGTCTGGGGAGGCACAGCTGGTTATTGGGAGTGCTTGGAGGTAGAGAAGGTCTCCAGATGTGGGTTTCCTCAAAAGTAGACACCCAGCCCTGGGTGTTAACCTGATTGGATTTTACTACTTGTTTCTCCTCCAACTCTACATTAGCAGAGGTAAAAATTAGATCATAATAGAAGTAACAGTACAAATTGGCAGAATTTTAGGAACTTCCGACCCATAGTTATTCCTCCCATCTCTATCTCAGTAGTACTTAGCAGTAGCATGACTACTAGATAGGACTCAGCAAGACCACAGAGCTGCTGTCAGACCCAGACTCTGGAACAAGCCGGCCTCCATGCCCTGTGGTGCTGTGGAGTTGGCTCCTGAATCGTGTGACCCCGTGTACAGTGGAACAGAGCGCTGCCCGGTCCTGCACCATTATGATCCATAGGGCTTTCACTGGCCCGTCTTCAAAAGTAGAGCACTGGGCCTTTCTTTCTAACTCATCTCGGGCTGGGAGCTCTGCTGAAACCAGTTCAACACAAGCTTCCACTAACAGATGGGTGTGCATAAGGGGTACTGATCAGGAATCACAATTCTACCACTGCCCCCTCCCTCCCCCATCTACTATTTAACCCTGGGCAAGCTGCTTAATTTCTCTGAGTCTCCGTTTTCTTGTCTGAAAAGTGTGTCAACTTCATAAGGTTGCGGTGGGGATCAAATGAGATGCTGCCTGTGAGTGTTGAACACAGTGCTAGGTGTGGATGGACTACGTGGTGATGGTGATGGTGGTGGTGCCGGCAGCAGAGGTGGCCTGGCTCACTGTGCAGGCTACTGTGGCATCTTTTTTCCCTTTTTCTGGTGCTTGCTGCCTCTTCCCCTACCTCAGTAGCATTCACCTTGATAAGATGGTAAAATGCCTTCATCCCCACTTAGTGGGGCAAAGTAGTGCCATTCATAAATGTCCATTTATGACTTTTTAAAAAAATGTTGGATTTGGGTGAACGTTTACAGAGCAAATTGGATTTCCATTTAACAATCCATACACATTTTGTTTCATGACATCGATTGCAATCCCCACAGTGTAATGGTACTCTTCCCACTTATCCATTTGCGGTTTCCATTTGTCCTTTGCTATCTGTTCCTGCCTTCTGAGCTTTATCCCTGGGCACATGCTACCCTTTGGATCTCATGTGGTTGATTGTTCTAATGAGTGCCTGCCTCCTGGTGGTGGTCACCTTCTCGGCATGTCTGTTCTTTGACCGGAAGTTGAGCCCCGGGGGTGAGTTCAGTTCCAGGCTTGAAGGGTGGCTGGTCTTTTTTTGTGATTTTGAGTTGCGTTCCACATTTTTCTTCCACCCTGTCCAGGACATTCTGCTGGGATCCCTTTCAGAGAGGTCAGCAGTGGTAACCAGGCACCGTCTAGTCGTTCTGGTCACAGGGAATGGAAGCTGAGGTTTGGAGTCATTATTTCATTGTGTCTTTAGTTTTCTTCACTCTTCTTTACTCCAGACTGGGAGAAACTCATAGTTCTCCTTAGATGGCCACTCACAAGCTTTTAAAACCTCAGTCACTACTCACCAAAGTAGGATGTAGAACATTGTCCTGTGGACTGTGTTATGCTGATTGACCTTAGTGCCTCCTGAGTCTATGGTCCTGAGCCCCCATGCCCAGTGACTCCTTGCCTGAAGGTGTTTGGTTGTGGCTAAGAACATACACAGATCTGTAACAACAATCTACGAGTAGACACATAGACAGACACTCAAGCCGAACAGGGGTGGGAAGGCAGATAGGACTGCAGCCATGAGTATATATTGGTTTGACAGAGGGTGTTTCTGTGTATGCATTTATATGTTCTGCAAATACATCCATGAATATAGTAGACCATTTATAACTTTGATTCATTTATTTTTTAATAAATATGTACCTCTTTCCCCAGCTCTCGGGCATGAACATCAGCTCCTAGTGGCCTCCCCGTTACATAGTGATGTTCAGGAAATGTTTAATTTGAATGGCATCACTGCAGTAGCAGAGAGGAAGGAATCCCAGGCCAACCTGGGACCCTATGTCCTGTGATCTCCTCCCCCTCAGCCCCACCCCGACTCCTCTGAGTGATAGCCTACTGTCCTTGTCCTTTAACCAGCTCATTGTGTGACCTGAACTTCGCTAGCACCCCCTCTTAGCGACACCCTGCTGTTCATTTACCAGCCCCCTGCACTTTGGCCTTCTGAATTCTCTTCCAGGAAGTTTCTTGGTCACTCTCTGATATAAATTACACCCTGGTACCTGCTCCAGTGAGCACAAACATGCTTCTGCATAACAGCTGGAAGATGTGTAGTGTTCCAGGTTTGGGAGCCCTTCCCTCAGCCCCTAACTGCAGAACATAGATGTTTTATTCAAGTGAACATTTAGCTCTTTATTGCAGTTACATAATAGCCAGCAATCCTGATAGGCAGAGGACATAAAACGAGCTGACATTCAGCAGGGCTTGCGGTGTTCTCTGTAACGTGGGAGTGCGTATGTGTATACGGGCACCTCCATAGCATACTGGGAACCTGCTCTTGAGATAAGAGACACCAGGCCTTGAGTTTTTTTTAGCAATAGAGTGGTAGCTAGAAATAGAAGAATAAATTAGTTTCAGTAGCTAAAAACTATTCAAACACAGTCTGGAACGATGGTCTCAGGGTCACTCCTGGACCCGAAGCCTCAGCATCACCTGGGACTTTATTAGATGTACAAATTCTGGGGGTCCCACTGAATTAAACACTGGAGTAGGGCTCAGGCTTCTGTGCTTCAGAAGCCACCCTCCCAGGTGATTCTAAGCTGTGACCATCTGAGACCAGCTGACCTGGAAAGTGACTTGTGATTCATTCCCCAGACCATCCAAGTGCCCCCAGTTAGAAAGGTGTTCATGGGGACTTTAGACCCAGTTAGGGGCTAGCTCTTCTCAATCCGTTTCTGTTAGGAGGCTGAGGCTGTCTAAATAAAAGAACTAGCTGCATCTACGAGGAAGGTTTATCATTTCTGGATAATAGGCCCAGGATTGCCAGCACCTTCTCCTAAGCCGTATGTTGAAAATAGAAATATTTACTAATAATGGAGCATAACTGAGCAAATTATGTTGTTGTATGTTTACATGTTTAAGGAGATGTTTTGTACCTTTTATTGAGATGTGTTTCATAGGTAATCAACACTACACACACATGAAACCGTATTTTTCATTGACCTTCAATTTCCGATTTTTGGATATTCAGTATGGTCTGCTTCTACTTTTATCATACCTTTCTCTTTCCTTACAGAATTTCATGATATATTTATTGTCTGAGGTATCAACTAAAAACCCTCTGATCTTTGGAAATATCCTGAAAGTTAACAAAATAAAGAGTTAAAAAGTTGCAGTAGAGCCACAAAGGCTAATTCACGTATTGAGGTAGAGTTAAGTGGTGAGTTGATAGATACTTATTTCTATTAATAGATGATGGTTAATATCTATTAATAGGTAATTAGTTCCTGTCCTGAGGCTTGAATACATGCTACCCCTTCCTATGATTTTCAGCTGTCAAATAGAAGACATT
>NW_006921616.1:11168517-11169124 GCF_000298275.1 Orycteropus afer afer | reverse complement strand
ATTCTCTTCAGTACCTTTCTTGCTAAAATGTTTTCAGTTTCCCCAGGAAATAAGTATTGAAGGAAGTTTGATGTGTGCAAGGAACTCTGGGACTTATAGTCAGGAAATCTGAAACTTGATCTAGATTTTACTCAAATCTAGAATTTGGGGCAATCTCTCTTGACCTTTGGCCTTTAAGTTTTTTTTGTTTTTAAATCCTTAAGATGACAGATGTTGGGAATCAGTGAAATCAAAATACAACAGAAGGCTTCAGCTATACTTTCTAGCCAGATTTTGCTCATCTGAACAAATTTTTGTATGCCTTTTAATAATCTTATAATCTTCTCAGAGTCTCTGTTTAGCATGAAAAGAAACTATGATTCCTATTGAATTAATTATGGAGATTATTTTTAGGTGGCTTATTTCGGTCAGAATATAGATTTCATGTTTTATGTGTTTTTAAATAAACATTACTGGCTTTGTTTGATAAAAACTTTCCTCAGAGTGTACTAGTCAGTAGCTTGCTAAAAATGTTATTATTAGTGCTTAGTGAGTGTGGTTTATACAAAATGGGACACTATTTGCGTTGTCCTCTCAATTTCACTTTCTTTCTTTTTTTTTTTTTTTT
>NW_006921616.1:11127035-11167842 GCF_000298275.1 Orycteropus afer afer | reverse complement strand
GATTTACCCCATATTGGGAGTCTTTATAGGAGATAACATGTTCTCTATCCAAATATTATTTTCATCTGTTCTTTTGTATTATTCACAGCTTTTCTTTTTCTCCCCACATTTGGGTGGGGATGGGGAATTAGGTAGTGAAACACTGTCTGGTAAACGTTTCCTGGAGAGCGTGGTCACTTTAAAAATATGAACACCCTCCTGCTGCCAGTCTTGCATCTATGACCAGGTCATTTTGTGCAAGCAGCAGTGACAGTAGTGTGTCCCCCCACCTGGCCTGGGACTGGCGTTTGAAATCGGTTTGAACACCGGGCCGTGTTTTGATTAGTGGGGAGGATTTCTGTGAAGGACGGAGGGACAGAGCCATTGTTGCATGCAAGACGCTGCCATCTGTTCAGTTATCAGTGGTGTGGGGCGGTGGCCAGTCTTGCAGGGAAGGCAAGCCGGGGGTCCTGGTCGCCTGTTGAACCGGAACAGAAGAGCCTGCCATTCTGGAGACTGCAGTGTATTCTCTTCGAGAGGGTGTTCCTCCTCCTCCTCCTCCTCCTCCCCCCCTTCCCACAGTTGAGGTTGTCGAGCTGCTCCGCCAGTGGCAGCCGCCCCAACAGCCTCCTGGTTAGTATTTCTGTACTGGGCTTGGATTTTAAGAACTGCTTTCATCCTCCTCATCTTGTAGCTGCTGACCGGTCCTTCATTTGTTCCCTGCTCTCATGCTGGTGCTGTTTCCTCTTGCCTGTCACTTGCCTTTGTCCTTCTGCATTTCTGTGAAGCTGGTCACCAGGACTTGCATCTCAGGCCTGCCCCATGGCGCTCCCTGGTTCCCTGACTCCGCTCCCTCCCTTCCTCCCACCCTCCTTGCCATCCCCTCCTCCATTCATGTCTGAAAGTATGAAACAGCCCTGTTATTTAGGCTTTGGATTCAGTGTGGAGTTGTGGGTGGAGAACATGCTGGTTTCTCAATGCCGGTTCAGTGTTGGATGACTTCTGTGTTGTGTATTTTTATGGTGCTTTGTGTTACTTTATTTTGTTTATTTCCTCTGAATGAATATGTTAAAGGAAATAGCTTGATAAAGGTAAATGTTGTTCTGACCAAAAAAGATCTGTAGCTGATGCTGACATTAGGATTTTTGAGTCTTAAATTTGATATATAATGTTTAACAAATGTGCTTACTTAAAAGTATTACACCTGTGAAAATGCACTAGCCAGTATGTACGTATGTATGTCTTCATGGTAGATGCTTCATCTTCATTTTGAAGAACGCTTGGCAGTCTGTCTTTTGTCCATCCTGAGGACAGAAGTACCCTTTCTGTGTTTTGGGGGAGGTATATATTTAAATAGATTGGTAGGGACGTGGGTAGATGAGTATATATAGGGAAAAGATTGAAGGATAGGTAGGTACATATTTTTTAAAGCAAGTTATATCAGAAGAAAATAATTCCCTTGTGGTTTACTGCTGATCATCAGAATGGTTCTTCATGAACTGTTCTTCAAATTTCCACGTTTATCAAAATAATGAACAGTTGCATTCTTCTCCCACCTACTTTCTTGCTGTCCCTGGGAGATTTGTAGCAAGTCGGGGGAGGTCAACAAAGTTCATTTCCTTCTTGATAGAGTAAGCCTATCATTGTGAATTTCTTGAAGGATATGTTTATCTTTCCATGATGATGGTCTTTGTAGGTTCCTGATGTTTTTCCTTCTGGTGCTGCTTATAATGTTTGTGAATCATATGTTTTATCAATACACCCTCTCCCCATCTAGTTCTGTTTCTAGAACAGTCTCAAATAATTGAATGTTTCTGTGCTGGTCATTTTGGAAATCTCCTAGCTATTTGTTTCATCAAGAAAAAAACAAAAACAAAAACATTTAAGCAAATATGTAGACGACTAGTTGTGCTAGTAACAATTAATGGGGCAAAGCTGTGCAAGGTATCACAACATCATTTCTCTTCCAGACGCTGAACCCCAAGTGGAATGAAGAATTTTATTTCAGAGTAAGTTTTTCGGGTGTTTTTGTATTATTTGTTACTGATTACTAGATTGTAGATTATGATGATAGATTTATATTGAAGGAAAGATGTTGAAAAGTTTTACAGAGGAATTCCTTTAAGGAGAGAAATGGTTAGATAGCATCCTATTGTATTGTGTCCCAAATTTTGGAAGACTGTGAGTAACTTGTTGGCTATCAAGTTGATTCTGACTCATAGTGACCTTATAGGACAGAGTAGAACTGCCCCATAGGGTTTCCAAGACTCTTTAAGGAAGCAGATCTCCACATCTTCCTCCCACGGAGTGGCTGGTAAGTTTGAATCGCCAGCCTTTCAATTAGCACTGTGTCACAAGGGCTCCTTAGACTATGAGTAGCCATTCCAAGATCTAGACTTGTTTCATTTGGAGATATTTTTAAGGAAATAAAAAGAAGAAACTTGTCTAAAACCCTCCATGTTTAATCTTTTCAACTAAAACTTTCAAAAATAAGATAAAGTATAATTAAAACAATGGCTTAATTATTTCTAGGAGACATAGGATCTTTTTAAAGATAAAACAAAGGAGGCAACATGAGTAAAAAGAACCATAAAGTCACCAATTAGTTCCGAGTAGTAAAAGAATTGTTCCAATTAGTGAAGAAAAGTTTTGTTAAATCACGTACTTGGTGTGTTCATATGTCTGTAGTATAAAATTACATCTGAGTTTAACTATCGCTGAATTAGGTAACATTTCCTCAACTTTTATATTTAATGTTTCCGACCACTGTACATAGGATTGAATTGATTGAATTCTGTGAGTTAACTATAACATTTCTGTCTAGTGAGTTTTTGTGGTTTTTAATTTTTATTTTTCAGCTAAAAGTTTGGAAATATTAAACTGCTTATTTATTTAATTGAAAGAAAGGATTTGTTTTTCGTCAGATGAGAAGATGTTTCAGTTGTCTGCTTTAGTGCCACAAACGCTCCAGTTTAGACCTTCTAACCAATGCACAGTCCCCAAGACCAATACTGCCAATCAGCTGCCAATCATAATGGTCCCAATTTCTTCCTTTGGGTCACAATGAACTTGTATGTGCTCCAAGCACGGGCTACTGGACACAACATCTGCGTTCTGTTACGTTCAGGGCTGAAATATGACACTGATATTTTAGTACTTGGTGAGATCCTGTACAGCCTCTTCCAGATGCAAGTTAAACGGCCCCGTAAGGGACCAAAAGGCTAATGGCCAGATAAATGTTCTTCTCCTGTAGTTGACTCTCACATGTCACTTTCCATTTGTAAAACTCCAAACTACTTAAGACTCCTTTCACTTGAGCTCTTTGGCCACAATTATGTAAATTTTAGTACAGCCAAAAATATTTTCAACTGATCATGAATGTAAGCATACTTAAATTCTATTTTTGACTTTTTTAAAGGTTTTCTTTCTTTCTTTCTTTTTTTAATTTTTAAGTTCATTCTACAAATTTGTCAATTGCTTACTGTATGCCCGATCCTGCTGTGGCTTGAGGGGTGCCCAGGTCAGCAGCACATCCCTTCACAGAGCTTATAAACAGACACTAAGCACTCTGTCCACCTGCTTACTTTGTCAGTGGGCTAAGTGCAGACCAGGAGACCAGAAGTACAAGTTGGGCTTTGTGTGTTGGGGCCATCCATGTGATTTCATTCTGTTGCCCACCTTGAAACAGTAACAGAAGGCCTGCTACCTAGGCCTGCTACCTAGGCAAACCTGGGATATGTCTCTGACTACCATTCACAACTTTTGTGACCCTGGAAAAGCTACCTGAGGACTTTGATTCTCTCTGGCTTCTTAATCTGTCACATGTGTGAGGTAGGGGTATTTCTTGGGTTTACCACTTGCTGTCAAGTTGACCGCAACTCATGGCAGCCCCATGTGTGTCAGAGAACTGTGTTCCTTAGGGTTTTTAGTGGCTCTTTTTTTTTTTCCCCCAGAAGTAGATCAGCAGGCCTTTCTTTTGACATACCTGCGGGTGGACTCCAGCCTTTCATTTTTCAGCACACAAGGACCCCTTCCAGGATTTACTTGTTGTTGTTGTTACGTGCCGTCGAGTCGCCCCCGACTCATAGCGACCCCTCCTTGGGTTTCCGAGGCAGTATCACTACGGAAGTAGGATTGCCCAACCTTCCTTCCGAGGAGTGGCTGGTGGGTTTGAACCGCCAGCCTTCTGGTTAGCAGTCAAGTGCTTTAGCCACTATGCTACCAGCCAGAGCTCCTTAGGGTGATATAAACGGGAACACTAGCACCATGTCTCACACATGGGTGGTATTTACTAAGCGGTGCTTGGGTCTAGATGATGGTAAGGATTGTTTCCGTGAGCTTTTGAAAAATAAGGAAAAACCAGAAAGATATTGAAAGCTCAGTAGCTGTGGCTCGACCTGTGATACTCAAAGTGGGAACATCTTTTTTTCTTGGTCTCTCTCAGTGGCTCAAAGCTTGGCCTCTCTGAAGACAAGTAGACCACAGCTGGTCTAGGTCCTGGTTGCCATATAGAAGAGCTGGGGGACCTTGACTAAACTCTCCTAGTCTCAGCTCTTCATCTGTGAAGCTGGGCTAATAATATATATCACAGGATTCCTGTGAAAATAACATGAGATAATGGATGTTTAATATTTAACAAGGTGACAGTGCCTAATAAGAACACAATAAGTTCCTATTGCTACTGCTATTATTTTCTTTATTTTTCTTATCATTCTTCTTGTTAGTGTGATAACACCTAAGGGATTACCTCAGGTACAGACCTTGTGAAGGAACCCTGGTGGTGTCATGATTAAGCATTTGCCTACTAACCAAAAGGTTGGCAGTTCAAACCCACCCAGTGGCTCTGTGGGAGAAAGTCCTTATGTTCTGCTTCCATGAAGATTACAGTCTAGAAAACTCTGTGGGGCACTTCTACTCTGTCGCACAGGGTTGCTGTGAGTCGAAGACAGCCATGAGGACACCCAGCAACAGCAGTCCTTTGTGGGGCTGTGGCTTTGTTCTGCGGGGGTGGGATGCCTTTTTTAAAGGAGATTTAGAAACTCTTTGTTATGTCAGAGAAGCAGCTGAGAGCCTTTTCTTCCAATATGCTGAAATACTGGGACTAGAAGGATATAGACATGAATAATGGAAAACTTGATGTAGATAGACATAGGATTTTGGGAAGAGTAGTTTCTTCGTTCCTATTAGACAGTTGAGAAGGGTGCGTTATAATACGATGTTCTGCTTTTCCGTCCCTCGTTTCATCCTTTGAATGATTTCTCTTCGTTTTGAAATGCTATCTCTGTCTTTTACAGGTAAACCCATCTAATCACAGACTCCTTTTTGAAGTATTTGACGAAAACAGATTGGTAAGTGGACCCCTATTTTTAAACTGTGCTTCGTTCAAAACAAAACCTTATTTTTAGGACATCTGTAACACTCTGGTTTGTCTTCTGAAAGTGTGTCTGCCTAAAGAGAAGATTTATTTTTGTCCCACTGCTACTTTAAAGTTCATATTCTGACACGTGCTTCCGTGTTGCTAGGACAGTTTGTCGACATGTGTCTGGCCCAGGCAATATTAGTGAGAGTCACCAGTGAAAGTCTGAGGCCATATGCTTGTGCTTTGATGCCGGGAATTTGGAGCAACAGGCAAATCTGAAAAGAGGCCATCAGAGCGTGTAAACAAACCTTGTAGGCTTTAAAATACAGTCCCAATAGTCATACTCTACCCCATTCCATAGAGAGGCTATGGAGATTCTCTTTGGGAAAACACAAATCTAATTAACAGTATACAGAATCTATATTTAACAGGTAAAATTACACTGTATTTTAAAAAGTGGTACTTTGTCCAGCATGGTTCTTAGAAAGTACCTTTAAAGAACCAAAAGTATACCTGAAGCATGTAACTGGTATAAACTTAACTTCCTGACTGTGTGTGTGAATGTGTGTCTGTCTATATATATATATATGTGTGTGTGAGTATACACACACACACAAATGGCTTTAGCTAACATTTCCTTTTAGAAAAGAAATTTCAGAAGCATATCTGGCATAAGGCATTTTGTTTTCTTAGAATGTATACATCAAGTCCCCAGGAGCTATGTCTTCTATTATGAAAATGTAACTTGTAAGCCTTTAAGCTACTCTCTGAAGTGGAATTAGAACTCTATTCAGTTACACTGAAATTCATCTTCCCTGAAACTTACCTGTGTTGTTTGGTTAAAGGAATGATCTTAGAGCCCCTTTTTTCGGCAGAATTCAACCAAAGTGTCTGATGTTTGAGTAGCTTTTGTTTAATAGGTTGTTCCATCTTCAGGAGCCTTATAAAACAACTCGCTTCACTCCGTCTTTGTGCATGGGAGCAGGGAGGTCTAGCGCCTTTACAGAATTTAAACACGGGAGTCAGTGGACGCTCGGGGGTCCGGCCCTGCCAGTCTCCTCTTTCCCAGCCCAGCAGTGGCGCATAGCTAGGCCTTTCACCCTTATTTTAGAACTTGGCAGTGTGTACCATCTTGAATGCTTGATACTCTTCCCCAAATTAGAAAGCCAGCAGGTTCTGGCTTGCCATTCTGATATCATTTCTATTAAAATATATGGGTTCTGGTGGCTTTACGTTGAATTCAGCGTTGTGTTCCTTGGGTGATATTTAATAGTGCTAGACAACGAAATCACTTTTTGTTACGTGTATGGAATTGCTTTCTTATTATATTAAGTGGGGGATTCTGCTGGGGGTGTCATTCTCACCGCTCCTCTCTCAGCCGGTGAAGAGGAGGTGCATTAGAGAGTTGTTCACTTGCGTAACAAACAACCCCGGAGACGCAGATGACCCATCAGCGTATTCTTACTCTTCGATTATGAGTACAGTAACACTTTCTTAAGATGAAGGGAGGGTCAAATCTGGGGGGAAGTTGCCTCTTGTTAGATGTTTTAAAAATTAATTTTCTCCTCTTAGAGAAATTCACTGTAACTGCCCCTCCCCCCCAAAAAAAGAAAAGGTGCAATTTCCCATTTCTGTCACCTAAATAATGACTGTGAATGAGATCACTTTGTCAGGAGCCCTAGACTCTACTCCCCCACTTTTGGATGCAAAGGTCTAAGAACTCGTGTGTGAATACAAGCTTTATCTGAAAAGCCATGTTTTATAATGTCAGTAGCTAGCTTTGCCCTAAGCCACCTGCAGTGTTGTTACTGTGAAATGATGCTGGTGGTGTTTTCTTGGTTCTTTGTTGGCTGTTCATCCAGTTCAGACAATATTTGGCTATACTGGTACTTGGCGGTTTTAGCATTAAACGAACTGGCTTCCATTTCTCTCGTCATGTCCATCTTGTCATTGCAAACACATGCCTGTACAAGACAAGGCTGGGTGTGTGTCAGCTCAGAGTTAATCCCCCACACCCTTGCCTCCAGAAGGGTTGACAGAGCCATGCTTTTGCAAATTTTAAAATAAACTTCTTGTCACTCTTTGCCACTGGGAATTTTCCCCTTCCTATTTACACTCCCCCTCCTCCAAATAAACCTCTCTGTTAAATGAGTGGTGTCTCTGGATCGTGGAGAAGATTAACTTGAAAACATACAACATATTTGCAAGTGAGCTTCAGAGTCCATGACAGTTTTTCTGAGCTTGCATTTTTACTTTTATTTCTTATGTCCGTTTTGATAGCATTCCACGTTAGTAGCTCAGCTGTGGTCATACTGCCAGCTTCTTCCCGGCAAACGGTCCGCTCCAGCCAGCACTTCTTCTGTATGGGATTTAAGTCTGATTCTTACAAAAATCACATGTACGGCTTGTTTCGGTTTTCCTTCCTGGCACATGTGGACATAAGTATTTTCTGGGTTATGTTATACAAGGAACCTGGGTTCCTTGTCCCGGGTACGCCTGTGTCTGACCACCTTATTCAGTATATGAGAGCACACACACATCTCATCTTTTACATGAAAAATGTCCGAGTGCTGACAGGAGGCGGAATGTTATCTTGACTGTATGTTGAACTCTTCTCCTCCCCCCACTTGCCTATTTTGTTCCTTGTAGATCATGGTCTAATTATTTAGCATTCAAGGGACACGGATTCTGTGGGGTGTGTAATCGTATTTATAGTACGTTTTATTAGTTTGCATTCCATCATGGTAGTGTGGTGATGTCATAAATAACAGAGACATAACATCCGACGCCGTGAAAGGGCTGTCCTACAGCCACGCCGCTCTGCTTGTTATTGCTGGTGTGGTGGGCACAGTGGTGGGGGAGGTGGGAGCCACGGCCATGTGTGCTGGTATGTTTCCTCCCTCACTGCGTTGGAGAGAGAGTGTCAGTGCTCTGCTGAGTTGAGAAGGAGACGGCCTGTGAGTGCGACGTGGTGGAGATTTATAGCAGCATGGCTCTGAGTGTGTTTGCTGCCCTGGTCAGCTGTGAGAGCTCCCTGCTGGGGCCACTCCTGTCTGATGGAAAAGCGGCAGCTGAGAAGGTGCCGTTTCAGGCTCTTGCTGTTTAAAAAAAAAAAAAAAAAAAAGGCATGAGCGCGAGAGGGGGGAAGCAGCGCCGCTAAGTCCACAAGCTGGCATTGGAGGGGGACTGTGCAGTCATGTGGCCCTAGCCATCCTACCCTCTGTCCCAGTGTGGACGTGAGCTTTCTGCTCTTATCCAATCATGCCTGGAATGCCGCTTGCCACTTGGGTTATTTCTGCTATCTGTCGCTCCTGGTGCCGCAGTGCTAACAGTTTGGCAGATGGGACACTTTTTCTTGGAGTTGATGTCTTTGGTTTTTGACTTCTGGCAGTGCCGGGACTGCTGTTACCGCTCCCCCTTGCGCTCCCTGCCCCCCTGTCCACCATGGCCCATCGGCTTCGGTTTCATTTTGGCTCTGGTCGGAGCAACACAGCCCCCGAATCCGAGATCCTCGACCGAGAGCGAGAAGACGACTTTTTCATGGCATTCCACACTCTGCCTCGGAGAAGCAGCCCTCACCCGTTTGCTCAAAATGGTGGAGGGGAGTATGGCGGCAGTGGTGGCCTCCAGGAAGGCGTGGGCTCACTGAAGCGGAGCACGTCCATGTTCATCCCCCAGCTCCTGAACAGCATCGATGCCCGTCCCACCAGGAGCTCCTCCGTGCACATCTCTCTCCAGCGCAAAGCCGCCAACGGCCATGCCGACGCGTGCGGGCCACCGGACTCCCTGGGCGACGGGCTGCCCTGCGTGTTTTCAGACCTCAGGGAGGACTTCACAGCCCCAGTGAGAAGGTCTTCATCCCAGAGCAGCTCCCAGGAAACCTCGGAAAGAGAAACTCCAGACAGTTCTCCTCCAAGGGTACCCAGGGATTTAGGACAACAGGTTAATGGGACCGGTTCTTGTGGCCACCAGGTGTTCCGTAGCGCTCCTTCAGATCCCCAAGAGGACCCCGAGCCTTCAGCTGCCCAGGGAGTGGACAGCCACGAAAGCCCTGCGGGGCTGAACGTAAGCGGAGTCAGGATCCAGCACCGGGCTTCCAGTGTAGACATGCGCCAGGTGAGGCTAATGCCTTTTGGGTCCGAGGGACAGAATGACGTGTCCACACCTGAACCCAGGCGCTGGTCCCTGCAACATGTTCCGGATGCTTCTGGTAGCTCTGGGAAGCGGTGCTTTGTCTTCCAGTTGCAGCAGCCCCAACAAGGCACTCTGGGCCTGGGTGGCGACTACAACTTTGGTTTCACTGGCACAAAGGGCGACCGGTTGGTGAGGTATCCCCGCATTCGGCTGGAAAGGAGTACCTCATATCCTACCCAGCCCAGAACTGAGCGAGGGAGCCCAACGGAAGACCAGGGACCTTCGGAGGGGCCTCGCTGCAACAGGATGGGTCCTGGGATCCACAGGGCTAATTCTGTGGAAAGGACTCCACAGAGTCAAGGGTGTACGTTTAAGATCAGGCAAGATCAAAACGCTGGGCAGCAGCACTTCCGAATTCTAGTAACTCGGGGGCCAGAAGAAACTCAGCAAACTCTGGAGGAGAGCAGTGCCAGGAGCCCTGGCTCAACAGTAGCAGGCACCCTGGTAAGTTCATTCGCTGTGTGTTTACATGTGGAAGGCATTCAGAAGGCACTGACTCAGACGCCAAGCGCTATTCCACTGTGCAAGTAAAATAAACTCCGTCCTCCACACTGGGACTCTCCCTGTGTCGGGCCAGCGTAACATAACATTTGGCTGCATTTGGGGACAGTCATTAGTGGTCCAGTCTTTGGTAGATGTCCGTGAAACTGGTTAGCATTTTAGAAAATATCTTGGCTTTAGGTCTTCAAAGTCAAAAGCCTCTGTCTTAAAAAAAAAAAAAAAAAATTCCTTGTGAAGAAAGAATTTTAAACATTCAATATTTTAATCTGCCAAAAAAAATAAGCCAGCAGTCCAACCTGTTGATGTTGGAAATGCATTTAAAAAGCCACTTACAAAGACAGCCTGTGAAAACACTCGCCTTTAAAAATTATCAGGTATCATAAAGACGACAGAATATAGCAAGCTTCTTGAGTGCAGTCGCTTAGTAAAAAAATAAGGGTGTCAAGTTTGTTTCTCCCTAACGTCTCTTTGCTTTAAGGGGTCAGTCCTTCACATACAATTTACTTTCTTTGTTTTTTGTCCCCTTAAGTCGTACTGACTTAATGGTGGACAGTAAGAATGTGTTTTTGAAGCCGATCAACTTAAGGACCAAGGCTGGGAGAGAGTGTAATGGGAACTCCTTAATAGGCAGATCGCACGGCTGTGCAACTTAACACTGGCCACTTGAGTCTCTAAGCCAGGGATGCTGTGTATAGAATGGTAAGTGCTCTGTCTCCAGCTGTGGAAACAGATGCCTAGGCCAGATTTTGACCTTTTCTGCCTGTGTGTTCTTGCTTTCTCCCTTTTAGTGAAATGGAGTACAGGAAGACAGCTGCTAATGCCGCCAGCATCTGATGACTCTGCAGCTCCCATAGTTTGTCATGGGATGAGAAGTTGCACCAGCTAGGTTTTCTTTACTAATAATCACTGGCCATGCAGTGCTCTTACAGAACAGGCTCCTTATAGTTTGAGTTGGACTTTTTTCCCTGAATTTTACGTGCTTGTCACTCTTAGGATATGATTATGAAGTATGTGGGGGACAGTTTGTTTGGATTTCACTTGTGAATCGTAACTCTTCAAAGTAGATAGTGGAGTTAACTCTGCAGTTGTGTTGTCTTTTATTGCTTTGAGTTCAGAAGTATTTGTTGCTGTGTAAGGGCACTTTGTCACTTGCACCATCATTGGTTTTTACTATTTCGAAGGTATAATTAGATGCTAAATGTAAATATTACATTCTTGTATTCTCTGTTACATCATTTAATTTCTCCTCCCATAAGCCTTTTTAATTTAATTTTTTCGTTATCCCTCACCTTTTTATCAGGGAATGGCTGAGTGCTTTGACTTGGTCTGAACCAGTCATTTATTATACAATGGTACAAACTTTAGGAGAATTTGGATATTATAAAACCCTTTGTTGCTGAGTTGATTCTGACTCACAGTGAAACTGTAGGACAGAGTCTAACTGTCCCGTATGGCTTCCAAGGCTGGAATCTTTATGGAAGCAGACTGCCATGTCTTTTTCCCACAGAATGGCTGGTGGGTTTGATTAGCGGCCAAGCATTTAACCGCTGGGCCACCAAGGCTCCCTTTTCATATTCTAGAAGCTTTCAGTCCCTACCCCAAGAAAATATCATCAGGACAGTGGCAGGCTTTCTTGGGCAAACAGTTCCATGCTGAATGTGGACCACCTACCACGAAAAGATAAATCAGCAAAATGCATTCCTCAAAGTTTTAATAACTATTCAGCCACAGTAACAAAAGCTTAAATAATTTTGCAGTTCAGATGTCAAGAACAAATAGATTTATATAATTAAAACCCCAAAAGGTTTTAAGTTTCTCATGTAATTAGAAAACATACAGAACATCCACAAAATTATGTGTACCTCAATTTCAGAGGCTATTTCACTTCACAAGGTCTCTTGTATGGGAAAACACATGTTTACAAATTTGTCAGCCCAGTCCCATGCTAAACATGAACTTAAAAATTCTAGACAAAGACGTATTCCTAGAGAATAAGTTCTGTCTAGTGAGCAGTGGTTTTCATTTTCACGTATGTGTGTTTTTGAACACATACAAAGCTTAGTAAGTGGGTGGTAAGAAGCTGACTTATTTATTTTTAAAAAATAAATAAAAGCTTTTCTTTAAAACAAAACAAAACCAGTTGCAAAACCAAACTGTCCACTCCATTCAACAGCTTTGTGTGTGTTTCGTATGGGTAGGGGTGTTAAGTGTAGGCAGCAGCTGCTGTGGCCTTTTTTTATCTTGAGGGAAGACATTCACTCAGGCATCTACAGTCTGGCTCTACCGCTCTTGCTGTTTCAGATTCTGTTGGTTTGGTCAGAGGGCATTTCACAATTAGTGCACATGAAAAATTAACTACAGTTGATTCTACTCTGGTTCTTAAATGATGCCTGTTGTCTTCCTTGGTTTGGTAATACCGCTCAGGATTCCCTTTTCAAATCTGCGTGTGCTTTGTAGGCTTTGCCTTGGGCCTATGACAAGGTTAAGTTGTTAGTACTTTGTCTGTGCCTCCCAAACATCCTGCAGTGACTACATCCAAAATGCAACATGACTCCAAAAAATGTTAACCAGCTAGATTCCTCATAAAAAATACAGGGAACCTCTTGCAGTGGTAGTTTTCCTGCCAGATCTAATACCTTCAGTAAAGGAGAATTGGTTCTTATTGTCATTGACTGTAAATGAGTTACACTATCTCAGAGGTCTTAGAGTGTATTGTAGGAGCTCTGGTAGCGTAGTGCCTATGGCACTTGACTGCTAATCAGAAGGCTGGCAGTTCAAATCCACCAGCCACTCCTCAGAAGGAAGGTTGGGTAATCTACTTCCATAGTGTTACAGCCTCGGAAACCCAAGGAGGGGTCACTATGAGCCGGGTCCGACTCCACAGCACATAACAACAACAACAACAAAGTGTATTGTGGCAAAATTAGTACTCATTTAATGAATAGCTGAGTTATTTTCTTCAACCAGTTTTTGTGTTATTTGATTTGGTTTATGAACCAGCATTTTGCCCCCTTTCACATGATTCTGTGCGTAATCACTGCTAGGCTGTGCATTTGACAAGCTTGAGGGGCCAGCTTTTTAATCCCATTAAGTCATTAAAGCATTTATTAAAGTCCACTGTGTGTATAACATTACACTGGCTACTTGGAAAGCTCAGGGACAATTTCAGTTTCTTGCTGACACAGAGTTTGTAATGTAAACAGAGGCAGGGGGCCCCATGGGAGGCAAAACCATGAATTCAAACATCTACCACATATACTAGTACCAAAGGGGTGTTTCACAGGTTCTCTGATCCTCTCAGTGGACATATACTTTGCAAAAAATAATCATCCTCTGTGATTAAAAGTTTATTTTATTGAACAACCAAGGAATGTGCATATTATTGGGGGGGTGGATTTTAGTATGAATATTTCTTAGAGAAGATGATTTCACTATACAGAAAAACGTTGACTTTATTAATAGCTGGTGTTTTTTGATCTAAAAAATAATTTTTTAAGAATATCAAATATAAACTGCTCTATTAGGAGCTCTGGTAGCTTAGTGCCTAAGTTGGGTTGGAGTCGAAGGCACATAACAATATTGTTCAAAAAAAGGAGGCGGGGCAACAGTGTAAGAGAGAAGAAAGAAAGTAGTATTCCTTTCACTGACTTGGTTTCCTGTTGAATTCTACAAGCATTTTTTTCCCTGAATATAATAATTTCTCTTAACGTGGCCAATTATGAGAATATTCCAATATTATTTACCTTAGAATTTCAAGTATGGTTGGGAATGTTATGCCTAGTAGTGTGTAGGCAGTGCCAGGGCTTGGCACCATATGTGTTTGTGTAGAACATACACAAACACGTATGACTTGATATGCAGTAATAGTTCGTGTGTCTGTAGCACTTCACAGTTTGACCAGGACTTTCATTTATATCACAAAATGTGTGCAACTGCCCGATCATGGATGTATCGTTGCACATGGCCTTCCCAGCGATTGGGGTTTCAGGTGGTGGTGATCAGCATTGTCATTCAGTGTGATAAGCAGTATACTGTGACATCACTTCCTGTATAAAGGGAATTTGAATGTTTTTTTATACACACACACACACACACACACACAGAAAAATGAACCCTGATAATGCACTGTTTAAGCCCTCAGCTGCTAACTGAAACAATGGGGATTCAAACCCACTCAGCAGCTCTGTGGGAGAAAGACCTGCCAATCTATACCCAAAAAGATTAAGACTGGAAAACCCTGTGGGGCAGTTCTGCTGTGTAACAATGAGGTCACCATGAGCTGCAATGAACTTGACAGCTCCTAACAGTTTCATATAAATGTGTATAAAACTGTTGGATGCCATCGAGTTCACATAACAACTCAACTCAACTCACTGCCGTCGAGTCGAATCCGACTCATAGCGACCCCTCCTTGGGTTTCCAAGGAGGTATCACTACGGAAGTAGATTGCCCAGCCTTCCTTCTGAGGAGTGGCTGGTGGGTTTGAACCACCAGCCTTCTAGTTAGCAGTCAAATGCCTTAGGCACTATGCTACCTACATATATAAGTACATATTTATGTATATGTATACATGCAGTTTTAAAGCTTCTTGTTCTTCAGTACTTTTGCTGAAAAGTTCGGAGATGGAAACCCCATCTAGTGCCTGGTAAAAAACAAAAAACCAAACTCACTCCTGTTGAGTCGATAGCGACCCCTCCTTGGGTTTCCAGGCAGTATCTCTAAGGAAGTAGATTGCCCAGTCTTCCTTCTGAGGAGTGGCTGGTGGGTTTGAACCACCAGCCTTCTGGTTAGCAGTCAGATGCTGTAGGCACTACGCCACCAGAGCTCCTAGCACAATGAGGAGAGAGGTAGCTTTGGGGACCCAGAGCCTGGCTTGGCACCCTGTTGCCTTTGGGTCCTTGGGTAGCTAGGCTTCCACTCCAAGTCGCCTCCTCCGTCTATAAAAAGTAAGGATAAAAATGTCCAGCTCACAGGTGGGTGGTGAGGTTTAAATGAGGCAACGGATGTGGAATCCTCCAACTCACGTCCATGTTGGTTTCCTTCCTGCTTGACCAAGTATCTGTAACACACAGTTCTGTCCCTTTGGAAGGTAAGTAGGTTAACTGTGAACGATCTGGTTTTGATCAGCCGTGGCATTAGACAGAGGACAACGTGAATCCATGACTTCTCTGGAAATGTTTACTTCACTCTCCAGCTTTGGTTTCCTTTCCACTGTTCTTCCATCTTCCTGAATATTCATCCATTGGCTCATCGGCATCCCAGAGCAGCCCTAGCACCAGCCCGCGGTGATCCGACCCTTGGGAAGAAGCAGTAGATGCATGAGCCGTGCCTTGTAGAAAAAGGCCCTCAATTATGTTTGCTTTCTTGAATTTTGAAACTTTGACTAACTTATTTTGGCTAGCATTTCAGACACGTAATATTTTTACCATGTCATTTTGCCCTAATGTTTTCAGTGCTTAATTTTATTTTTCTTCATGATGGGCTAAGGCTTTTGAGAAGCAATGTCATGTTATCTGTGTAAAATTTCTACATTGTAAGGCTTATAAATGAGGGTAGTTTTCAGGAATATACCTTAGTAGATATTGCCTTTTAGGGAAATTTGAATAAATACTGCAGTTGCTTTTAGCTGAGCTTGGTGGTATAGTGCCTAAGGCATTTGACTGCTAACAAGAAGGCTGGCGGTTCAAGAACCGACAGTCACTCCTCGAAAGGAAGATTGTGCAATCTGTTTCCATAGAGATACCGCCTTGAAAACCCAAGGAGGGGTTGCTATGAGTTGGATCCAACTCGACAGCGGTGAGTTTGATTTTTTTTTTTTTTGAGTTCCTGAGTATTGAAATAAATCACTTCTTTTATGATACATACATGTTAATAAGAAAATCATCATCTCTACATAGAAGTTCTGGTGGCCTAGTGCCTAAGGCATTTGGCTGCTAACCAGAAGGCTGGCGGTTCAAACCCACCAGCCATTCCTCGGAAGGAAGGTTGGGCAATCTACTTTACTTCCGTAGCAATCCTGCCTCGGAAACCCAAGGAGGGGTCGCTGTGAGTGGGAGCCTACTCTACAGCAGTGCATACATAGAAGTTCACAATACCAAAAAAAATTTCTTCCAAGTCAGAATTATCTTAAAGTTTAATCAATTTGTGATATTTATATATATTTGATACCTTAAAACTAATAGAAGCATCTGTCCATCCATTCTTCCATCCATCTAATATAGCTCCATGGTAATGCTGCTTGTGCACCTTGAAATGATTAAGCTGATTTTTAATAAAAATAATTCAGTACATTCTATTGCTCCAGAGATAAATTTGTTGTCATTAGGTGCCATTGAGTTGTCCCCGACTCATAGCGACCCCACGTACAACAGAGTAAAACATTGCCCAGTCCTGCACCATTCTCACAGCTGTTGCTATACCTGAGCCCGTTATCGCAGCCACTGTGTCAGTCCATCTTGGGGAGGGCATTCTCCTATTTCAGTGACCCTCTGCTTCACCAAGCATAATACCCTTCTCCAAGGACTGGTTTCTCCTGATAATGTGACCACAGTATGAGAGATGATTAGCTTCCCTGAGTGCCTTATGTCTTTAACCTTCATTTATTCTACCAAGACATTTGTAATAGCAGAAAGAAAAAAAGCAAAACAAAACACAACATTCATGGACAGTGTTGAAACGTTGCTCAACTGCATGTATCCGCACATGCCTACATTTCCTTGGTGACTGCCAACAGATGATGGTGGTTGTTGGACGCCTTCGAGTCCATGTCTCAGAGCCACTTGGTCAACCCAATCCAGAATCGCCTGGGGGTTATTCACAGGTTTACTGTCTTATCTGCAATTACTCAGTTCTCTTGATTTGCACCAAGCAGCATAATACTCCATGTTGTGCATGAGAGAGTGTACCAAAACAGGGTTCACATGCAGGGTATATCCCACTTTGGTTCACAAATTAAAGAGGTTTGAAAAAAGGGACTGTTGAAATGCTAGCTAAAATACATCTCATGTAGTGTCTGTAAATTTCTGGGCAAGCAAAGATTATTAAAAATGCGTGTGATGCAGTTTACATCCCGAATGCTTAGTGTTCTGAGTGGATTTTCCTTTTGAATATTTGGCTACAACAGTCCTGGGCAGACTGGGACCGGGTGGCAGATCGGGGAGTAAACATAACAGGTGACCTGGCATGAGGGGGCCTGAAAGCTGGTCACTGTATCCTGGCTGGCCTCGAGCTGGGTGCCTGAATAGGCACTTTAGTGGTCTCTAGGCACTACCGCACCGCATGCAACAACAAGTTTAGGTTTCAGGATGTAGATGGAGTAGATTGGATTTAGAGAAGTCTGCTTTTTATACTCCGATTGTTTTAGAACTGTGGACTCTTCTGACACTTTTGAACAATGTGCTTAAATCTGTCGGGGGATGGTTATGAAATGAAAAGATCATGGGTTGAGCTAGAGGGGACCCCGCTGGTCTGGTTGAGTTAGAGGGGCCCCCGCTGATCTGGCGGGACTCTAGTTGTTTTGCTTGTGTATTCAGATTCCTCACGTCTGTTCCTTTAAGTACCTGCCCAAGCTACTACACTTTGAAACTTCCAGTGTTTGTCTTGGCTTTGGTCTTGTGCTGTGCACTGAGGAAGCACAGTGACCTCATGACTTAGAACATCTCTCCAGGTAGAAAGAGACCAGCATTTCCCAGGTCACGCTGCCTTTCTCAGGCCCCTGAAGTTTCCGCGGCCTGCTCGGTGACTTAATTTTTGTAGATTGTGGTGAGTCAAGTGGCTTTTACTTATATAATAACTTTGAGGAACTTGCTTCTAACCCATGTGATTGTTTAGTATGCTGTTTACCCCTTGTAAGAGAGGTGGGGGAGGGGGGACTGTTAACTAAACATATTTCATATTTCATGACTCAAATAATTTCTGATAGATTTACAGTTTATTTTGTTTTCACTTTTTATAGTTCAGGGAAACTAGTGGACTTTTAAAATATGTTTAACCCTTTGCCGCTGAGTTGATTCCAACTCCTAGTGACCCTGTAAGACAGGGTAGAGCTGCCCCATAGAGTTTCCAAGGCTGTAATCTTTATGGAAGCACCCTGCCTCATCCTGATCCGGAGGAGCTGACGGTGGGATGGATTTGAACCACCAGCCTTTGGATTAGCAGCCAAGCACTTAACCGCTGTGCCACCAGGGCACCTAAGATATGTTTAATGACCTACATCTTAACAGATCCATTTCCTTGGAAGACTTTTTTATTCATACTTTATGTTAAATCATACATTTTTGAGAAATATGTTCATATTTTTGCTTTTTAAATATATAACTAATTCACTGATAAGAGCCCTGGTGGTGCGGTGGCTAAGCATCTCAGCTGCTCACTGAAAGGTGTGCATTTTGAACCCACCAGCTACTCTGGGAGAAAGATGAGGCAGTCTCCTTCTGGAATCCCCTTAGAAGGCCTACGGGCAGTTCCGCTTTGTCCTTTAGTGTTGCTAGGAGTCAGAACCAACTCGACGACAGTAGGGTTTTGGTTTATTTAACTGATCACAGCCATGAAAACCCCGTGGTGCAGTTTACTCCGTCATACAGGGTCGCTATGAGTTGAAATCAACTTGATGGCAGCTAACATTAACATTTAACTCTTAAAGGAGGGAAAAAGCTGCTTTGGCCCAGATTTTTAAAATTGAGTGGAATGGGAGAGTAAAGGTGAAGTGGAAATAGTTACAGCATTGAAATGTGTATATTAAGTTTCAACCAAAAGGAAGTTTTCAGGTTAGGAGTCCTGCGGCAGAACTAACAAGCCTTTCACCTTCCTTGGCGTGAGTCCAAGTTGAGCCCTGTAAGGTAACAGAATAGCTCTGAGGTTCTTTGGTTTCATCTTCCTTGCGAGTTAAAATGCCTTAAGCATAATGTCTGTTCCATATAACTTCATGATTGTGCTTTTCCACCTTAAAAAAAAATTTAAAAAAAAGAATGCTAAATTAAAACCTTTAAACATTTAAAATTAGTTTTAATATTTAAATTGATTAACCTATTACGGTGGTAGAAGCCATGCTTTTTTTTTCCCCCTTCCGATATAATTTTATACATATCAGGGTGCCCAGATGCCCCAGCTAAAGACAAGATACTGAAGATAGTTCTGAGGAACTCAGTGTGCCTTAAGGCCTGTCTGCACCGTCACTTGGAATTGAGTTAGGGAGAGAGGCTGCTGCGTTTCTGTGCTGAACCACGTCTGTCAAGCTCATATGTGCAGGAAGCATTTTTTAATTTTCGATTCACAGGCATACAGAATAACAAGTTGCCTTAGAAACATGGAGACCACTTCCTGTAATATTAAAAATGAGGAAACTGAGAACATTGCTTTTGCATTTACGGAGAATATTCTTTTTATCTTATTGGCTCGAAGTAGTGATTTGTGAGTACATACTGTGGGTGAAACGCTGCGCCCCCTGACATTAGAAATACAAAAGCTCGGGAAGATTGGTTCGTAGGGCGTCCGGTTCAGCGGACAGGACCCCTGAGTTGGGAGGTGCTTATTCCCAGCGGCAGGTACTGAGCAAGTGGCCGTACCAGCCAGATTGCACACACAGGACAGGTCACCGTGGTGGACAGGGGTGATGTCATGGAGGGGGACAAATGGAACTGGATCTGGCAAGGTGACCAGGTTCATCTCAGTGGGTCAGTGAGAGGGGCCCTGTTTGAGGACTGAAGGTGGAAGTGACCACCAGGGATGTGGTTGCTCTTTTGTCCAGAAATGTTCTTGATCATGCTCAGCAGATTCCAACAAACCACTCTTTTATGTGAAATGTCTTTGAGGAATTTTGGGCCGTGGCTATCGCCATTGCCTTTCCATCCCACGTGGAGTTGGATGGACTGCTGCCTTGGCTGCCGGCCTCGCACAGATCTGCTCTGTGTTTATCTGTCCAGTTCTTGCCATTGATTGTGGTAGAAGAGACACAGGCATTTAGCAGATCCCTGTCACCCTCATTCTGAACCCATATTGTAAGAACACAACTCCACAAACCGAGATAGGTGATGGGTAAGCTTTTTTGACTGTTAACTTTGGGTATGTATAATGTAAGGTTTGACTTCCATTATAATGTAAGGTATGTAAGTAAGGTTTGACTGTTAACTTTGGGTATATATAATGGAGAATTCACATTGAAGGTCATCTAAAGTGACTGTTCTAGACACTTGTCTATATTTCTTTTTGTTTGAAATGATATTTCATCTAAGAAAATTCTAATCCTTACTCTACAGTATGATAGGGGAAATACTATGTTTTCTTCAATCTAAGCTCTGCTTTTTTTTTTCAATTGTGATTTGGGTGAAAGCTTACAGAGCAAATTCATTATCTTCCATACGACAGTTCATATATATTTTTGTTTCATGACATTGACTGCAATCTGCTCAAAGTAACGGCTGTCTTCCACTTCCTCCCTGTGGTCACCTTTTCCCTGTGTCCTTCTTTCCTGTGCATTCCTGCCCTCTGAGCTATCTCCCTGTGCAAATACTGGCCTTCTGATCTCCCATGGTTATTGTTCTAAGGAGTTTACATGAACCAAAAAAACCAAACTCACTGCCCTCGAGTCAGTCCTGGCTCATAGTGACCCCTCCTTGGATTTCCCAGGTGGTATCTCTACAGAAGTAGATTGCCCCATCTTCCTTCCAAGGAGTGACTGGTGTATTTGAACTACCAGGCTTCTGGTTAGCAGTCAAATGCCTTAGGGACTACGCCACCAGAGCAACCCTAAGCACTCCTGTACCTACCTGATGTAAATGTTCACATTACACCCCTGCCTATTGTTTGGCTGAAAGCTGTGGGAATGAATTCAGTTCTAGGCCCGAAGGGTCATTAGTACCCATAGTCTTGGAAGTTTTTCCAGCCTCTGTCAGACCAGTAAGCCTGGTCTTTTTTTTGCTTTTGAGTTTTGTTCCACATTTTTCTTCCACTCTGTCCAGGATTTCCTATTTTGATCCCTGGGAAATATTATCTTAAGTATCAGTCTCATTGACACAGTGGCTGCAACAATGGGCTCAAACAACAGGCTCAGCAATGATTATGAGGGTGGAGAGTGAAGGACAGGCATTGTTTGTTCTGTTGGACACAGGGTCTTAGGAGTCAGAACCAGCTCAAGGGCACCTAACAACAATCTTAAGTATGTGCAGTTTGTATACATAATCATTAGATGCATGTAGATTTAACAAAAACAAATCAAAAAAAGAAAACATAACCCACATTTTCATTATTCAAATACACCATCATTCCTATGTATATTCAATTATGTGGGGCTTCACTTATGAGATAACATTGGAGTCCTGGTGGCACAGTCGTTAAAGTGCTCAGCTGCTAACCAGAAGGTTAGCAGTTCAGATTCACCAACTGCTCCATGGGAGAAGGGTGTGGCAGTCTGCTTTTGTAAAGATTTACAGCCTTGGAAACCTTATGGGACAGTTCTACTCTGTCCTGTAGGGTTACTATGAGTCAGAATCAACCCGATGACAGTGGTTTTGATTTTTTTTTTTTCTGACAGTCCTGAGAATGATAAAATTCAACAATATTGATTGAATCCACAGTGTAATCACACACAAATGAGAGGTGGTTAATGAGGTGACTTCAGGGTGGCCTGTTGCCTTTAATGGTTTACTGTTCCCAAAGAGCTTCTGACTTAATCCAAGAGTACCGGGAAAACTTAACAACAGCATTGGCCTTGTCAGTGGAGCTCTGGTTGGGGCAGTGTGGCTGGATGAGTAGAACAAGTGATGTCACACAGCAGAAAGCCTATAAGGGTCATTATTTGCCATGTGGGAAGCCAGAGGTAGGTAGGGTGACTCACAGAGAACACAGCTTGTCAAAAGACAAATGGAGAGAAACAAAAAGTGCATCTTAGAGTTGGAAATATCTAGTTTAAGCTCTGAAAAATACCTGCACTTGGAGAAATTTTAGGGTCTTTTTTCAGTCAAGCACTAATTAGCAATTTTGAGGAAGGATATTGATTGACTTTTTTTTTTGAAAATTTGATCTATTGTTTTGTTTTGTTTTTTATTATTGTGATTTGAGTGAAGATTTACAGAGCAAATTCACTTTCCATACAGCAGTACACATATACTTTGTCTCATGTCACTGACCACAGTTTACCACAATGCAACAGCTCCCCTCCCACTTCCTCCCCATAGCTACCTCTTCCCTGTGTCCATCCCTCCATACACTCCTGCCTCCTGAGCTGTCTCCCTGTGCATAAGCAGCCCTTCTTTCTCCCATGATTGTTCTCTCCAAGGAGTGTATCTACCTGAGGTAAATGTTCAACTCATGCCTGTATTTTGTTTGGCTGGAAACCACAGGTGTGGGTTCAATTCCAGACCTGAAGGGCAGCTAGGGGCCATAGTCTCAGTGGTTCCACCAGGCTCTTTGGACCAGCAAACCTGGTCTTCACCTTTTTTTTTTTTTTTTTTCTCCAAATGATTTTGAGTTTGTTCCACATTGTTCTCCCTCTCTATGAAGGATCTCCTACATAGATCCCCTTCCAAGTGGATGACAGTAGTAGCCAGGCACCATCTAGTTCTTCTGGTCTCATAGTTGTATATGCTGCAGATCGGATGGTGTACCAGTCGCTAGGACTAATTGTTTCCATGAATTTTGGTTTTCTTCATTCTTCTTTGCTCTGGATGAGGAGAGACCCATCGTTACATCTAGATAGCAGCTTGCTAGCTTTTAAGATCCCAGTCGCTACTCACCAAAGTAGGAGGTGGAACAATGTTTTGTATAGTATGTTATGCCAGTTGAGCTTCATGTCCCCTGCAACTATAGTCCCAAGCCCGCAGGTTCAACTACTCAGTCCCTCTGGGTAGCTGGCTGTGACCAAGCAGTGACCACAACCTTGCCCCTTGTCAGCTCTACTATACACCTGGGAATTCTGATCATTCACATAAACTTATAGGACCATTGTCTGCCAACCCTATATATGATCTTGGATACACTCCCCATTTCATAGACATACCCAGTCGTTCAGCCTGTCCACCCATCTATCCACCCGTATACCCATGTTTGCCTTCACTGACAACACAGTTTGGTTGACTCATTTTTAAGCAAATGACAGGAAAAGCCATGGTCCTCCCCATTCCCCTACTGCTTATTACCTTTGAGTTGAAGAACAGTCCCTAAATTGAAGACAGTGAAACTCAGACAGTGAAGTGGGTGCAGATCTGCACCTAATTCCACATCCTGAAAGGAGAACAGAGAGGAACTGGGTGGTCCTAAGTGTTGGTGATTTCTGCTTCAGAATTTTTGGAGAGAACTAATGTTGGGTGAAGAGGACGGTCACGTGACTCTGGTCCATGCAACCTTAGGACATATTTACATGTTTTTAGAACCTCCCTATTTTTCACAGATGGAGCTTTCCCTCTGCTTACACTAATGAGTAGAACTTCCTGGTTGGGCCTTCTGGAGACTGAAAAGAAATCATTTGTGATTTCCCTGGAAGGAGGTGACGGACAGTTATTAAATGAATTTTTGAGAGCCTGCTGTATGCTGTGCACCATTCTGAGGTCGGCAGTGAGCAACAACAGAAAATTTAAAACCCTCTGTCCTTATGCAGCTACATTCTGGCAGCAGGGAGACAGATGAACCAAACGAGTGCATGAATGCGTAGTCTGTTAGATGAGGTGACCGCCATGGAGAACAGCAGGGAAGGTGGGGAAGGAGCATTGCTGCTAGGTGGGGTTTCAATGGAGAGGCCAAGGAAACCCTCACTGAGGTGACAATGAACCAGCCCTGCAGACAGACCACAAACCTTTAGGTTACTAGCCCAGTGCAAACATTTGTGCCACCCCACAAGATAGCTGGGAGAAGATCGTTCCAGACAGAGGGATAGCAAGGCAAAAGGTATTGGGTCCAGAGTGCCTATGAGTAGGAGGAACAGTGAGAAGGTTAACGTGGCTGGAATGGCAAGCACGGGGTTGGGATGCTGAAGACAGATGGTCATAGGTAGGCAGACCATGGAGGGCCACCCTGAGGACTTGGAGATAGAAGACCGTAGGAGGGTTTGGGGAAAGGGGTGACGTGATCTATGTTTTACATGGACCCCACTGGCTGCTGTGCTGAGACTGCACCGATGAGGGCCAGGCAGGAGCAGGGAGACAGTCAGGAGAGACCACTGTACTGCTGCTCATCCCTTGAGAGAGTGGCGGACGCTGGTCCCAGGCCTGGGCGGCTGTCCCCTCCACCAGGGAGGGCACCAGTTTCCTCGGCGGTTTGTCTAACCTTCGTCCTTAGCCTGTCATTTTCATGGTGCACTCCCTACCAATGGGAAGCTTTCCTTGTGCTTCAGCAAGTGTTATTTCGAGCTGCTTTCTGCTGCCTGCCTGTGTCATGCCAGAGCGTGGGTGGGTTTATTTTTGCAGTTTTCCTCCAGAGTCTGCTTCTGCTTTGCAGATTGCATTTATTATAAGGCAGGCTGTCCATTGATGAATAATGTGTGGGCTACAAAGCAGATCCACAGCTTTTAAAATAGCTCATTTACCCTGCAAGCTTCAGCCCGAGAGAGAGGGAGAGGGGGGAGAGAGACAGAGAGAGAGAGAGAGGCAGGCTTAGCATAAGGGGGGCCCAGGAGTGAGGTTCATGCGTCTGTCTCCCCCACTCCCCAGTTTCTGAGGTCATTGTTTTTACCCTCAAGTTTGTCATCTGTATCCTTGACGGGCTGAGGACTTGAAGCAGACGGCCAGTCTGGGGTTCATGGACAAGCATGAGTAGTGACCAGGAGAAGATTTTTAAGTCATTGCTAAGGAAATAGACATGCTTTTTTTTTTTTTTTCTGAGAAATCCTCAGCTGCTGAAGTCCCTTTCTAACATGGATGTAAGCCAAGGGGAAAGCAATAGCATGCTTAGCGCTGAAGTCCTGTACTAAGTGCCACTGAGTTGATTCCAGTGGGGATTTCTTGGCTGTAATCTTTACAGAAGCAGGTCACCAGGCCTTTCTCCCTTAGCGTTACTGGGTGGGTTTAAACAGTCAGCTTTGAGGTTAGTAATTGAATGCAAACGTTGGCACCACCCAGTGATTTTTTGAACCCCTGTAGGCTTCAAGTGGTCGCAGCTACTGTTGCCTTAAGTGTCTTTGTCCTGATCAACCAAGGCTCATCCATAGGTTCTGTGTTTGAGAAGCAGAGGGAGTCTTCCAGAGGCGAAGAATGGCTCCATGAAGGAGCGAGCATGCCCCGGGACCATTCTCTCAGCCATGAAGGGCCATGGGCAGGGTATGGCGTTGAGTAACTCCTAGTCGCCGCCTTCAGTGGAACCCTGAAATTCACATGATCTTTGCTCACAGAACCTCACTGAAGACTGTTTTTCCTTTTAAGCAGGTTTCTTATTTTACCTCGTGTGTTGCAATCCTCTTTTGGTGGCCAGGTGACATCTGGTGGAATGCTGGTGTCTGTTGCCAAGCAAAACAGATGCAGAAAGATTTGCCTGAAGCAGGGAGAAGAGGAAGAGGCAAAAGGGGAAAGAATGTGGGGTGGCGGAGGGTATTGAGGGAGGAGACAGGATTGAATAGTATGTAGCTATCGAATGGTGCAAGTCTAAGATTTAATGAGCTGTTGGTGCTTACATTTTTTTTTAACTTATTGATATGTTTGCTAATTAACAAGTCAACTTTCCATGGATTTAAAAAAAAAAAAAATCACTGATCTTGATTATTCAACTCTTTGATGACATTTAAGGAGCTCTGGTAGTGTGGTACCAAAAAAACCAAACCAAACTCACTGCCATCAAGTTGGATTCGACTGATAGTGACCCCTCCTTGGGTTTCTAAGGCGGTATCTCTACGGAAGTAGATTGCCCAACCTTCCTTCCAAGGAGTGGCTGGTGGGTTTGAACAGCCAGCCTTCTGGTTGGCAGTCACATGCCTTAGCTGCTAACAAGAAGGTCAGTGGTTCAAACCCACCAGCTGCCCTGCAGAAGGTAGATGAGGCAATCTCCTTCCATAAAGATTTAAAGCCTTGGAAATCCAATGAGGGTCACTGTGAGTCTGAATGAACTTGGTGGCAGTGGATTTGCTTGTTTGTGATGACATTTAATGACCCCATGACCAGAGATGGATTTATTGTCAGGGAGGGGGAAGGGGAATTTTTTAAATAACCCAGGTGATTCTCACATTTTTAAAAAAAGCAAACCCACTGCCCTTGACTTGATTCCAACTAATAGCAGCTCTCTAGGACAGAGTAGAATTGCCCCCTAGGGTTTCCAGGGCTGTAACACAGAAACAGACTGCTTCATCTTTCAACCATGAAGCAGCTGGTGGATTCAAACTCGATCTTTTGGTTAGCAGCTCAATGCTTTAACCTCAGTGCCACCAGAGTGCCTTATTGTAGTCAGGATTTAAAACAACTGTTTTAAAAAGTTACTGAATGCCTGGATCACCTGTTTCTTGATTTGTTGCTAACCCTTGGTAAGGACGCTGATTTAGCTATTTCTCCTCACCTATTTCTCCTTCGTCATTCTAAAATACTCTTTTGACGTGGTGCCTCTTGCTGGAGTTATGGATGTTCTTTTGAGGCTCGGGGTCCACAAAATACATTTTGATTCAGATGAGACTGTAACGAGGCCTGGATATCAAGGACCACAGAGGTCCTGATGCAGTATTTGCAAAGGGCTGCTTTCTCTATCTATAAAAGATCATCTCCCCAGAATAGTTCAGAAATGAAAGGACTAATTTTCTCTTCAGTGTTCAACTGCAGAAAATAAGTGAAAGCGGTATTCCAAGACTGGTCCGTCCTGTTGGATCGTGTGCAATAGCACTTTGCTCCACGTAGCTCTCTTCCTTCTGTAAATATTAACTGACTGCATTTTTGTGGCTTTGAAAACTCCCCTTCTGGAAACTCTTGGCCAGCTGTCAAATTTTTATGAACTTCAGAGAAGTGGTAATAGGTGGTTTCTTCCTTTATAATATTAATGGCAGAATGTTAAAAATGGGAAGGATCATAAAGGTTGCCTAGGCACACCTCTCGGTGTTTAAATAAGAAGGTGTGGTGGCCTATCCAAGGGCACAGAGGAGGGTGATGGGAGAGCTTGGACTTCAAGTAGCCTGATGCCCAAACCACCATTCTTCCTGCTACACCCAGCACAAAGGACTGTTAACTGTGTCTAAATCGCATCCCTCTGGACTTCATTCTGCAGATGAACTGCCCAGGAATAACTTGACTTGCATGCATTAGCTAACGGTTCACACCTCCCCATGACACTCCTGAAGTAGAACGTTCTAAGCCTACCTTAACAAACCTTTGACTCACTGTGACCTTCATGTTGTTCTTGTCGTTAGGTGCCATCAGATTGGCTCTGACTCATAGTGACCCCATGTGCAACAGGACAAAACAGTGCCCGGTCCTGCGCCATCCTCATGGTCATTGCCATGCTTGAGCCCATGGTTGCAGCCACTGTGCCAGTCCGTCTCGTTGAGGGCCTTCCCTTCTTTACTGACCCTCTACTTTACCAACCATGATATCCTTCTTCAGGGACTGGTCCCTTCTGATGACATGACCAAAGTAGGTGAGACAAAGTCTGGCCAGTTTTGCTTCTGAGGAGGATTCTGGCTGCACTTCCTCCAGGACAGATTTGTTTGTTCTTCTGGCAGTCCACGGTGTGTTTAATGCTCTTCATCAGCACCACAATTCAGATGCATCAGTTCTTCGGTCTTCCTTATTCATTGTCCACCTTTCATGTGCGTCTGAGGCATTTGAAAAGACCATGGCCTGGGTCAGGCCCACCTTAGTCTTCCTCATAGCTGTGCATCATTGTGTGATCCATTCATTCTTTGCCTAAATGTCTGTTAATGATGCTCTTCGGGCCTAATGAAGTATATAGTAAGTAATCTTTGCTGCTTCATTTACGTTCTCAGACCACAGTGATCGTTGTGATGACTCTGTTCCTTGTTTATTTTTCATTTCTCTCGCTGATTATTAACTTCCTGTGTCGATTAGTACAGCAGCCTACCTCCTTCTCCTGATTTGCTACCTCTCATTTGCCCATAAAGATTTAGAAAGCATTTAGCTAAGCTTGTTAGAACTTTTTAAGAAGTCAGTGGAAAGGAAGGACTTGAGTCATTCTCTTTTTGAATAATGTACATGGCTTTTTGTCTCTTTCCTCCATATCCTTTTGGTTATTTCAGGCTTCTTTTTTCTCTTGGATGGTCTCTGGAAAATTCATTATCAATAAAAACTGTGATTGTGATCTGTGGTCCATAATAATGGATTATTACAAGATATAAATGCAAAAAATAAATGAGATGATGTGTGCTAGCTATTTAGCAAAATGCCTGACACATGGCAACTCAGTGCATGTCCGAGTAGAACTATAATCCTGCTCGGTTTTCATGGATGTGACCTTTCAGAAGTAAGATGTCAGGCCTTTCTTCCGGGTGTCTCTGGGTGGTTTTGTACCACCATCCTTTCGGTCAGTAGCCCAGCTCTTAACCGTTTGCATCACCCAAGGACTTGGGGCTTGTAACTGCTTCATTAACGGTAGTTGTTTTATTATTCTTCCTCTGAAACAGAAGATACCAGTTTTTCAAAGTTGTTTGGGCTTGGATCCAGTGGCAAACCTCTCAGTTGAATTTATATCAGCAGACACATTTATTTTAGTTCATCTTGATTTTTTATTGCTCTCTGGATTTAGGGTGAGGCCTGGTAGCATAGTGGTTAAGTTCTCAGCTGCTAACTGAAAGGTCAGTGGTTCAAACACACCAGCAGCTCCCTAGGAGAAAGATGTGGCAATCTGCCTTGTGAAGATTTTAGCCTTGGAAACCCTATGGGGCAGTTCTTCTCTGTCCTGTAGGATTGCTGTGAGTCAGAATCGACTGGGTGGAAATGCCTTTGGTGTTTTTGTTTTTTTTATCTGGGTTTTACTCTTATCCTTTTAGGGTTAATGAATTTGCTACTGTACTGTTATAGAAGAACCATGAAAAAAAAAAATCAATGAAAAGTATTCTTTAAAAAGATCTTATGATTCACTAGACTAGTAAGTAAGTGTCAGCAACTTTTCTTTTTATGACTTTAAGTTAAAAGGACTTGAAAGGTTTTGGTGGTTTCCTCTCCTCTCTTGTCAAAGCCAGATGACTTTTGATAAGGCCCACCTTTCCCCTGAATGTATATCTCAAAAAATCCTCACTTATTTTCATTAAACTGAAACAGAATTACCATAATTAAGTTACTCTTTAGCTAGAAAAAAATTAAAGATAACAAATAACTCATAACTAGTAACTTTTCCAAGAACCTTTAGATCTCTATACATTATGAAAACCGAATTATATGTATGGTCAGTGTGCAGTTGATGGTAGACCAATAATTACATCAGTTATGTCATTACACACTCTGTTGCCGTCAAGTTGATTCAGACTCAATGACCCTACAGAACAGAGTAGAAAAGGATTTTCAAGGCTATAATCTTTACAGAAGCAGACTGCCGCATCTTTCTCCTGAAGACCAGCTGGTGAGTTCGAACCACCAACCTTTCTCTTAGCGGCCAAACCTTTAGCTACCATATCACCAGGGCTCCTTTTATTACACATACCAGTTGTATATTTTTCTACTGTGTGAGGTAAACATGTAGAAATTAAGTGGCTGGTTTCTCTCATGTGGTATGATCCTATTTAATAATTAATTATATTTAAATTCATCTTTTACTTTTCATTTAGAATGTTTTTCCCCTTCACACTGCATATGCTTCTCTCTAATCTAATCTCAGAATTTCAGAAGTCTATTAATAAAGTATGTGTAAAGAATTAGTTGCTAATTTAGGATGTGCTTGAAATGAGATTGTCAGCAAATTACAACTTCAAACCTAAGACTGCAATTTATCATGGATTGGACATCACTCCAGTCTATTAAGACAAATTCAGTATTCATGAAAATTAGAAAAACTTTTTAAATTACTTCTTTGAATTTTTCTCATCTTTTAGATACTTCTAAGTCACCTCAAGTGTTAATGTAAGATCATGGAAAGTTTTTCTTTCTGTCTTCATTTTACTTGTGTTAAGATTTTATGGTATTAAATCCATCAGCCAGAAAAGAAACTAGGAACAAAAACTCTTCTTTATTGATAATGAATTTTCTCAGTAAATGGTAAACATAGATTCCTAAACCGAAGTGAATAGGCACAGGTTTTGGGATACGTCACAGTTCAGTAGGAAAGTTGAAACCAAAAACCAAATTGAATTGACTGCTGTCAAGTCAATTCAGTTCATAGCAGCCTCTCCTTAGGTTTCCAAGGCAGTATCTCTACGGAAGTAGATTGCCAAGTCTTCCTTCTCAGCTGTGGCTGGTGGGTTTGAACCTCCAGCCTTCTGGTTAGCAGTCAAATGCCTTAGGCACTATGCCACCAGAGTTGGAAGGATACCTTTAATCCAGCAATTTGCCTGCTGTTGCTACCTTCAGCAATGTAAAAGTGAGTGAGGCAGAGTGACCCTTCTGAATTCCTCTTCAATTCTAGATACTGGTGCAAAGTTCTAGAGATGTTGGGATTGAATAAGACAAATGTGGTCCCTGCCTTTAAGGGGCTTATATACGAGCTATTATAGTTAATATGAATAATAAAAGGACCCACAGATAAAATAATTACATGTTTTCATGAGTATTCCAAAAGAAATAAAGAGACAGGAAACTATTGGGAGACCTCAGTAGTAAAACTCTGACCTTCCACATGGGAAACTAGGTGAAGTTCCTGACCAGTGTCCCTCAAGCACAGCCTGCACCCATCTGTCATCAGAGGCTTGCATGTTGCTCTGATGCTGAACGGGTTTCCAGACTAAGACAGATGAGGAAGAAAGGCCTGATGTTCTACTTGTGAAAAATCAGCCAGTGGAAGCAGTAAGCATCACAGTGGTTTGATCCCGCCGTGCATGGGACTGTTGAGTCCAGGTTGGACTCAAGAGCAGTAACAACTTGAAGAAGGGTGATCAGAAACCCTCTCTGAAGGGCTGACCCTAAGTTGCAGCCCAGTGCCTAGCAGAAGCCAGATGAGCTGTGTGGGTAGAAGTGCCGCCCAGAGAAGGAACCACACACACAGCCTCTGCGTTGGGAAAAGTGAGTGTGTTGGAATGAAAAGGTCTCCGTGAGGCTGGAGGATAGTGAGCAAAGAGAGGGATGTATAGTCCAGGACGAGCTGGAAGACCACAGGGGTCTCTGGATCTTTCACTTCGTAGCATATGTCCCCTTGTCTGATGGTAAGGAACACGTACGCACCTGGATAGGTAGAAAACATGTGTGAACCCAGCTTCTCTAAATTATGGGCAAATGAAGCAGGGTATTTTAAAAGTATAAAGCTTCCAGATTTGCAGAGAAAAAACAAAGGTTAGTGTTTAATATCACCTTTCAGATTCAGTAAAGTTCTCTCTCTCTTAAATTCTATTTTGTTATAATTGAGAATATATACACCAATGTGTACGCGAATATAAAACAGTTTCTACGTGTACAATTCAGTGACAGTGATTACATTCTTCGAGTTGTGCAACCCATCCTCACCCTCCTTTTCTGAACTGTTCCTCCCCCAGTAACATAAACTCACTGTTCCCTCCCTGAGCTTCCTGTCTGCCCTTTCAAGTAGATGCTGTCAGTTTAATCCCATATAGTCTTAAAATTGCATAATGTTCAAAGCAGACTTTTTTTTTTTTTTTTAAGTTAAGCTAAACTACTATTTGATTTTAAGGAGACTTCAGGGAATATTTCTGGTTTAAAGTTTAAAGAGTGTCTCAGGGCAGTAGTTTCAGAGGTTCATCCAGCTTCCATGGCTCCAGAAAGTCTGGAGTCCAGGAGAATTGGAAATTCTGTTTCTGCATTTTTTCCCCTTTTGATGAAGGATTCCTGGGTAGTTGTTCATGGTAGCCATTAGCCACTCATTCCATTTACTCCTGTTTTTTCTAACTCTGTTTCTTCCTCTTTTGCTCTAGATGAATAGAGAAGGTCTCTTTCTTTACTCATTATTCTTCTCACAAATGAGAGGAAGACACTTTGGTTTTCTTTTTGAAAATGCATGCCTTGTATTAGGCTGAGATGCCATAAAGACGCAATGCAGTCAGGAATGTGAGTGAGGGCATAAACATGTTATCTGTCTCTTTAGAATCCTTCATTTTTGAAACATTTGGCAGAGGAGTTAAAGGTGTTTTTGTGTATTCTATTGTTATTCCTTCTTTGGACATAATGACTGTGTCATGGACAGAGATGCTCTGTGGTTATTGACAGTGTAGTGTTGTAATGACAGCATAACAAGTTGAGCAAAGGTACTTTCCGTTCAGTGAGCTCTAGCCTGCAGGGCACTTTGCTTCCAACCGAGTGGTGGGCTATGTGACCCTTGATGTGGCTTTGCAGTTTGGCCCTAAGACCATAGTTAGTGATTGTATCAGTTTATCCCTCTTAGGGTAAAACCAGGAAGACAGTGCATTAAAATAAAGATGACTGCAGATTTTTATCCCTATCCCTTGCCCTGAAATCTGGGATGGCCACATGATAGACTTGAACCAGCAGAATACAGAGGAAGCAATGCTGAGGTAGTCTGCGTTCAGTCTTTGAAAGAACTTTGAAAGCTAGCACCCTTCCTTTCCTCCCTTTTGAGAATGCTGCCTTTGGGAATCCAGCTGCCATGCAAACCAACTCAAGTTAGCCTCATAGAAGTTCCAACTTTCTAGGCATCCCCACCAAAGTGCCAGACGGGGTGGTACAGCCATCTTGCTATCTGACCCCAGTCACATAAGCCACCAGAAGATCTGCCCAATCTATAGGATCATGTGAACAGCAAAACCTGTTGTTTTAAGCCTCTCGGTTTTGGGGTGGTGTGTTACACAGCAGTAGATAAGCAAGAGAGATTGCGATTTTAATGTTCAGCCCTGGAGAGCTAGTTCTGGGAGTTTACTTAGCTTCTTAACCAGAGCCGCCTCTTCTGGGTGAGCTCTGCAGAGTGTAGGGCAGTCACTAGGACAGCTGTTTTCCCGGAAGCTGGAGGAGGTGGCCACGCACAGGATGACAGACCAAAGACTCCAGGGATACACTTGGCTTAGACAGCGGAGAAAGAACTGCAGTAGCCCCAGCAAGGTGATGGAGTGGGTGTTCTGTGATCAGGAATGGAGTTACCCAACTTGAAGAATAACAGATGCATAGCTTAAGGAAATACATTGTATTCTTAAAGTTACAGAAGGAGAAGAATTCTTAGCCTGAAACTGAGCAAGACCCTGTTCTTTGATAATCTTATTTAATAGGTGAGTAATGAAGGACTCCACCCTGGTAGTGAAGAATGGTTTAATAGAGGATTCTCAAATGCTAGTGAATTTCAGGTCAGATACTGTAACAAATAGTATGTATATAGAGAGATGTGGATAGATGCTTGGTCAAGTGGAGGGTCAACAAAAAAGGGGAAGGCCCTCAATGAAATGGATTGACACAGTGGCTGCAACAGTGGGCTCAGGTATAGCAAGAATTGTGAGGCTAGTGCAGGACCAGGCAGTGTTTTGTTCTATTATACATAGGGTTGCTGTGAGTCAGAGCTAACTCAACCGTACCTAACAATAACAGCTAGATACAGGTGTATAGATATAGTTGGTGCTCAGTGAGTAGATTGAGTTAGTTTTTATAGTAATTTGATTGATATAACATGATTTAACCATGTCTGTTGTAAAACAAAATCTATTGTGTATACCATCACAATAAACAGCATCAATTACAAATCTTGCCTATGTAGTTTAATGGATTCTTTCCCTGTCATGCTGGTGCGTTAATAATACAACACACAACTGGCAAGCATAGACTTTCATATTTCCCAGGTACTTTGAAGAGCAGCCACCTGCAGGCAGTCCATCCTTGTGGTGAAGATGGGTGATGCTCTCGGGCGGAGTGAGCCTGTCTTCATCCGGAGGGAACTAACAGTCTGGCAGCTGCACCAGCCCCTCTCCTTACCATGGCTTTAGTTACCCCACACACCATGGGAGCCGCTCTTGACAGCAGCCTTTCCATCATGGCAACCTGACTTGTCACCTCTCACTTGTGACCTGACTGACACTCGTGGGCCAGAGGTGCTTCATTTGGAGAAGGATGGAACAGATGAGGGAAGGCACGCTTTCAGACACAGGGCCTCTCAAGCCTGGCTGTACTTATAATCATGTGTGGGCAGGTCATGTCAGTAACAGGTCACAAAATAAAAGCAAAATGAGCACCTGTTGCTGTCAACTCGATTCTGACTCATGGCAAGGCCAGGTGTGTTGCAGTAGAATTGTGCTCTGTGAGGTTTTCAGTGGCTGATTTTTCAGAAGTAAAGAGCTACCTTTCTTCCGAGGCACCTCTGCATGGATTCGAACCACTGACTTTCAGTTGGCAGCAAACATATCAGCCATTTGCACTGCCCCGGCATTCCGGTAGGTAAGACCAAACCAAAACCAAACCCATTGCCATCAAGTCAGTTGGATTCCAACTCACAGCAATGGTGAAGGACAGAGAACTGCCCAATAGGGTTTCCAAGGCTGTCATCTTTATTGAATCAGACTGTCACATCTTTCTCCTGCTGGTGGGTTCAGACCACAAGACAGCATATACCAAATTAGGTAGTGTAAGTTCAAGCCAAGAAGAAAACGGCAGTGACAGCTGTGGGGTCTTTGAATGGGTGAAGCTGAAAAGTTGCCTAGGAGGAAAGGTGCAAGTGGGTTCCTGAAGCCTGCGAGGAGGTAGACATGTGGAGAGGGACATTTTCAGCAAGAAGCTTACCAGCTTGTGGGTGGTACAGCTTGTGTGTCATCTTTTTGGGGCTGGGTGGGCTGGTGCCAGCAGGAGGGGGCAGCTGGTTGGTTTAAGTCGTTGGCCTCATTTGATAGTTTTTATTACTGATGTTTTATTAAAGATTTTTTTCAAGCTACTAGCAAGGAAAAGATACTGCTGCATGTTCCGGTTTTGTTTGTACTTTTGAAAGCCAGCTGCTGTAGTATTGAGAGAATAAACATAGTAAGGTCCGTTTTCTGCCTCTGCCACAGTGACCCTGTCACTTTCTGATCCAAGTCCTTAGTTTGTAAAATGAAAAAGACTGCATGTGTCTCAGACTCATGATGACGATTAAATGAGACTGTGTAAATGCTCGTGTGTTTTAGAAAAGGCTGGTTTATTGTTAGTAAAATGCTTCCTAGAGAAAGAAGGAACACTCGTGGCTGCCAGTCTAAAGGTCGGCAGTTCAAACCCGCCAGCTGCTCCACAAGAGAAAGATGAGGCAGTCTGCTCCCATAAAGATTTACAGCCTAGAAGACCCCATGGAGCAGTTCTACTCTGTCCTATAAGGTTGCTGTGAGTTGAAATCAACAGCAGTGAGTTCCGTTTTTTTGGTCGTTTCCTATAGAAAACTGATAGTTCTTGTTCTTACCCTGCCTTTTCCCTATTTCCTCAAGAAGACTTGAGGAGGATTCAGGCTTAGGCAGTTGAGAAAGGCCACATAGTACAGTGAGCAAAGTCTTCTTTTTGAACTGTGCGTATTGCTGGGCCCTGGGCATATGGTGGTTGGAATGTGTTGGGTGTCCATGGTGACACATTCTGATGCAATTGTGTGAAGGCATGTAGGTCAAGCATAGCATGTCCTGCTGTTGGTCAAACATTTCTGTGTGGAGAGCCTTTGTTCTTTCCCTGGTGAGCATTTAGATCTTAGTACTGGGCTGGTTGCTTGCCAGATGGGCAGTCAGGTGAGAAGGGAGATGAGATGACCGCTCTCAGTGAAACCATTTGACCAGAGTAGGGAAGGGTCTTGGCTGTCAGAGGGGGTCCTGTCAGCCTTGGCTTCCTCTGGGTCCACATTGTGCTGGGGCAGAACACTTCAATGTAAACATTGGATCATAGGGGTTCCCTGCTATTGGGGGAGATGGTGGCAAAGGGAGCCTTATGAAGAGGGGGGAAAAATGCTTTGGTGGAAACGTAAGTGACAAATAAAATGACCCCCTGGGGCAGCAGAGAAGCAGAGCTCTAGGTTAAATGTCAGGAGCTCATCCTGGGGGGGCCAGGACTGGGGAGGTGTATTCAGGGGTGGGAGAGTACCCTGTTGGTTAGCAGGTGCCCTGTGGCAGTGACATGGAAGGTCATTGACCAGGCATCTCGTTAATGTGGTAGCTCTTAACTGTGACAGTCAATCTGTCTCCAGTAGCTAGTTGCCAGATATTAATTGCCGCCCAGTTTCTTGGGTTATATTTGCATTCTTGACTTGCTTCTCTGTGCGTCAGAATGGGGTAATGAAAGCCAGTGATCTTCAGACTGCTCCCAAGGCCGCTTCTGAGCTTCTGCAGACTTGTGCTTGAATTTTATTTCTATTATTTCTAGCTGGCAACTATGAAAATAGATATACATTTAAACTTAAAAATGTGTAATGATAAAATATCACATTGTATTTTGGGATAGTACATACGTTATTTGGCGGAAAAAATGTCTGAAACCCATTGTCTGTTCTGCCCACTTATTTTTAACTACTTCGGGAATGTTCTGCTATCGTAACTCGTTGGATCAGCTAGGCTATGGCCCAAAAGTTCCGCATTTTTTTTTTTGTAAGGCCCCCCAGGTGATACAGAAGTGGCTCATAGTCTACTATAAGAAAGCTTAGTCTAAGAGAAGCGGAGCTAAACCTCCTAAAAACTGGCCACCGTGGACAGCTTGTCTTCCTAACTCGGTTATTTTCAGCTTCAGTGCCATTGTTGAAAATATCAAAGATGCCTTCTTTTCTCATAACCAGAAAAAGAAGTTGCAGTGTGTCCTTGCTGCCGTCTAGTTCTTTGACAACTCTGAGCCCTGGGTGGGTGTGAGAAATTCAAAAGGACATTCTCTGCACTCCAAGGTGGTCTGTTTGCCAACGAGCCATGTATATGCAGTTCATCTGGGAGGTTTGGTATGGCCAGGGCCTCGTGAACATCAGCTGCCTTGGAAGCACCAGATGCTCTGCCCTGTTTTCCTCCTCCACATCCAGCTGGTGGCCAAGCCTGCCCAGTCTGCTTCCTGCAGTGGCCCCCTCCTCTCTGTTCCCTCCACTGTGGTGCAACCAGCCTCTCGGGGCTGGAGTGTCCTAATTGGTGACACTAACCACCTTCAGACTGGCCCCTCTAAATCCATCCTGCACATTTATAGACCTGCAAGCATGATCTTTCCGAGCTTCAAATCTCATCCTCTCCTCCCCTGAGAAGACCCCACGGTGGCTGTCTATAACCTTTAGGAAATATCTGCTCGCGTTTCCTACCCCATGGCGTTCCATGATACCAGGTCCTCCTCTCAGCCTTTATTCCCCTTTACCCCGCAGTTATGATGCTCTCCCCTCCCATTTCTTCTGGTCACAAGGCGGCTTCTGTCCCCTCTCTGTGGTCCTTTCCTACCTCCATCATTGTACCTGCTTGCATACCTGTCTCCACTCAAACTAGGTTGAAAATAAGATGGAAATTTTTAGAATTAAAAAAAAAAAAAAAGCAGTTCACTTACTGAACACACGTGTGACTGTTTTTACTTTGAAAGTATCTTAGTTAACATGTGGGGAGTGAGTACAAGATGATATGGCCCCTGACCTCAGGGCCCACCAGCCAGGGAGAAATGTAGGTGCCTAAAGATACAAGCAAGATAAATACTAGTTACTCTTGAGTCTCTTCTGACTCATGGTGACCCCATGTGGTTCACAGAAGAACTATGCTCTATAGAGTTTTCAATGACTGATTTTCCAGAAGTAGGTGACTAGGCATTTCTTTAAAAGCACCCCTGGGTAGATTCAAACCTCCAACCTTTTGGTTAACAGCTGATATGTCAACCATTTGCACCATGCAGGGACTGCTGTAAGTAAGACAGTGTGTACTAAGTCAGCCAGTGTAAGTTCAGACATTTTGCTTTCTTCGTGTATGATGCCCTTGATGTCATCCCATAATTTGTCTGGTCTTTGGTCCTAAGTGTTGCATGCGTCAAATCTGTACCAGTAATTCTCAATGCATCTTGATTTATCTTTGATCAGTTTCAGACTGCAGAGGTTGGTAAAAAAATCTTCAAATTCTTCATCTTTGACATTAGTGGTTGGTGCATAAATCTGAATTTATATTAACTGTTCTTTGCTGTAGGCCTGTGGATATTATCCTCTCACTGGCGGTGTTGTACTTCAGAATAGGTCTTGAAATGTCCTTTTTGAAAATGAATGTGAATGCTGTTCCTCTTGAATTTGTCATTCCTGGCATAGATTGTCTGATTCAAAATAGCCACTACCAGTTCGTGTGGGATCTTGAATGGAGAGTACAAAGTGAGTGGAAGAAATGATAAAGTGAAAGAGCTGAAAAAGATTTCAAAGGGCAGCTTGAGAAGATAAAGTATTATAATGAAATGTGAAAAGACCTGGAGTTAGAAAACCAAAAGGGAAGCTAAATGAACTGAAGAAAAAATTTAGGCCTCAAGTTGCAATATTGAAAGAGTCTATGAGCGAAATAACGAGTGACGTGGGGAAGCATCAGAAGCAGGAAGGAATACACAGAGTAAGTATACCAAAAAGAATTGGTTGATGTTCACCCATTTCAGGAGGTGGCATATGATCAAGAACCAATGGTGCTGAAGGAAGAAGTCCAAGCTGCACTGAGGCATTGGCAAAAAACAAAGCTTTGGGAATTGATGGAATGAACATTGAGATGTTTCAAAAAATGGATGCCACATTAGAAGTGCTCATTCGTCTATGCCAAGAAATTTGGAAGACAGTTGGTCAGCCAGTTGGAAGGAATCCATAAACTTGCCCATTCCAGAGAAAGGGGATTCAGCAGAATACAGAAATTATCAAACAATATCATTAGTATCACACACAAGTAAAATTTTGCTGAAGATAATTTAAAAATGGTTGCACCAGTACATTGATAGGGAGCTGCCACAAATTCAAGTGGGATTCCAAAGAGGACATGGAATAAGGAATATCGTTGCTGGTGTCAGATGGATCTTGGCTAAAAGCAGAGAATACCAGAAAGATGTTTACCTCTGTTTTATTGACTATGCAAAGACATTCAACTGTGTGGATCATAACAAATTATAGGTAACATTGCAAAGAATGAAAATCCCAGAACAGTTAATTGGGCTCATGTAGAGCCTGTACATACACCAAGAGGCAGATATTCAAATAGAACAAGGGAGTACTGTGTGGTTTAAAATTAGGAAAGTTGTGTGTCAGTCTTTTATCCTTTCACCATAAGGTATTCAGTCTGTATGCTGAGCAGATAATCTGAGAAGCTGGAAGCTGGACTATATGAAGACGACTCAGCATCAGGTTGGGAAGAAGACTTATTAACAACCTACAATAAACAGATAACACGACCTTGTCATCTTTGCTGAAAGCAAAGAGAACTTGAAGTACTTACTGGTGAAGATCAAAGACTACAGCCCTCAATATAATGAAACCAAAATCCTCACAACTGGACCAATATAGAGCAACATCATGAAAAACAGAAAATATTGAAGTTATCAAGGATTTCATTTTACTTGGATCCACAATCAATGCCCATGGAGGCAGCAGTCAAGAAATTGAACAGTGTATTACACTGGGCAAATCTTCTGCAAATGACCTCTTTAAAATGTTAAAAAGCAAAAATGTTACTTGAAGACTAAAGGTGCGTCTGCCTCAAGTCATGGTATTTTCACGGGCCTCATATGCATGTGAAAGCTAAACAGTGAATAAGGAAAACGGAAGAACAATTGATGCCTTTGAATATTGAATATACTGTGAACTACCAGAACAAACAGATCTATCTTGGAAGAAGTCCAGCCGGAATGTTCCTTAGAAGCGGGGATGGTGAGACTACATCTCTTGTACTTTGGGCATGTTGTCAGGAGGGACCGGTCCCTAGAATTGCACACCATGCTCCGTAAAGTAGAGGGTCAGCAAAAAAGAGGAAGACCTTCAGTGAGATGAACTGACACAATAGCTGCAACAGTGGACTCAAGCACAGCAAGGATTGTGAAGATGACACGGACTCGGCAGTGTTTTGTTCTCTGATACGTACTGTTACTGTGAGTTGGAGCAGATTTGATGGCGACTAAGAACTACAGCAACAAACCAAGAGGAACACGGAAATGAAAGCTATGGATTCTATAGAGAGAAGAAGTGGAAAGAAGGCCCAGACTGGTTCTTGAAGAATACTTGGGATTTGGACATGTGAAGAAGCATATTTCCAGCAAGAAGGCTGGAAATGGGAAAATCTTAGACATAGCAGCCTGTGTTGGAAATTAGGTGTGTGGTTGAGGATAGTGGAAGTGTGACCAGAAAGGCAGGTTGAAGAAGGTGTGTGGCTGTTTATTCCCGGGCAGCGGGATGTGGGTAGGAGATTTTGTTGGGGTGGGGCAGGAGATCATCACATCCATGTTGTAAACAAGTTGAAGGCTGGGGTCTTGCATTGTTCACCTGTTTTTGCACAAGGTACATGAGACTGGTTGATGTGATGAGAATTTGTTTTATGATCTCAATCAAGGGTCTGGAAACTGCCTGTAAAGTTTCCAATAGTAAATATTTTAGGCTTTGCAGGCCATATGTGATCTGTGTCACATACTCTTTGATTTTTTTCCCCCCTTTCTTACCAACTCCTTTTTAAAAATGTCTAGTAATTTGTTTTTAGCTCACAGCCCATACAGAAACAGGCCATCAGCCATAGTTCGCTCCTCCTTTTCTAAATGTTCAGGTTTTCTTTAACTACACAGAAAATGGACATTTAGTTTCATAATTTATAATAAAAATATTTTTTGATGTGTATAGGAAAATGCCTTCATTACCGAGCACCGGCTCTAAGCTGTGTGACGTCTTCTTGGC
>NW_006921616.1:11105378-11126935 GCF_000298275.1 Orycteropus afer afer | reverse complement strand
TTCTCATGTGTGTGTGGGACTTGATGAATCATCCGGTTTGGGAACTGCAGTATGCTCGTAGGTGCTGTGGGCATCATTTTTAAAGTTAGGAAAGGCCTCCAACTGGCATTTACACCAAAAGGTGTGCCTTGTGATTGTCCACCTATTTTCACATACAGTGAAGAGAATGTGGGGCGACCAAAGCCTGGTTAAAGCAGTGACAGAGGGGAGGGCAGCGCGTGAGGCAAAGAGGAAGGTTTGCACTGGGCACCAGGGTGAGCAGTGAGCACTCCAGAAGACTGCAGAGTGTGGGTAACAGGAATGGTAAGGGTTTAGGAGGCATAAGTCAGCATAAGGGAGCCCTGGTAGCACAGTAATTAAGTGCTTGGCCACTTCAAATGCACCAGCCGCTCTGCAGAACAAAGATGTGTCAGTCTACTTCCATAAGGATTACAGCCTTGGAAATCCTATGAAGCAGTTCTAGCCTGTCGTATAGGGTCACTATGAATCAGAACCGACTCCAGGGTTTTGAACTGGGAATCAGCATAGCTCTGTGGGGATTAGTAAATTGTATACATTTACCAGTTGTGCATATAGGCTGACATTTGGCACCTTCCCAGAAGTTGCTGGTGAAGGTATAGCAGCAGAGATGGAGGCATGCTAAAGGGGCAGGGAGGCTGCATCTCCTGACCTCCTCTAACCCCACAGAGGAAGACAGAATCACCATCAATAGCCCAAGGCCTATTCCTGTGAGGCTAAACATGCTGCCTCACTCCAGCCCTTTCATCAACCCTGACACCAACCGTTCCTCCTGCAGCACCCACCACTTTCCTGCTCAGCGTTCGATAATTCACTGCAGTGGCCACACAGAACTCACAGATTATGGGGTTTATTAGGGAAGCACCAGGCTGCAATTCAAGTTCAAGAACAATGCTCAGTCTTCTCTCAGCCCACCATCTCAGCCAACGGAGCTCAGTCTCTCTCCGAGCAATGCGTGTCTCTCGGTGTCTCTCTCTTAGCAATGAGCATCTCTTGGTGTCTCTTTCTCAGCAGCATGCGTCTCTTAGTGTCTCTTTCTTAGCAGCAAGTGGCTCTGAGGAGTGCGTGTCTCTCAGCAGCATGTCTTTCTCAGCCAGCAATCAGAGAGATTCCTTCTGCCTCTAGGAGGCCTCCTTTTGAGCCTGGCAGAGTGGCCAAACTAACCAATCATAACATCAGAATCCTAAGCACCTGAGAGAGAGCACGAACTTCCCAGAACATTGCTTTGTGGCACTCAACAGAAATACCCCAAGTGGATAACTTTAATGATCAAGAGCCACTCAGTTGCTCAGGGCAAATTCTACCATGGAGTTTACAAAGAGTTATGGCTAGAAAAGCCATACGAGGTAATTTACTACACCACAAGGCAGGAGGGAGGTTAGCAAAGTAAATTAAGAGTCAAGTGCTCAATTTGAGTAGTTGTTGTTGTTATGTGCCATCGAGTTGGATCCGACTCATAGCGACTTCTCTTTGGGTTCCCGAGGCAGTATCATTACGGAAGTAGATTGTCCAACCTTCCTTCTGAGGAGTGGCTGGTGGGTTTGAACTGCCAGCCTTCACACTATGCTACTCTTTTTAATTGCTTTCAGGACATTATTTTTGTCTGTGTCTAACCGTAATTAATATATGTTCACTGTGGAAAAATTCAAACGTAAGAGCTTCAGAGTTGGTCATAACCCCATCACAAAAGATAGTCACTGTTCATTCTCTGCTACCTTGTTGAAGTTTTAAAAAGAGAACTGTGCGATTTGGTGAAAGATGAATCAGAAAATGGCATATTTCATAGTGAACTGCTTTCTACGCAAGTGATACTGCCCAAGTGCTGCTGTGTTTCAGTTTCATCTTTTTGTTTTATTTTTAATCTGGAAGCAATGACCCCAATGGAAATGGTGGAAGTTCCAATAGAACGTGTTAGCCAGCATGGCTATGCAGTGTGAACCTTTACGCAGATGGCAGTAGCCATTGTTTCTTGTTCTATGGCTTTCTCTGCCCTCCAGGGCACACTTTGCATCATGTTCTTCTCCTTTATGGACCCTTCTGTATATTATAAAATCTCTTTTGATCATTAAGTAATTATTCTTTCTCTTAGCTCTCCCTGCCTCCTACACAGTGTTAGCAAAAGCAGTGTGTTATCAACAAGTTAGCGAAAACGTTCCCTGACCTTTGAAAAGATATTTTGGAGAAAATGTGATGTTTGTTTTCTGACAACTGACCTATTGAAACAATTTAAAACTGTAAAAACTTTAAGAAACATAATTTTTAATTAAGGCAGAGTTGGGATAGAAGTCTCTTTTTTTTATCATTATAACAAAAATTCCAAATAAGTAGTGCGAGGGAGCTCTGATAGCATAGTGCCTAAGGCACTTGACTGCTGACCAGAAGGCTGGTGGTTCAAACCCACCAGCCCTCCTTGGACGGAAGGTTGGGCAATCTACTTCCGTAGTGATACCGCCTCGGCAACCCAAGGAGGGGTCGCTGTGAGTCAGGTCTGACTCGATGGCACATAGCAACAACAACAACAGTTGATGGCGGCTTTCTTTGCTCTTTGTTCTTTTTGTTTCTGACAACTGGAACATTTTCTGACCTGGTTACAACTCTGCCCTTTAGCTGATAGATCCCGTTCTGCCACCTCAAAGGCAGGAGTTCTTTCTAGAAAGGAGAAGTGAGCTGTTTCTTGCGATCGTGTATGTCCCATTTATCTTATTTTAAGGTGCCACTGAAATTTATATGCCAAGAAATTTAAATGACTGCAGTAAGCTTTTCAAAGAGTCAGTTGAGGATTTTTTAACTGACCACTGATAAAAAGGAGATAGAGGAGCCCTGGTGGCACAGTGGTTAAAGTGCTTGACTGCTCACAGAAAGGTGGGAGGTTTGAACCCACCAGTTGCCCCATAGGAGGAGAAAGATGAGGAGTCTGCTTCCATAAAGATTTACAGGTTTTGGAAACCCTGTGGGGCAGTTACTCTGCCCTACCAGGGTCACTGTGAATCAGAATTGACTTGACAATGGTGGGTTTTAGAGAAAGGTGCTAACTGGTTACTCACTTTTTCCCAAATGAACAACTTCCTGTACTGTCACCTCGGCGCTATAGATTATGTGTGTCTGCTTATCGGATGCATTTAGTGCTGGAGGTGTAAAGGACCAGTGGTAAAGTGGTTTAGTGCCCAATAAATTGACCCATTCTGAGAGTCACCAAGAATGTGACTCACCAATACAAGATAGACACAGGTGTGTTTTGAGGCATGCAAAATCTGTGTAAATTTAATGTGTTTCTGTTACCCTGTTAGCCCCAGTTTGATGTGCTGTGAAATTTTAAATTTCAGAGTAGTAAGATTCCTATCCAAGTGAATGTGTTAGAACTGTGCCTTGCTTTTTTAAATAAGGAATTATAATTTATTTCTTCATATATTTTACTGGGTCATTTTGAAAAGACAAGTACCATCTCATTATGTTGGATAACTATCCTAATGAGTATCTTTTGTGAAAGTTGATAAATTCTGGTCTTTTTTGTGGATAAACAAGCTATCTTGAATACGTATGTGGCCTAAGCTGTGGTTGGGATACTTCATTTATGCTAATTGTCTACCTTAGGTTTTAACCTTCAAAGAAGTGAATATATAGCAAGCATACTTTTTCTGAAAAATTGTATATCCAGAGATGAAATAGATGATACAAGTTGGCTCATCTTTTGCTAGAGGGTGGTAATAACAGGAATTGAACTCTTTGGAAAAGAAGATTGTAGGCAAACATAATTATCCTGCTTTTGAAAGGTAATTGCAAGCCATCTCTTGGTTGTGATGTGGCGGAAACTGACTCCAAGATTCAGTTTGAGATTTGAAGTGGCACAATGATAGCTGTGAGAATCAGGGAGCCATTTCTTTGTAATGTGGCATCATCTTGTATAGTTTCTCTTGATAGTGAAAATGAAAATTGATCTGGCAGATTGGTCTGCAGCAAAGTAGTTTTCAACACAAAAACTCAGCAAGAGGATGGATAATGAGCTTTCTCTCTATCTCTGACTTAATCAGGAATTGTGATCCGGTCACTCAGGGACAGGGACAGGGAGAGCAAAAATGAGTATTTCATTTAGGGATCCTAAATCTCTTTTCTTTGAGAAATAAAGAACTTGTTCTTTTACTCTTGCAGCATTTCTTTGGGATATTAGAGTGTTATTTGGGTTTATATTTAAAATGTTCTCCCTTATTTCTTTTTGAACAATGTAATAGCTACCACCAAAAGGCTGTCATTCAGACAGAACAAGGGGATACTATACTACATGGTTTAAAATCAGGAAGGGTATGCACCAGGGTTGTATCCTTTCACCATACTTGTTCAGTATGTATGCTGAGCAAATAATCCAAGAGGCTTGACCATATGAAGAAAAACACAGCATCAGGATTGGAGGTAGACTCATTAACAAACTGCAACAACACACACGATACAATTTTGCTTGCTGAAAGTGAAAAAGACTTGAAGCACTTAATGATGAAGGTCAAAGACTGCATTCTGCAGTACAGATTATACTTCAACATAAAGAAAATGAAAATCTTCACAACTAGACCAGTAAGCAAAATCACAATCAATGGAGAAAATATTTAAGTTGTTAGGGATTTCATTTTACTTGGGTCTACAACCAACACCCATGGAAGCAGCACTCAAAAAATCAAACATCATATTGCACTAGGCAAATGTGCTGCAAAAGACCTCTTTAAAGTGTTAAGAAGCAAAGCTGTCACTTTGATGACTAAAGTGTGCCTAAACCAAGCCATGGTATTTTCAGTCGCCTCATACGCATGTGAAAGCTGGACCATGAATAAAGAAGACTGAATAAGAGTTGATGCCTTTGAATTATGTTATTGGCAAAGAATACTAAAAAATACTATGGACTTCCAGAAGAATGAATAAATCTTTCCTCGAAGAAGTACAGCTGGAATGCTCTTTGGAAGTGAGAATGGCCAGACTTCATCTCACCTACTTTGGTCATGTTGTCAGAAAAGACCATTCCCTTGAGAAAGATGTCATGTTTGGTCAAGTAGAGGGTCAGCAAAAAAAGGGGAAGGCCTTCAATGAGATGCATTGATACAGTGGCTGTAACGATGGGCTGATGAATAGCAGGAATTGTGAAGATGGCGCAGGACCGGGCAGTGTTTCATTCTGTCATACATAGGGTCACTGTGAGTCAGAGCCAACTCAACAGCACCTAACAATAGCAACAGTGCTTAGCACCAGACAAGTGTGACCGTTATGGACCCTACGGGATCAAGGAAAGGAGGAAATGTTGGCAGGAGCCCCAGCTATCACCTTACTGGTTTCTCCTGTGGGGTGCTTCTGCCTCCCTCACCTCTTGTTTTGTGTGCCATTGAGTTGATTCTGACTCATAGCGACCCTCTTTGAAAAACTAGAAGTACCCCATAGGCTTTCCTAGGCTCTATGAGAAGGAACATGGTCTCAGTGATTAAAGCACTTGCCTGCTAACCAAAAGGTCGGTGTTCGAACCTACCAGCCACTCCACAGGAGAAAGATGTGGCAGTCTGCTTCCATAAAGATGTACAGTCTTAGAAACTCTATAGGGTGGTTCTTCTCTGTTCTGTAGGGTCATTAGAAGTTGGAATCAGCTTGACAGCAGTGGGTTTGGTTTTTTGGTTTTTTAGACTTTATGGAAGCAGCTCCTGAGGTCTTTTCTGCCATGGAGTGAGCGGCTGGTGGTTCAACCCACCAGTCTTTTGGTTAGCAGCCGAGCCCTTCACCACTTTGCCACCAGTGTTCCTCACATGTCTCTAGAGGATTAATACGTACCTAGGGTTGTTGGAATTTGTTTTCTTCTTAACTAGAGAACTACTGAGATTTATCATTGGCATAGGTTTCTGGTCCCACCCACCCCCCTGTGTTTGTTCCTATCATGTAACCAATAAGTAGAACCATTTCCTTGTTTCTAAGTTGCAGTGCCCAAGAAGGCCGTGCACACTCAACTGATGAAGTGTTTGGCTGGTGTGATTAGAAACACCGCAATGGTAAGAGCCACAGGCATCATGGTCCTCTTATTTCTACTCTAGCTGCTTGAGGAAATGTGATTGGTTACGGAAGTGTGTCTTCTGTTTAAATGCTCACGACATCTTTATTTTGTTTGGCAATTCTCTACGTTAGTCTAGATGGTAATGCAGTAAAGCAGGTACAATCTAAAGTGTGAGCCACTGGGAAGTCTGCTTTGGGTATGGGTTCTGGCTTTGAGTGGCTCACTGCCGTTTTCATATAGGAGGAGTCATCAGTAATTTTCTGCTGGACTAAATGGAGTAAGTGTTTTTAAACATCCTTCTGTGCATCTGGCTGAGTGTGTGTGGTAGGGAATTGAAGTTGGATAAATGGCCCCCACGTGCAAGACATACAAACTATGTTTGAGGACATAGGACATACCCTGTAGATGTTTTGCCTTAATGAGAGTGAATAATGTTCTCCAGTCTCACTCCTCTAGTTTACAGGAAGTCAATGAGGAAAAAGTTAAAAACCCAAATCATAGCATAAATCACCAAAGATAGTCAACCTGACAACTATAAGTTTTGATTTTTGAGTTTGTTTTCATCTTTCATTTTCCCTTTTGCAAAAACGGCAAGGAGGCCACATGTTCCGACCTCCTCTAATCCCACAACAGGAAGACAGGATTACCAGCAGTAACCCAAGGCCTATTACTGCAAGGCCAGATATGCTGCCTCCCTCCAGCCCTTTCACCAACCGTTCTTCCCAAAGCACCCACCACCTCTCTCCTGGGTTCGATAATTCGCTGCAGTGGCCACACAGAGCTCACAGATTATGGGGTTTATCATGAGCTCAAGTATAGCCGGGATTGTGGGACTGGTGTGGGATTGGGCAGTGTTTCGTTCTGCTGTGCATGGGGTCGCTATGAGTCGGAAACGACTCGACGGCACTTAACAACAACAACAAGTACCACAGGCTACAATTCAAGTTCAGGAAAAATGCTCAGTCTCTCTCCCAGCCCACCGACCCTCAGCCAACAGTCTCTCACAGTCTCTCTCCCAGCAGTGCTGGTCCCTCGGTGTCTCACTCAGCAATGCGTGTCTCTTGTGTCTCTTTCCCAGCAGCACATGTCTCTTTCAGGGACATGTGTCTCTTTCGGCAGCACGTCTTCCTCAACCAGCAGTCAGAGAGAGAGAGAGAGAGTTCTGCCTCTAGGAGGCCTCCTTTTGAGCCCAGCGGGGTGGACAAACTAGCCAATCATAGCATCAGAACTCTAAGCACCTGAGAGAGAGTGGGCACCTCCCAGAACATTGTTCTGTGCCACTCCCAACAGAAATACTCCAGGTGGACAACTTCAGCAATCAGGAGCTCCTCAGTTGCTCATAGAAAATCCCACCTTGGAGTTTACAAAGACTTATGGGTAGAAAAGCCACACTAAGTAATTTACTACACGACACCTTTCCAGAAGTCTATGAAAGTTTCCTTAAAACGAATTGCCACCAACTCAGGGTTAGGATCTGATTGTAGCAAAATTCCCTTGTAGTTGTGGGTCCAGCTACTGGAATGTCTTCAGGTGTGGTGTCTTTACCTAGCTGACCTTTTGATGTGTTCTATCCAGGTAGGTAGCTTTCCCTTCATTGATTGGTGGGTTTTGTTGGTCTTATGAAAACCTAAAGAATTTGTAAGGGGATGGTTCTTTGGGGCTGGATTTGTTGCTACCTGCAATTTTTTCTCACTCTTCTGGATAACTGAACTTTAAGGCACATAAAATTTCTTTCCATCTGTCCTAATTTCACTAGATTCTTAATGAAGTTTTCTTTTCCTGCCCGTTTAATTCTGTGAACCTGTCAATGTCCTTAATCCTGTTTTGATCACATGACTGTTTTAAGACATGGGAGTCATCTTGGTGAACTCTAGCTAGCTTTCCCCTATCTGGAGACATATTTCTGTTTTCCGTATTCGGCCCCCCATCTTGAGAGAAGTAAGTTTGTAAACAGAAGCATGTTTCAGAAGATTCCCAATAGCTTTTGAGTTTTATGCTAATTCTTTCTTGCTTTTTCTATGTATTATTTTCTCTCTTTGTTCAGAATTAGGCCACTTCTACCTATTGTTAAATACTGAGGGCAATAGACAACAAACACTTGTTGAATGAAGAGATAAAGTAATGAGTGGAATATGCCCTGAAGTCCTTAGCAGAAGAAACTGACCCTTATTACTGTCTGTTAGTTCCACAAAGAAATTGTTTTGTTAAATATATTATCAAGTTTTTCTGTGACTGCCTAAACTTTGCTATGTTAGTCATCAGCAGATATGAACTGTTACTGTTTGGCTTGATTTAGTTTGATTTTCAGGTAGGTCAAGCATTCACGTATGTCCTCTGCTGGGTGTTCACTATTCTTAGTGACGTGCTAGGACTATTTGAAAAATACACAAAAGTCCACCATGCCAAATTTACAGCCTTTGTGTTTTAGATTTTTTTTTTTTCCATTGGGTTTCTTACCCATGCCTTCAATCTGGCATTTCTCATTCAGATAGAAGGAAATTGATAGTGGAGATTATCCATTCAATTTGTAGGATGGATGGTCACTTTTCACTGGGTCACACTGGATGTTTATAACTCCTATCTCAGAGAAATTTTGGAATAGTCCAGTTGATAAAACTGACATTTCCATTCCTTAGAATATAGATACCAGATCATGTTCTCTTTTTTCAAATGCTGTCTAAGAATCAGATACTTTAAATCGGGTTATCTTGTGGGAGCAAAATATTGAAAGTAAATGTTAGGTCAACTGTATTTCTACTTAGTTGCTTCCTCATTTTTTCAGTCGTGTACCCTGTAAATCTTACTCAAACATGTTTCATAAGCTATTATCTTGCTCATACAATATACAGAACATTATGTATTGGGGTATAGTCGACTCACCTGTGAAAAGAATTCAACCTCTTTTCTAAGTAGCCATACACACTTCTCCACCTTCCCTTGTTCGGTCATGTTTGAAAAATGCCAGAGTATGTTGCACACAGGTGCACATTCTTTCTCATACAGACAGTGTCACTGTTTGTAGGATGTCACTCAACATGGCTGTGTTTGAGTCTGTTTTTGTCGTGTGCCATCAAGTCAATTCTGACTCCTAGCAACCTACAGGACAGAGTAGAACTGCCCCAGAACTGCCCCGTAGAGTTTCCTTGGCTGTAATCTTTATGGGCAGATCACCAGGTCTTTCTCCCGCACAGCCTCTGGGTGTGTTAAAATCACCAGGCTTTATGTTAACAGCACAGGGCTTAACTATTCTGCCACCAGGGCTCACTCGGGCGCTGTTGTTCCCTCTTTCTATATATATGTACATATATATACACAGAGAGCTCTGGTGGCATAGTGCCTAAGGCACTTAACTGCTAACCAGAAGGCTGGTGGTTCAAACCCCCCAGCCACTGCTTGGAAGGAAGGTTGGGCAATCTACTTCTGTAGTGATACTGCCTCGGAAACCCAAAGAGGGGTCGCTGTGAGTTGGGTCTGAGTCGACGGCACATAACAACAACATACACACACAAACACATGCACACACACACACATATCCCTGGGGGTGAGGGAGGGAGAAGGAAATAACAAAAATTAACAGTATTAAAGATTTTGATTTATATCGCAATCTTTCGTAAGCTGGTATGTCTAAGAACCTCATCATCACTAGCCCAGTCTTCTAAAACAAATAGATAATGATTCAATTTTATGTTATTTTTATGTCTAACATTTCTTTCAAGGAGCTCTGGTAGCACAGTGGGCTGCTACTTGAGGCACTGGCAGTCCCACACCAGTAGCTTGTCTGGACAGATGTAGTAGTCTGCTTTCACGAACATTGCAGCCTTGGAAGCTCAGTGGGGTGGTTCTACTGTGCACTACAGGGTTGCTGTGAGTTGGAATTGACTTGACGGCGGTGCAGTATTTTGGGTAAAAATATAAGTTCTATCATTAAAACCTTTGCCTGGCTGCTCAGAGCACATGGGGGCAGCATCTTCTGACCTCCTCTCCCTTCACAAGGGGGAGACAGAATCACCATCAGCAGCCCAAGGCTGATTTCTGTGAGGTCAGACATGCTGCCACCCTCCAGCCTTTTTACCAATTCTGACGTCAGCCATCCCTCCCACGGCACTCTCTACTTCTCTGCTGGGCCCGATAATTCCTTGCAATGGCCACAGAGCTCACAGATAATACTCACAATTATGGGGTTTATTAGTAAAGTAACAGGTTACAATTTAGGTTCAGGAATGTGCTCAGGATACAATTCTTCCATCAATCAGGACAGCCTGTCCTTGGCCATGTTCTCAGGCCCACCTCTCTTTGGGCCCTGGCTTTTCCATCTGGTCTCTGCCTTGCTCAGGCTAGTGTTAAAAGCTCTTTTAGCTCTGCTGATATGTACACCTAGGTGCACCGCACTTCCACCAGCAAGCCTCCTGCCCAAAGGCACTCAACTTTTTTGCTCCTGGGGTGGCAAGCCCACTGCTCTGTCTCGTCTCTCTTGGTTCCATTGCTGCTGTCTCTCTGCCAGTGAGGTCTAGCACAAGGGTCTCAGGCCCAAGGACATGCTTCATACCACCTCCACTCTTCTCTCTTGATGGCAGTGAGATTCCCCCCCCCCCCGCTTCTGCCTCTGGGAGGGCCCATTTTTAAGCCTGGCAGAATGACAAAACTAACCAGTCCCCACATTAGAGTTCCATACACCTTATTTCTGTGGTCCCAACCCCACATTGAGATTTTTCAACAAATGGATGCCCCGTAGGAGGTACTCACTCGGTTATGCCAAGAGATTTGGAAGACAGCTACCTGGCCAACTGACTGGAAGAGATCCTTATTTGTACCCATTCCAAAGAAAGGTGATCCCACACAATGTGGAAATTATCCAACAATATCATTAATATCACATGCATGTAAAATCTTAACTGAAGATAATTCAAAACTGATTGTAGCAGTATATTGACAGAGAACTTCCAGAGGTGAAAGCTGGATTCAGAAGAGGACATGAAATGAGGGATATCATTGCTGATGTCAGATGGATCTTAGCTGAAAGCAAATAATACCAGAAAGATGTTTACTTATGTTTTATTGACTATGCAAAAGCATTCGATTGTGTGGATCATAACAAAACAAATTATGGATAACATTGAGAAGAATGGGAATTCCAAACACTTGATTGTACTCATGAGGAACCTGTACATAGATCAGGAGGCTGTCGTTCAAACAGAACAAAGAGGGATACTTCATGGTTCAAAATCAAGAAGGGAGTCTGTTGGGGGTCGTGTCCTTTCACCACACTTACTCAACTTGTTGTTGTTGTTGTTATGTGCCGTCCAGTCGGTCCCGACTCATAGCGACCCCTCCTTGGGTTTCCGAGGCAGTATCACTACGGAAGTAGGATTGCTCAACCTTCCTTCCGAGGAGTGGCTGGTGGATTTGAACCGCCAGCCTTCTGGTTAGCAGTCAAGTGCTTTAGCCACTATGCTACCAGAGCTCTTATGCTGAACAAATCTGAGAAGCTGGATTATATGAAGAAGAACATGGCATCAGGATTGGAGGAAGACTCATTAACAGCCTGCGATACGAAAATGACACACCTCTGCTTGCTGAAGGTGAGGATGACTGATGAAGATTAAAGAGTACAGTCTGCAGTATAGATTACAGCTCAATATAAAGAAAATAAAAATCATCACAACAGGGCCAATAAACAGCTTCATGGTGGATGGAGAAAAGATTGAAGTTGTCAATGATTTCATATTGCTTGGTTCTGCAATCAACAACAATGGAAGCAGCAGTCAAGACATCAGACAACGCATTGCATTGGGCAAATCTGCTGCAAAAGACCTCTTTCAAGTGCTGGAGAGCAAAGATGTCTCCTTGAAGACTAAGGTATGCCTAACCCAAGCCATGGTATTTTTAGTTGCCTCTTATACATGTGAGAGCTGAACAATGCATAAGGAAGACAGAAGAAGAGTTGATGCTTTGAATTATGGTGTTGGAGAAGAATGATAAGAGTACCATGGTCTGCTAAAGGGACTAACAAATGTGTCCTGGAAGAAGTGCAGCCGGAATGCTTCTTGGAAGCGAGAATGCCCAGACTTAATCTCACCTACTTTGGTCATATTGTCAGAAGGAACCATTCCTTGGAGAAGGATATCATGCTTGGTAAAGCGGAGAGTCAGCAAATAAGGAGGAAAGGGAAGGCCCTCAACTAGGTGGATAGACAGTGGCTGCGCCGATGGGCTTAGGTATAGCAGGGATCGTGAGGCTGGCACAGGACGGGGCAGTGTTTCGTTCTACTGAGCATAATAGGGTCGCTCTGAGTCAGAGACAACTCAGCAGCACCTGACAACAACAACAACCCCACAAGGGTGCCGGGTACCTTATTTACATTACTAGCAAGCTGTCCAATCCCTTTGGTGGGCCATAAGCACCTTGCATTTGCATACTCCTACCCAGTAATCTGGTGGGAGTCACAAAGACCATGGCTGGAAGAGCCATACAGAATAATTCACTGCACCACAGTGGCCAGCTCTGAATTACATGTGCTAATTTGAGTATACAAAATGAGCATGAGAACACTTACTAAATATTTACTTACAGAAAAGTACTTGTACGTTCTGCAGCATGCATGTAGATGCCACCCCAGCCCTCAACATGTCAATCAAGTGGCCAACGTGTCAATAAAGGTGCCATATATAAGACGCTAACATGACACCTGCAGAAATATGCTAGCCTTTTCTGAAAGGTGAGTTTTAGATAAAATACTTAAAGATACTTTGTAGAAAATACCACGCTGTTTTCAATTTGTATTTAATTTAGTCACGGACGTGTGTCAGTGCATGGTGCCCTGTAGGTGAAGACATCCTATGGAAATCTTAAAAATGCCTTGTTTAGTCTTAACTCTTTTTCCAGTTGATAAAATGACTTTTAGCAGGAAAATAACTGTTACACTGTGTGTAAGTGTGAGTCCCAGAGGGCCAAATAGGAGCTTGATTTAGAGGCCAGTGACTGGGATAACTGACTTTATATATCACCACTCCCAGGATATATGGAAACACTTGATTTACTGTGATACTTTGGCCTTAATTTTACAACCTTTTTGTTTTTCCAGAATGAGCAACTACAGGGTAACGTTGACACAAAAAGAAATTTAGTGTGCTGATGAGTGATATTTAATTGAGAAACTGGGGGAATGATTTTTAACTTTTTTGCTAGACTCTTGGACTTTAACACTGCTCACGTTTAACTTTGTCTTCGTTTAACTTTGTCCTGTACGAATGCCAGGGAGCTTAATAAAAGGCCTATATGATTTAAAAAAAAAAAAAAAAGCCTTCAACCCAGTGTGGAATTCCAGTCTCCTTTATTTCTGTTTGCCAAAGAATTCAGACAACTGCTTATGTGACTTACAGACTAGAAGAGGACCAAGCATCAGTCAGTAATTGTGCTTAAAATATGAAGCTGAAATAAGTTTATGTAAAATAAGTCCACAAAAAGAAAGATAAAGAGTAGACCATATCACTGCCAATGTGTACTTCCTGCCCTTGCAGACCACAGAGTGGAATTGTGGTGAGCATCCTAGAAAGACTAGCCACCGGTATGGTGACATTTGCCCTCAGTATCATAAGTTTACTTCTGTACTTCAGGGTATTTGTGAACAAGATGGAGTTGGACAAATAAAAAATAAAGTTTTCACTTTACATTAAAAAAAAAAAAATCACTGCCATCAAATCAATTTGACTCATAGTGACCCCTCTGTGGGATTCCAAGGCGGTATCACTACAGAAGTAGGTTGCCCACTCTTCCTTCCGAGGAAAGGCTGGTGGATTTGAACTGCTGGCCTTCTGGTTAGCAGTCAAATGCCTTAGGCACTACACCACCAGAGCACCTTCACTTTATATGGTGGAATCTAAATGCCTGTTTACACTGCCTTTCATATTCTTTGAGTATCTGAAAATTTTTCTCATATTAACCTTCTGGTAATAGGAGGTCTTAAAGATGTTTTGTGGTCCATACTTCCATTTGCTTCCTTATATATCTGTGTTGCCTTTGTTAATTGCTGTCCAGTTGGCTCCAACTCCTGGCAACCCCACGAACAACATAAGGAGATGTACCCAGTCCTGTGCCATCTTCATCACCATTGGCATGTTTGAAGCAGTGTTGCGGCCACTGTGGTGGCCCTTCCAAGCTCGGAAGCTCGGGGGCTCCTCTTCCAGTGCTATCATGGGCAAGGTTCTGTTGTTATCCACAGGGTTTTCATTGGCTAATTTTCACAGGTGGATTCCCAGGTCCCTCCTCCTAGTCTGTGCTAGTATAGAAGCTCCACCGAAAGCTGTCCACCACAGGAAACCCCACTGGTATTTGAAATACCAGGAGCATAGCTTCTAACGTTATAGCGACCCATCAGCCACCACGGTACTGCAGACTGACAGACAGGTGGTAGCATGCCTCTCTATGTTGTGCCAAGTAGAGAACATCAGACTTGTTAGACAGTTGGTCATTGTGTTGGGGTTTTAATTCTGGCCAGTATCTTTTCCAAGTTTTTGTGCATATGTCTGTGTGTTTTCCTTGTAGGGACAGTTGGTAGGTGAAGGGCAGAGCTGTTCTGTTCTTTTTAACACAGGGAAGGCCGAATGCTCTCAGAACTGCTAACGAATGAAAAAACAAGAAGAAATAGGCAATAATGACAGTCATGTTTGTGTTCATTCTCCAGGTTCATTTCCAGCTGATCATGATCTTGAGTCTTACAAGGAAATCAGCCTTAAAATCAAATTGCAATAGAACTTTGCTATGCCTGACTGATTGGCCTACCCAGTAGTCCTCACTGAAATCTTTGCTGTTCTTCAGCTGACGTTCAGAAAAAATTTAACAGTTGGCTGTGGAGAAGGCTCATGCTACTTCTTACTGCCAAGTTCATGGTGAAAAATGTGGTCATGTACCTTCAGGTACTACAAACAAGTAAAAGAAAACACAAATATATCTGCCCCACCTGAGAAGGGTGAAAATACTACTGATTTTATTGTCATTCTTATTTTGATTATAGGCTGTTTTTGTTTATGAATTAAATAGAAAAGTGAATACTTGTGGTTAGTCCTCCCCTTGAAGAAAACCTACTATAAAAACTTCATTTTACAAAATAAAATTGTAAAAGGAATAATAAACTGTGGAAAGAAGTATTAGACAATTCACATAAGGCTTGAAACAGAATGTGAGGTGGGCTCTACCATAATACTACGTAATAGTTTTGTCACAGAATTTAGTTACATAGGGAGAGAAGGAAAAGTGAGTGACTTAAACTGGGGTTTATAACTTAGTGTATAATCTGTTAAGAGCTATGTTTTCCTATTTGCAAAATGAAAGAAGTTTTGATTAATATTGATTTGATTTCCAAAACTCGGTGAGAAAGTTCCTAGTACATGGTAGATGCTGTGGTAGTTAAGGTTGTTGTTAACTTGTTGGGACCTGGTTGAGTGGCTGGGCAGCTGGAGGTAGTTATTCCCCTTGATGAGGCTGGCAGTCTCCTCCATGGTGGAGTCTGCTGTGAGCCGCTGAGTAGCTGCTTTAGGGATGTGGTCTGCTTCCTGTATATAAGGAGAATCTTTGGGATGGGTCTCTAGCCCTTTGGGATGCTTGAATCCTGTGTGTAGCCAAGTTGTTGTTCAACAGCCTGCCATGTTGTTTGGTAACATTGGGACTGTGCCTTTTTACTCGTGAACCTTGGGTTTGTCAGCCTCAGCAGCCTGCAGGTGCATGAGTTGGGGAAAGCCTCCAGCTTGACGTTTGATCTAGGAACTTGGGATTTGCCAGCGTCTATAAGTGTGCGAGTCATTGGGATGAGCTGGGAGCAGAAGGCAGAGCTGAAGCCCAAGGTTGAAGGGCTTTCACTCAGCCCCTAGGGCCTGGCACTTTGAACTCAGACTTAAAGCCTCCAGAATTGTAACAGAATAAACTCCTGTTTGTTCAAGCCATTCCATTTGTGGTACATTTCTGTCAGAGTGGCACTAGGTAACCAGAACAGTTGCTGACCAAGTGTGTATTGAATGATGTCCCAATCATTCCATTAGATATTTTGAGTATATTGAGGTCCTCATGAAAATGTGTTTCGAGCCTTCAACATTGACTGTGTAGCTTTCTCAGTGTACTGATGGGTATTACAAACTTGGTTCCAAAAAAACTCAAAGGTTTGGAAAACTGATGGTCCCCACCCCCACCCCACCCCCATTAGCAAGAAGCAATATCAGACAAGCAAGGTATTGCAGTTATGTCATACCCAGTATGAATTCAGCTTAATTCCTTACAGGCCACATGCAGAGACATAAGTAAGTGTAAGTCTACAGAAATCACAAAATACCTACCATTAGATACCAGATCCTGAGATTAGATAAATTACAGGTATAATGTAAAATGTTTGATATTGTGTCCTAAGTATTTAAACATTGAAATGTCTACTCTAGTACCACCAAATCTATCTGTACTTTCATTCTACTGCATCAGTTGTAAAATGGACAATTGAATGAATGACTGACTCACTCTGGTTCAGTGACAAAAGTGCTAGATTACTTGTGAAAGTTTTCCTGAGTAAATTTGATAATATACTGCTTATGTTTACAAATAATTTACTTTGTGTATAAATTAGCTCACATTCAGAATGTTGTCAAATTTCAGTTTCTCTCAGTCACATTCCAGAAGGCTTCCTGAGTGAGAGAGGTTGAGGGGCAGGTGAGAGGAAGTAGGATTAACAGCTTGCCATCTCAGAATGACCACTGACCCTGGGTGCTACTGGGTTGCACTTTGGGGCATATGGCCAATGAGAGTGTTATATGTGTCTTGATGGGGGGAAAAACAAATTAATTTGCAAACCAACAAGCAAAAGCCTTCCATCTATTGACTTCTTAATACTCTGAGTTCTAGACTCTACTCTTGAAAGTGCTTTTAAAACAAGGCTCTGAGCAGAAGGGCCCTGTGCACGCAGCCAGAAGAGCATACCCTCTGGGGGTGTAAAATGAGGCAGCCCACCCACTCGGAGGCCCATCCTCTTTCAGTTCCAGGAGCTGCTGATGGTGATATCAACTGAAGCAGGAGGAGCCTTCAGTAATTAGAGGAAGGAAGCCTTCACTTGATACCTCCTTACCAAGTGTCTACTGAGGATCTTAGCATCCAAGACAGGAGAATGCAGAATACCTGCAATGAATTTTACTTATTTCAAGGTTACTAGGCATGCAAAAAGGAGCCCTGGTGGCATAGTATTTAAGCATTCAGCTGCCAACCAGAAAGTCTGCCATCTGAACCCACCAGCCCCTCTGCAGGAGAAAGATACAGCATTCTGCTTCTATAAAGATGAGTTACAAAATTAATCACTCCAAAGTACTCTTGCCCCATGAAGTAGTTCGCCCCTGTCACCAGTGAGCACACCTTGAGGGGTTTTCCGGGAATTCAGTGTCTTTTCTGCTGCTGCCGCTGGGCCTCCCCGTTTCCCTCCAGGTGGAGTCCAGATGTCTCTAGGTGCTCTGGTCCTCTGAGGAGGTTGCTGTCTCGAGTAGCATTTCTCTTTCTGTTCTCCCAGGTTATCACCACTTCAACCGATCTCTGTTGGTTCGGCCTTGGGGGCCTCCTTCTGTGGCCTTCTGGTCCTGTCCCTCATCCTCAGCACAGCCCTCCTCTGTCCAGATCTCTTCCCATTCAGCTGAGCCGGGGCCCCCTGCCTGGCCGCCCCCACCCAGGCTCTCGCTCCTCTAATCTCCCATAGCACTTTATTTTTACCTTGTGCATGACTCATGGCAGTCGCGTATTTATAGATATTTCTATGTATGTCTCCTTTTACATCCTTTTCTCTAAGCTCCCCTGAGGTCAGGGAATGTCTCATGCATTTTCTCATTGCCCTGTTGTCTAGTATAATGCTTGATATGTAATAAATGCACCTTAAATATTTGTTGAATGAATTCAGTTTATTAAATGTTGTTGTTAGGTGCCATCAACTTGGCTTCGACTCATAGCGACCCTGTGTGCAACAGAACAAAACACTGCCCAGTCCTGGGCCAGCCTCAAAATCCTTGCTATGCCTGAGCCCATCACTGCAGCCTCTGTGTCAATCCATCTCATTGAGGGCCTTCCCCTTTCATCGACCCTTCACCTTACCAAGCATGACATCCTTCTCCAGGAAATGGTCCCTTCTGACAACATGACGAAAGTAGGTGAGATGAAATCTGGCCATTCTTACTTCCAAGGAGCATTCTGGCTGTATTTCTTCCAGAACAGATTTGTTAGTTCTTCTGGCAGTCCATGGTTCTTTCAGAATTCTTTGCCAACACCACAACTCAAAAAGCATCACCTCTTCTTTGGCCTTCCTTATTTATTGTCCAGCTTTCACATGCATATGAGACAGTTGAAAATGCCATCGCTTGAGTTAGGCGAACCTTAGTCTTCAAAGAGACATCTTTGCTCTTCAGGGCTTGAAAGAGGTCTTTGCAGTAGATTTGCCCAGTGCAATACTTCTCCTTGACTGCTGCTTCCATGAGTGTTGGTTGTGGAACTAAGTAAAATGAAAGCCCTGACAACTTCAGTCTTTTCTCCATTTATCGTGATGTTGCTTATTGTGAGGATTTTTGTTTCCTTTATGTGGAGGTGTAATCCACACTGCTTATTAAATGTTACTTATTAGTAAAATTAAGTTTATGGAATGCAAGCTCCTTAATGTAAAGCTTCCTAGATGGTGTACAGTGCACTTGGTAAGTGAATACCCATTAGATGGAATTCTATTTAGGAGATAAGCTCTTTTGATACACAGACAGTTTATCTTAAAAACCTATGACTGGGCAATTGTAATTTTTTGTTTTCTAAGTTTAGCTTACTGAGCTATACTAACTTCACTTTAGGACAGGATGTATTGAAAGTAACATTTTTCTCTCAAATTCCTGAGCTTTATGGTATCCATCTGGCTGTCATCCAGGAATTTAAGACCAGTGGTTCAGAGAAACTTGTCAAGCAAGATTAGAAAAAAATGCACTTCATTAGGGCAAAACTGGTTCATCACTACCTGGTACGTGCCATAAATAGATTTGTTTTGGGCTAAGGAATAATCACATCCTTGGACTCACCATTGACTGGTTGGTTCATGTGTTTGAATAAAATTATTTTAAGAAGCTAAGATGAGAAATGGCATGTCGTATTCTTGGCAAAGTCAGACCAATGTAGTCAGTGCACCAGTCTGGCTGGGTTTTAATTTAATGAACAAATTATCTTGTAAAATAGTAATAAATCTCCCTTTGGAATAGGGACATCTTACATAGAGGGTATTTTTAGTGTGCTTTGATGGCAAAGTAATTTTAATAACCCAGGTTGTCTGCATCAAGTTCTTGCTTCTTAAGGATATATGTGGTGGGACAGACAGGAATGCATGGATAAGAAGGACACAGGGATGGAGTAAGGACACAGGGAAGGACAGTGACAGGGGAGAAAGAAAGAATATATATGTCATATGTTTTGATCGTGTAATAGTAAATTGCTTTTTTGTTGACACTGATTTAAGTTTCAATGAACAAGACCTAATCTTCGTAACAATACATCATATTATCTTTGGCTCATTTTCTGGTGTGCCATAAAGGGTTCTCATAATTTGTTTATTTTATAACATCTCCTGCTTACTCTGAGCAAGAAGATTTGGACTTCAGGACGTTTTTCTTCTGCTCTTTGTCATCAGTGCCCTGAGTGTTCATTTTGTTCTAACCTTTACGCTGACCTTTCTCGGTAGTCCACAGGAAATCTAACCATGAGTCAGTGTTATGGAAATGTACACCGTTCTTTGTGATTGCTGCTTCTCTCAGAAGTAAGCTGAAGGATTTCCCTTCCCACCACCTTCTAGTAATATCTTTTTGGTTAATTTAGATAACTAAATAAGTTCCATTTTTGCTTACCTTTTTTATTTTTCCAAGAAGAAAGCTATGCCTGGTGTCTGAGCACAGACCAGAAGGGTCTGGACAAGATAAGCGAAATATTATTGTGTGTGCAACCAGAGGAATGAGCCAGCTGTAAAATAATTTGGGGAGTAGGCCTTCAGCAGGTCTTTTCATGTTTCATGAAGGAGTTGAATTAGCCCATGAGTAGCATCTTTTTCTTCTTGGTACCCAGGTTCTTGTAGAGCCCCACCATGTGGTTCATCAAGAGAGTCTTTGGTGTAGAGCAGGGTTGCCCCATGCAACTCAGTCTGTCTGATTGAATCCTGGTTGATCCAGGTGGGAGGCAGCCTCTTTGGTCCCATTGCCACTTCCTCTGCTGTGTCAACTCTCTTCTGTATCTCTTCCTCCTTGAACATGTTTTTGGATTTGTCTTTCCACGTGTTTCCTAGGGCTGCTGTAAGAAATTACCCCAAACTTGGTGGCTAAACAGACTTTTAGTCTCTCTCAGGTCTAAAAGGCTTTTGTTGTTAGGTGCTGTCAGTCCATCCCGACTCATAGTACAACAGAGTGAGGTGCTGCCCGGCCTTGAGCCATCCTCACAGTCCTTGCCATGTTCGAGTTCGTTGTGGCGGCCACTGTGTCAGTGCGTCTCATTGAGGGTCTGCCTGCTTTGCCACGGGTCCTCTGCTTCGCCACGCAGGAGGCTGGAAGTCCTAAATCCCTGTCACTGGGCTGAAGTCCAAGTGTCAGCATGGTGCTCTCCAGAGGTTCTAGGTAATAGTTTTTTCCAACTCCTAGGGGCTGCAGGCTACCAGTTTTCTGCCTCTGTGGTCACATTCCCTCTTCCTCTGCTGTGTCAAATCTTTTCTGCATCTCTTAAAAATGACCTTAGATTTTCCAGATAGAACCTAAGTGTTCACCTGGATAATCCAGAATTATCTCTGCATCTCAGAATCCTTCATTAATTGACATCTGCAAAGACCCTTTGTCAGTAGAAGGTAACATTTACAGGCTCTAGGGATTAGGATTTCGTGTTCTTGGGAGCTGTTTTCCCACCTACTGCAGCCTATGTGGGGGCTCTGGTAGCATAGTGCCTAAGGCATTTGACTGCTAACCAGAAGGCTGGTGGTTCAAACCCACCAGTCAGTCTTCGGAAGGAAGGTTGGGCAATCTGCTTCCGTAGTGATACTGCCTCGGAAGCACAAGGAGGGGTCACTATGGCTCAGGTCCGACTTGATGGCAGATAACAACTGCAGCCTACTGTCAGCAACTGGAGGGGCTTCCAGGGAGAGCCAGAGAGCCTACTTCTACCCTATGGGGGTCACTTTACCCTGAAGCTAATTACATTGGGCAATTATTGAGAACACTCTATGTGTTGGTGCTGTTGCTAAGCACTGTAGGAGATACCAAGATATAAAAAAGCTATGCCTGCTCTGAGGCTGCTTGTGATTTTGTGCTGGAAGAGAAGACATGCACGGGTAAAATGAGTCATAAGAAAATGTTTGCATTAGACTATGAGAGCCAGAGAGTACCAGCAGTGCGTATCCAAGCTCCTGAGGCTGTCTTTCCTTGGTGTGTTTTGTCCTGTGTACCCACACCTTTGACCCGGCCCTTCGGTGAACACGTCCAACCCCCTGCTTGACTGTTTGCCAATCCATACATTTGCC
>NW_006921616.1:11101757-11105038 GCF_000298275.1 Orycteropus afer afer | reverse complement strand
TAGATCAGTCTGTTATGATAACACGTATCATTTTGGGATAACCTAAAGTTATTCTAGGAGCTCTGGTAGCATAGTGCCTAAGGCATCTGACTGCTAACCTGAAGGCTGGTGGTTCAAACCCACCAGCCACTCCTCAGAAGGAGAATTAGGCAATCTACTTCTGTAGAGATACCACCTCGGAAACCCAACGAGGGGTCGCTATGAGTCAGGATTCAATCTGCTTACATGAATGTCACATATCTTAGTACAAACTATAGAACTATTCCTTTAAAATTAGAATCACTTTTCCTACATATATTTTAGGAGCTCTGGCTCCTAAGTGCCTAAGGCACTTGACTGCTAACCAGAAGGCTGGCAGTTCAAACCCACCAGCCACTCGGGTAGGGATACCACCTCAGAAACCCAAGGAGGGGTCGCTATGAGTCGTGGCCAACTTGACGGCACATAACAACGACATATATTTTAAAAACCAGTTGCCAGTGAGTCAGCTCCAACTCATGGTGGCCCCACTGTCACCGCAGAACTGTGCCTCCACAGGGTTTTCAGTGGCTGGGTTTTCAGAAATAGATCACTAGACTTTTCTTCCGCAATGCCCCGGGGTAGACTCAAACTTGTAATCTTTTGGTGAGCAGCTGAGCTTGTTAAGCGTTTGTACCATTCAGGGACTCTGCATATGTTTCAGGGGAGCCTGAATGCCTGTGGCTTGTAATGCACATGATACCAAATGGTCCAGGGCTTACCTAATACTCACTTTACCTCTGGGACCCTGGTTATTGTAGCTAAATCTGCAGTGACGATGAAGAAAGATAGGACAGGCCTGAGGGTGACTCATGGATCTGCCCGCTGCATCATTGTCCTTACTGTGTGGCATGGCCAAGTTACTGAACACTCTTCTGGTCTTCAAAATAGGGGTAAAATGGTAGATACCATTATAACTTCTGGGTTACTGGGATGATTAAATGAGATAATATATGTAAAGTGTTCTGCAATATTGCCTTAAAATTTATCTCTTCCTTTTCTCTTCCCTATTTTCCTTTAAAAATGTTGTTTATGGCAGAGTTTGTAGCTGGGAGAGTTCAGTGACTTTCTTGATCCCCAACTAATCAAACGTTGTTCTGTCTGGTCCCTTCCAACAAGCACATGGCGACAGATTTGTCTCCAGCGTGCCTTTTTGCTGTTGATACAGACCAAGCTTCTGGATTCCATTCTCTGTGACAGTGTCTCCCCTACCTTTTCATCCCCTTCGCTTCTTGAATTGCCATGTGGCATGTTTCCTCCAGTATAAAGCAGAGTTAAGTGCATCGTTGGTTGTGTTGCTGACTATGACCACTAACAGTTTGTGGAATACAAGGATTACATAGCCATTACATTTAATTGAAGGCAGCAGCCTTCCAAATAGTATCTTTAATGTTACCTCTGGAATGTTTGCATATACTCTTGCCCTTAAACTGTAATATGTGCATTTATACATACACACACAACACACACACACAACACACACACACACACCTTTCTGTATGTAATCAGGTTGAAGAAGGCATATGGTTGAACACAATTTGGTCTTGTTTGAACAATAATTAATCGTTTGGAGTTTGCGATTTTACTTTATTAAAATTCTCACTTGAATTTCAAGGTTGAAAAAGAGGATTCCTCCCACACAGAGCTGCTAATTACCCGCACGATGTGTGCACCCGGCATGATAAGCAGTTTGGGAAGGTGTCACATCAGGGCTTTTGTTCCAGTGTCTTCCTTTGTCTGCAGTCCCCTGTACAGGGAAGGCAGCGTCATGACTAAGCTTGAGTGATATGAATAGCTTTGATATATTTCTTGTCTGCTAGATGCTGAGATTTTTTATTTTTTTGGATGGGTTGATGCCCAACATGAAAAATACAGTATGTACTAATGAGTCAAAAGCATTTTTTCAGTACCTTTGTATAATTGGATGCGGTTGGGTTTCTATTTGAAAGCTTGATTCAGAAGCTAGCTGCTATCACTGTGGCTTTGAGATGCTCTAAATTATTTTCTGTGAATGGTCAAATCCATTTAACCACATATTGTCAGCTTTTGCACATAGGGCCTGACACAGATGGAATGAGGTTATATTCATGAATAAATAACCGCGGAATCTCCTCCCCTCCTGGCCCCGTGGGAAGACAGATTGGGATTTGGTGTGGTGGAGCATTTGGAAGAGGCTTTGTGGTGTTTATAAGATAAAGAGTCTCATCATAAACCATTCTCACTGATTCTCGAGCTTGTGTCCAAGTGGGGCTCAGATTTGTACTCAGTCCTTGATATGCAGTTAAATGCTCACCCCAGAAGTCCTGTGACTAGTTCCCAGAGAATGAATGGACAAGGTTGTGCGAGAGTCCGCTTAAGATTATCTAGCCAGAAAGAAAACACTGAAGAATCGGAGTGTTTACTTTGAATGTAAGCAGCCAAGTCTACGTGACTGTTAGAAACTATGTGCTGTTGTGGGTCAACTCTTTGCCCTTGATTGTGTTACCTAACCTTTCTGTATTTTCATTTGTTTGTCTCTGACACAGATGGAATCTCCACCTCACAGGGTTGTTGTGAGGAATAAGTGAAATAAGTTGCGTGAAGCATTCAGACTAGTGCTGGGTACAAAGTCAGTGCCCCATGTATGTGAATTGCTGTTACTTTGATTTATAATGAACGTAATTGTGTCATATGAACACATTTAGCCCGATTGCTACCTCAATTTAGTGCATTTTATACTCTTAAAGAAGGTTGCTGATGGGAGCTGCCATTGAGCTGATTTGCAGGTCGGTGGCCCTGTGTGACAGAGTAGAACTAGCCCATAGGGCTTTGTAGGCCGTCATCTTTATGGGAGCCAGTCACCAGGTCTTTCTCCTGTGGCACCTCTCTGGGTGGGTATGACCTGCCAGCCTTTTGGTTAGCAGCCAGCCATCGCACCCCCAGTGCTCCAGGGCTGCTTATCTACCGTTTAGTGAACACCTTCCATGTGCACCAGACCTGTCCCTCATCTCCACAGCCACCTCTCCATATCGTTGCTATCCCCACTTTGCAGATGAGCAAATCAAGGCTAAGAGAGATTAAGGAACTGCATGAAGTCTCCATCCAATATAGTGCAGGGCTGGGACTAGAACTGGAGTCAGACTGCGGAGCCATGCCTTCTCAGTGCTACATTTTCCAGGTGTTCAGTCCTCAGAATCCCTCAGGAACGAGAAGAAGGGACTTCTGTCCGCAGAGGTTGTGCTTGTTTTTTTGGGGGAATGGTCATCAGAACAGCCCAGCTCAGT
>NW_006921616.1:11095251-11098847 GCF_000298275.1 Orycteropus afer afer | reverse complement strand
TTTAGAAAAGCATAAGGGGAGAGGAAAAAAAAAGACCATTTCTAAAATTTCCAGAGGAGTGTTCCCCTTTTAAGCATTAGCTTGGCCCAAGCTTTTTCAGTCCTGTTTAGTTTTGCATTTTGGTCCTTCCATTACATTTTGGCATATATTTATTTCTAAGGAATAATTAACTTTATAACATTACCCTTACCATTGACAGCTCTCACATATGTTTTCCCCTCACAGGGTAGAACAGGGTTTTTCAGCCTGTATGTGCTGAGCTCTTAGAAGACAAGAGAAGTTCTTTGATGGCAAAGTGGGCACACCGAGCCACAAGGTTTCTGCAAATAGCTCTTTGCTTTCCAGTTGGCCAGTATTGGATGGGACCCCACTACTCACTTCGTGTTTCACAGTAGTCAACTTAAAATATTCACTGCCCAGGCCTTAATAACATTCAGAAGTAACTTGTACATTATATTTTTAAAAGCATTTTGCATATATAACTTCTGAGGTCTGTCACAGTCCATGAAGTAGGAAGTACAGGTCATCCTAGACCCATTTTCCAGATGAGGAACCCAGTCCAGGGGAGACTTGGTGCCCACAATCACACAGCCAGTCTGTTCCCAAGCCAGGGCCAGCACACAAAGCTCCCCCTGCCAGGCCTCATTCCCCTGGTGCAGTCATAGCCACCCTAGTAATTTAGAACATAGGCATCGAGGCTTTTTCCTTGTCAGGATAGTTCCTTGTCTCTTCCATCTTTGAGTCATCAGTGTTGGGCATAGAGTGCAACAAACATGGGGTTCAGATCTGGGGAAAAAGAGTGAGGCAAGAGATGCATCTTGGGTGCAAAATTTAGGGCGATGCTTACTCTCTGGGTAAGGTGATTCTACTCTTGCTTGCCTCCTCTTATCAGCCCTGGGATGTGGATGTATGGCCACTTCTCAGCATGGGCATCTGAGTTGTAGGCACCAGTGATTCTTGGGAAATGTCACAAGTGATGGATTGAATATTCCTTCCCAGAGAGGCATTGGTGTCTTGAACAACTGTACAACTGTAACTTTGAAGCCCAGTGTGGTAGGTCAAAAAACACTATGCACAATCCACATTGTCTTTGGTGGTTTGACTTTTGAGACTTGAACATGTCATCGGACAAAGCATCTGGAATGGTCTCCTCCTGTGATTTCGACCTAGAGTACACTCAGCTTCTCTCCCATGTTCTCGGGTGCCAGTCCCACTGAGTGCTCCTAGGGGCAGCCCTGAGGAGCATGGTCCCTTGTTCTGGAAATGTTTTTGCCTAGAACTTCAGTTTCTTCCTAATAGTTGTATAGCTCTTGCTGTTGACTTTAAACACAGCTCAGTCAGGAAAGGATCTCAGCCTTCAGTCTTGACTTCTCCAGAAGTCTATGCCACACTTTCAGTTTACCCATCTGGTGAGACAGCTTTGCTTTCAAGTCTCCCTTTTAAAAAAAAGTACTCTGGGGTTGGAGGGACCAGCTAGAGAATACAAGGACAAGATAAACCAAAAAACCCATTGCTGTTGAGTTGGTTCCAACTCATAGCCACCTTTAGGACAGAATAGAACTCCCCCATAGGGTTTCCAAGACTATAATCTTTATGGAAGCAGACTGCCACATCTTTCTACCATGGAGCAGCTGGCTGGTAAGTTCAAACTGGTGACCTTTCAGTTAGCAGTCAAACGCTTATCCACTGCACCAGCAAGGCTCCTTGAGGACATGATAACTTTCTTCAAATAAGTGAGTAACCCATCCCATAGTGGAGAGATTCCCAGTTGTCATGGAGTCGACTGACTCCTAGTCATCCCATGTGTGTCAGGGTAGAGCTTTGCTCTACAGGGTTTTCAGTGACTGAGTTTTCAGAAGTGCATCTTCAGGCCTTTCTTCCAAGGTGCCTCTGGGTGGACTTGAACCACCAACCTTTTGGTTGGCAACCCAGCACGTTAACCATTTACACTACCCAAGGACTCCCAGTAGAGAGATGGTTGTTGTGTGCTGTCATGTTGATGTCAACTCATGGCAGCCCTGTGTGACAGAGTGGAACTGCCTTCAATGGTTTTCTGGACTGTAATCCTTACTGGAACAGATCCCTGGTTCTTTCTCCCTGGGAGCTGGTAGGTGGGTCCAAACTGCCAGTCTTCCAGTTAGCAGTCAAGTGCTTAACCATGGAGAGAGTTTAACCCTCAAAAGATAGTGTTGTATTGTATAAACAAATGTAAGTGCTGGTGTGTGAGACCCTGGTTCAAATCCCAGCTCTGCTACTTTCTAGTTAATGGGAACTCAAATTACTCCTCCTTGTTCCCTCGTTTTTCAAGTGGGTGAGAGTTAAAAACAAACAGCAGACCACTAGAACTCACCCACTGCCATTGAGTCAATTCTGACTCACAGTGTCCTCCACCCCAGAGGACTGCCCCATAGAGTTTCCAAGGCTGTAAATATATATAGAAGCAGACTGCTGAGTTGGTGGTAGGTTCTAACCACCAACTTTTTGGTTAGCAGCTGAATGCTTTAACCTCTGCATCACCAGAGCTTCTTGATCACCAGAACATTCTTAACAGAACTGACCAAAATTAGAATGAAACCCTTCAGAGAAGAGGAGAGGCGACTGAAATTAGGACAGTGGCTTGCAATGGGGCAGTTTTGGAAACAATATTTGGAGATGTTGGTGGTTGTCCCTGAGGGTGGGGGGCAGGAGTGGCTTCCACCTGTAGAGGGTAGAGGCCAGGGATGCTGCTAAACGTACTCCATACAGTGCATAGGACAGCTCCCCTTTCCCCCCAAAGAACCATCCAGCCCGAAATGCCAATAGGGAGAAACGATGGGTTTAGAATACCATTTATTGAATTTACTTGTCTCATTTAATACTCAACAACTGTGCAAGGTAAAGTTGTTTATATCCTCATTTTACGAATGAGAAGACAACATTTGGTGATGAGAAACTTCCCTTTGGTTACTGGCTACTTCTTTGTAGATGTAGGATTTTAAGCGAGGCATATATGCTGCCAAACCCATATCCTTTCTACAATGTCAATAGGTAGTGAGATCCCCATCACTGAAGATGTTCAGAACTAGGCAAGATGGGTAGAGAGAGGCATCTCTGATGTTTGTAGCACTGAATGTCTTTTTTGGCCCCTCCTAGTGGTCACGTGCTCTGATTCTATTTTGGAATGGGATTTGTCTTTTTAGCCCAAGTACTAGAGTGGCCGGCAGCTAGCCCTTGGCCTTGGCCAGTGAAATCCCTGTGCTTTGTCTATGCACCTGTGTGTCTTAATGCTATTGCTATCTCAGGCCTATCAGGCTGGAGAGCTAGGTTCCCAGCAGGGGCAGCCAGAAATGCATCCCCTCCCCCATCCCACCACACTCCCCGCCCAGGCCGTTATTTTTACCTGCATAGATAATTGGCCCAGCTGTTTTTCATTTGGGAGAATAACGGAGGCACAGATGAGGGAAGATGGGGATGGAGGGAAGATGGTTTTATACTTTGAGACTGCAATTTAATAACAGTTTAAATCGGTGTAGTTCTACCTGTTTAACAGGTAATCACAGATGCTGTTTGTGAACAAGGAAGATGACAAGCTTACTTAGTGGTTTTCAACCTTGGCC
>NW_006921616.1:11093723-11094521 GCF_000298275.1 Orycteropus afer afer | reverse complement strand
TGAATATTGCATGTGTGGTTTAAATCCATTTCATACAATATTCAGTACTTTGGATTTTTTATAGTTGTAGTTGCATAATTACCTCAGTCATTTTATGGAGAATATCTGCCATAAGACTGAGTTACCAAAACCAGTCTTTACTGTTAAAACAGTCAGATGTATCAGACTTATTTTCTATTAGAAAAAGCCTGACTTCATTTTTGAGATTAAATAGTAGAATTAGATGGGCTGATAGATGGTGGATATGGAGACTCCTTCCATGAGACTGTCACTTTGATAAAATAAGGCACACACCATCTCTCACTTTTTCTCACCTCTTTGATCCCTCAGTATTATGCATTCTCAAGTCATTCCTTTGTTTCACACTCCAGAGGTTTTTATACCTAGCACAATGCACCGTGGTAAGATTCAGAGTAGGTGAGAATACACTTCTCTGGAAAGGAGGCTATGGTTTAGACAGGGGAGTTAGATAAGGAGAGGCAACAGAAAGCTGACATTGTTTGCAGGCAGATCAGCTTTAGGAAGAGTTGATATGGAAGTGGAGTATCTGGAAAATGATTGCTTTAAAACTGTCTATACCTAAGTCCCTTGGTATGTCTTTGTTTATCCCCAGGAATGTGTGTGTTCCAGTTTGAGGAGCTCTGCTTTAAATAGTTTGAGGTGGGGGGTGGAGGTGTAACAAAATAAAACTATTCAGTTTCACTTTTCTTTTCTTTCAAGCTTAAACTTTGCTCATCTCATTTTTTATTAAAATAAGGATAAGGAAAGAAGGACATATGCAAGAATATGCATATGGCA
>NW_006921616.1:11091411-11093118 GCF_000298275.1 Orycteropus afer afer | reverse complement strand
TGGAAGTCATCTGGGCAGAAATGGAGCAAGGACACTGGTAGGAATTTACCTAGGTGGCCAATACTCAGGCTGAGGCTGTTTGAATGGAACCTTTAAGAAAACTTTGGTTAGTGTCCTGCATAAACTTGCATCACTCTAGTTTTGAGTCTTCAGTCATTGAAATTCCAAGAACCATACTACTACTTATAGATTGCCATGTAATCTGTTGCTTGTGTGAATACAACATCCTATTCATGGCAGCTGTTAGCCAGCCAGGCAAGATGAACTACTTGTTTCAAATACCCTGGGATATATGAATGAGCAAGAGCTTTTAGCAATAAGCATGTTAATGAAATCAAGGTATGAAAATGCCATTGAATTCATGGTGTATTTAAGTTCACTTTTCCCCATTATTCAGATCATTCCTTGACAAAGCATATGTTGTTAAGGATAAAAACTGACTGCCATCAAGTCTGATCCAACTCATAGTGACCCCCTCCTTGGGTTTCCAAGGTGGTATCCCTATGGAAGTAGATTGCCCAACCTTCCTTCCAAGGAATGGCTGGTGGGTTTGAACCATCAGCCTTCTGGTTAGCAGTCAAATGCCTTAGGCACTGCGTCACCAGAGCTCCTTTTTGAGTAGGAAAGGTGCTGTCTTTAATTATCCTATTCCAGTCTTTTATCCAACTGAGAACATTAATTTTCCAAACAGAGCAGTTTTGGAGGCTAGGAATTCGAAATCATAGTATCAGCCATGTTGCATAGTACCAGCCATGTTGACTTCCTCTAAGAACTTCAAGGGAGAGTCTGTTCCACGGCTTTCTCCTCGCTTCTGGTGATGGCTGATGATCCTTGGCATTCCTTGCCTCCTAGATTGCTCCAATTTCTGCCACCATCTTCACATGGCTTTCTTCTCTCTCTCAGTCTATCAATGTCTGTTTTTCCTCTTTTATTGGAGTTGTTGTTAAGTGCCATCAGACTTCAATTTATAGCTACCCAATATACACCGGTAGATGGAAAATTTGGCCTTGGCAACAGAAATAATGCTGGAACTGGCATGGTAGAATTTTGCAAGACCAACAACTTGTTCATTGCAAACACCTTTTTCAACAACACAAATGGTGGCTCTACACATGGACTTCACCAGATGGAACACATAGGAATCAGATTGACTACACCTGTGGAAAGAGGCAATGGAGAAGCTCAATATCTTCAGCCAAAACCAAGCCAGGAGCTGATTGTGGAACAGACCTTCATCCATTTCAGGAAGTGGCATATGATCTAGAACTTGCTCATATGCAAGTTCAACTTGAAGTTGAAGACAATTTAAATAAGTCCAAGAGAGCCAAAATATGATCTTGAATATATCCCTCCTGAATTCAGAGACCATCTAAAGAATAGATTTAGTGCATTGGACACCAATGACCAAAAACCAAAGAATTGTGGGAGGATATCAAGAACATTATCCATGAAGAAAGCAAGAGATCACTAAAAAGACGAAAAGGAAGAGAAGACCAAAATGGATGACAGAAGAGACTCTGAAACTTGCCCTTGAAGTGAAGAGACGCTAAAGCCAGTGGAAGAAGTGACAAGATAAAAGAGCTGATCAGAAGATTTCAAAGAGCAGCTTGAGCAGACAAAACCAATTACTATAATGAATTGTGCAAAGATTTGGAGTGTGAAAACCAAAAGGGAAGAACATGCTCAGCATTTCTCAAGCTGAAAGAA
>NW_006921616.1:11064600-11090416 GCF_000298275.1 Orycteropus afer afer | reverse complement strand
GACTTCATCTCACCTATTTTGGTCATGTTGTCAGCGGGGACCATTCCCTGGAGAAGGATGTCATGCTTGGTAGGGTGGAGGGTTGACAAAAGAGGGGAAAGCCTTCAACGAGGTGGATTGACACAGTGGCTGCGATGATGAGCTCAAGTATAGTAAGGATCATGGAGCTGGCGTGGGATCGGGCAGTGTTTTGTTCTGCTGTGCATGGGGTCTCTATGAGTCGGAAATGACTCGATGGCACCTAACAACAACAACAACAACAACAATATACCACAGAACGAAATACTGCCTGGTCCTGTGCCATCCTCACAGTCATTGCTGTGCTTGAGCCCATTGTTGCAGTCGTTGTGTCCATCCATCTTGTTAAGGTTCTTCCCCTTTTTCACTGACCATCTACTTTATCAAGGAAGATAATCCTTCTCCAGGGACTGGTCCCTCCTGATGAGAGATGACGTCTTGCCATTCTCACTTCTAAGGAGCATTCTGGCTATACTTCTTTCAAGACAGATTTATTCATTTTTCTGGCAATCTATGGTTTTTTTCAGTATTCATGGCCGTCATCACAGTTCAAATGCATAAATTCTTTGGTCTTCCTTATTCATTGTTCCAGCTTGTTCATGCAAATAAGGCTATTGAAAATACTATGGCTTTGGTCAGGCATACCTTAGTCTTCAAAATGACATCTTTGCTTTTTAACACTCTAAGGAGGACACTTTTATTGAAGAAAGACCCAAGATTAGATCCAACCTATTCCAGTATGACCTCACATTAACTGATGACATCTTCAAAGACTCTGTTTCCAAACAAAGTCATGTTCACAGTACCAAGGATTAGGACTTCAGCATATCTTTTTGGGGAAACAGTTCAAGCCATGTTGTTGTTATTTGTCATCGAGTCGGCCCCAACTCATAGTGACCCCTCCTTCTTGGGTGTCCGAGGCAGTATCACTATGGAAGTAGGATTGCCCAACCTTCCTTCCGAGGAGTGGCTGGTGGCTTTGAACTGCCAGCCTTCTAGTTAGCAGTCAAGTGCCTTAGGCACTGTGCTACCAGAGCTCCTAGTTCAAGGCATAGCACTTACCATTCCCTTTCTTCCTTCATCAGTCCTCCTGACAAACTCCTATTTCACAGTCCTACTTAAAAGATTATGTCCTTCACAAAGTCATCCCTGATCTTGACCACTGGCAAAGTTGGTCACTTCCTCCTTTGTATTCCTGCAGCATTCTGTTCATACCTCTGTGTGGGGCATCTACTTGGTTGTTTGGTAGTATCTCTCAAGAGATGTGAAGACACAAACAACCAGTAGCCATAGAGAACTTGAAATGTGGCTAAGTCCAAGTTAAGGTGACCTGTAAGTGTAAAATACACACCAGATTTTGAAGGCTTAGTATGAAAAGAAGAACGTAAAATATTTCAGCAGTATTTTTCACATGGCAGCTCTGGTGGCCTGGTGCCTAAGGCATTTGACTGCTAATCAGAAGGCAGGCAGTTCAAAGCTATCAGCCACTCCTCGGAGGAAGACTGGGCAATCTACTTCCATAGAGATACTGCCTCAGAAACCCAAGGAGGGGTCACTATGAATTACTTGTTGAAATGATATTATTTTGAACATACAGAGTTGGATGGAATACATTAGTAAATTAATTTCACTTGTTTATTCTTGCTTTTTATATGTTACTGTTAGAAAATGTCAAAGGATGTATGTGGATTGCTTTTTTTTTTTTCAACAAGACTAGTTAGATTCTCCCTTTAGGAGAGAAAGGTCCCTCATCTCTGTATCTTTAAGGACCTGGCACAGTCTGTCTATGTGTGACCACATGCCCGGACAAGATAGTGATGAAAGGTTGTGAGCTCAACAGTGTGACTCACGCTTGTGTGTGTGCACCCCTGGAATTTACTGGGTCTCCAGTTCAGATTATCATGCGCTCCTGCTGCAGAGACTGCAGTTCCTGTGGCACTCACGTGACCCCTCACCTGGAATGTGTCTGTATTTTAAGAGGACTGGATGTTCTTTAGCTGTCTCTCCCCATCCAGAGGCAGAGGACGTCAAGTGCCTGTCACCCCGTTGGGTGGATACCTGGAGCAACTGGAACTCCCTTTGCCTCTCTGAGTCCACCAAGCAGTGGCATCTCCTGGCCCAGTGTGTAGTGGTCTGGTTATACTCCTGGGTTAAAGCCAGGCTGCTATTGCTGGACTACTCTAGTCTTTGCCAGCAGTGGTCCTTTGTTCTATCTACATCTTATGCTTTTGTTTTCCAAACTTAAAAGTGTCCCTCAAAATAATTGATCTTCCTGATTACAGATCCAGCAGGTGTAGGTTTAGTTCTGCCTGTCTCCCAGTGTGACAGCACTGGGACTGCTACAAGTATATACTAGTTTGCTCTGACATTGCATTGACAGAGAGGTCTTGTTTATTGCTGTAAATAGAAGCCTGTGTCTCCAGGACACACCTTCCTGTGTTTTACTGAGTGACAGAATGGCAAGAGAAGTAGCAATGTGAAATATCCCTATGTGTTTCTACAAAAAGCATCTGAACTTTGTTTGGATTTTGTGTGGTGTGTACAGAGTGATAGGCGTTCAAAAGAGGATTTTATCATGCACTTGTTCCCTTCTTTGTAGTTGAATGCCACTGGACAGTTTAAGGTAACGTCAGCTACGCATTTTGAAACAATTTCCCTTGAAAGCTAGAGCCATCGATGAAGCATTGGGTGCTGCATTGCCCGGTGTTGGCAGAGGTCACATTTAGTCTTTATGTTTCCAATGAGCCCCAGAAGTTCTGCTGGCTACATGACAGAGGCCGACGCGTGTGACACATGGAAAGCAAAACTAGAGTTTTCTTCTTCCTTCTGAATGTGACGACAGAGCTGGCTTCCTCCTTTACTGAGGAGTAAACGGGGGACTGAAGAGGAAGTTGATTCGAACACTCAGTTGAGTTTCTCAACCTCCATGACCAGCTTTGGTCTGTCTGCCTGTCTGTCTTCACCGATCCCTTGGGATGTATCTGTAGTGATACTGTTCGTCATGAGCTTTCACCGCCGGAGCATTCCCTGTGGGCGCCTCTTGTTTATTTCTGGTGCTTTTCTCCCCACATGACCCCCTGCTCTCCCTTTAATCTCAGATGTGAAATTCCTACTGTGTTCTGGCCTTGCTGGTCTGTATTGCCTCTGTGTTAAAAGGAACAGGCTGTTGTAGTCAGCAGTATCACCCGTCTCCCATACCGTTCTGCAGGTGCATTTCTAACCCGACCAACAGAAGTCTGTATTGATTTGTGAGTGGGTGTGTTCATTGACAAATAGTCTAATTTGTTTTGTGAAGATAAGGAAACTTAAGGTCCAGCACTGGTCAGCTCTGCCCCACCATGGACTCGGGGAGCCTTGGAATATGACCTGAAGGCAGAATAGGGTTTCAGTGAAGCTGTTCTAATAGTCCTCAGGCTTCAGGTCCCTGTTCCATTCACAGGTGATGACAGTAGACCCGTTCGTCAACATGGCAGTACTTTGTTCCTTCTTCCTTGTTTAAAAGGGAAGAGTTACCAAAGGGACCGTCCTGAATGTGGTTAATCAGTGCTTAGTGAGATCGGCAAGACACAGCACGGATTTGTATATTTGTTTCACTTTTCTAATAATGGAATGCGGATTTTTGTATCAACTTGTGTGACACGTTTCAGGGGCTCTGTTTTACATCATCATTAAACTAATTGCTGTCGAGTTGATACTGACTCACAGCAAGCCTACAGGGCAGAGAACCGCCCCAAAGGGTTTCAAGGCTGTAGATCTTTATGTGAGCAGACTGCCTCATCTTTCTCCCAGGCAATAGCTGGTGGGTTCAAACCACCAACCTTTCAGTTGGTAGCCAAGTGCTTAACCACTGTGCCACGAGGGTTCCTGAAGCCCGTCGCCATTGAAACAGTTCTAACGCATAATGACCCTGTATGAGGATGAACCTTGTCATTACATTGGGAAAATATTTGATGACTTATCAGAGAGGAATATTTATAATTTTGTTACTAACCTATTTATAATTTTGTTAATAACATGTAACAGGTAATAATTGGCTTTGAAATGAATAACATTTTAATACTTAAAAATAGCTGCAAGAAATGCCAGTGTTCACTGTGTGAGTTTAAATTAATTTCATTTTTGTAGGCTCCCGGAGTTAACATCATGTTTCATGGAAATTATTTTGTAATGGGAATGATGAGCAGTTCACTTGATGAGTGTGTTTTCGGAGGGTTGGTATAAGATGTCATTCTGTGGCCAGGATGTTGTGAGAATGGTGTGCTGGCCTCCAGCATTGCCTGTCTGGAGACTGCAGGTGGTGGTTCTCCATGTCAGTCCACCTTCCCCAACTTAATTTTCCCTCACTCACCTCTGGTAGCACAGTGGTCAAAGTGCTCGGGTGCCAACCAAAAACTCAGTAGTTCAAACCTGTCGCAGCTGTTCTGCAGGAGAAACATGGGGGAGTCTACTTCCACAAAGATTTGCAGCCTTAGAAACTCTGTGAGGGCAGTTCTGCTGTGTCCTATAGGGTTGCTATGCGTGGGATGATTGGATGGCAGTGGGTTTGGTTTTGGTTTTGTTATCTAATTAGTGATTTTCCTCCCCCTCTCCTCCCTGGTAATCATCAAAGAATGATTTTTTTTCTGTGTGTAAACCTTTCCTTGACTTTTTATAATTGTGAACCCTTGAAGTATTTGTCCTTTGGTGATTGACTTATTTCACTCAGCATAATGTCCTTCAGGTTCCTTTACATTATGAGGTGTTTTGTGGATTCTACATACGTTACTCTTTAATGTTGCTTAATATTCCATTGGATCTCATGCTCTCTAAAGTGGAAGGTCAACGAAAGAGGGGAAGGCCCTTAACAAGAGGAGTTGACACAGTGGCTACAACCGTGGGCTCAGATATAGCAGAGATCATGGAGCTGGCAAAGGACCAGGCAGTGTTTCGTTCTGCTGTATGTAGGGTCGCTATGAGTCAGAGATGACGCGACAGCACCTGACAACAACAATAGACAACAGTATTCCACTGTGTGTATGTACCAGTTTGCTTATTCATTCATATGGTGATTGACACTTAGGTTGTTTCCATCTCCTTGGCTATTGTGAATAAGGCTGCAGTGAACATGAGTGCACATATATCTATTCATATCCTGCCTCTTATTTCTCTAGGATATATACCTAGTATGGGATTGCTGGATCCAGTGATATTTCTATTTCTAACATTTTAAGGAAACACCATACCATTTTCCACAGTGGTTGTACCATTATACAGTCCCACCAGCAGTGTATCAGAGTCTCAGCATTTGTTATTTTCTGTTGTTGAACTTTGCTATTAGTGCTGGGGTGAGATGATACGTCATTGTTATTTTTATTTGGATCTCTCTTATGGCTAAAGATCATGAGCATTTCTTGTCCACCTCTGCTTTTCTCTCTGCTGTCCAGTAGAGAGGTCCTTGAGAGAGTCAGCCTTCTCATCTCAGCATAGAGGCCATCAACAGGTACTGATCCCTTACTGGATCTCTTTTGTGGGGTTGAAGGCACTTACAAAATTGGTGAAATATCATTAACCCAAATAGTGTACGTTGTCTGAAATTCCTGCAGTTCTGGCAACAATGGGATATTTTGAAGCCTGGATCTCTCCATACATTTCATTTTCCATTAACTGATGATGATGAAACAGGTGATTAAGCCAATGCATTTTGACCATGTGTTGCCCTATACTTGATCTCTATTTTATTTAAAACAATTTTCAGTCCTCCTTAATGTAAACCAAAAAATAAGATCCTTCTGTTTACTTTAATGGTGAGTAGTTGCATCTTTGGTTGTCTTAGAAATTACTTTTTAAAGGTATGAGAAACCTTTATATACTAAAAGTAAAATTTCCTAATTTTACACTGCCTCAGAAAATTCAGTAAACTCATTTGAGGAAAGGAGGGAGCAAAGTCTGAATTGGAGGTAGTATTAAAGATAACATACCTAATGTGCATTTTAACAGAGACCCTAAAGTCTCATAAAACTGGACTGTAATCAGAATATATGCTCAGCTGCAAGCATTTCTGTCAGAACTCAGAGTTGTGACTCTGCCTTGCTTCCTGCTGGCTATTGAGATGTGACACGAAGAATGAAGAGCACGGACTCTGGAACTGGCCTGCCCAGAGAGGAACCTTGGGCAAGTCACACACCTCTCTGTTGTCAGGTTCCCCATCTGGAAAACGGGCAGAATGCTAGTGCTCTGTCCAAGGGTTCTGTGGGGATCAGATAGGCCCACAAGAGCAGGGCCAGCACAGCGTGAGCACAGTGGAAGGATTACTTCTGGAACCACAGTGTTAAGTGCCTGTCTTTTGGTACTGGGCAAACTGAGCTCGTTTTATTGGTTAAGAGCTCTGCCATCTTCCTAGAAAACATCATAGGCACATGAGTATTTGTTCAAATGGCTCAGGTGAATGCTTCATGAGCTGCCTTTCAGAGGTTATGAAATAGAGCTTTGGAGAACGCAGTCTGTCCTTCTGATGGCTGCATCCCATGTCCTTTTCCTTTCCAGGAAAAGGGGTGGTGAGAACAGGAGGTCCGATGGATGAGTGACAACATTCCTCCACTCACATAAGTGGGACACACAATTTATGGTCAGCAGTCAATGAATTCCATGTAATGTATTTTATTTTTTGTTGTTAAGAATATACATAGCAGAACATACACCAGCTCAACAATTCCTACATGTATAATTTGGTGACACTGATTACATTCTTCGAGTTACTCAACTCTTCTCATCCCCTTTTGTTCACTGGCATTTGCACTAGTGTTACGTTGTTGCTGGTTGCCATCAAGTTGGCTCCAACTCAGAGCAACCTTGCATATAACAAAGCATTACCCGGTCCTGTGCCATCTCCATGATTGCTGGTATATTTGAGTCCTTTGTTGTGGCCACTGTGTCAGCCCATCTCACCAACGGCCTGCTTTGCCTCAGCTGACCCTCAACTTTACCAACCCTGATGTCCCTTTCTAGCACTTGGTGTTTCCTAAGGTGACCAAAGCAAGCAATCCAAAGTCTCACCATCCTGCTTCCAAGGAGCATTCGTGGTTGTATTTCTTCAAAGGCTGATTTGTTCATTCTTCTGGAAATCCACAGTGCATTCTATAGTATTTGCCTATACCACAGTTGGAACACACAAATTCTTTTCCTGTCTGTTTCGTAGTCCAGATTTTACTTGTATATGAGATGGTTGAAAAGACCATGGCTTGGGTCAGGCTCACCTTAGTCATCAAAGTGGTGTCTAGCTTTATAATTACAACTACACCAGTGAAACTGAGAACAATGCTCCCTCTGTCCTTGTGTGGTTGTCATCAGGTGAGCCCATGGGGGAATGGAGATAAGTCTATGAGCTGGACAGTGAAGATGTCTGCATTTGAGTCCCTTTTGAGCTAGAAAGGCATATGCTGTATGATAGATGGAGAGAAGTAGGGCACAATGTGTCTGAAGATGTGTTGTTGTTGTTAAGTGCCATCGGGTTGGCCCCAACTCATAGTGACCCTGTATAGAACAGAATGAAGCACTGCCTGGTCCTGCACCAGCCTCACAATCCTTGCTATAGCTGAGCCCATCATTGTAGCCACTGTCAGTCCATCTCATTGAGGGCCTTCCCCTATTTCACTGACCCTCCACTTTACCAAGCATGATACCCTTCTCCAGGGAATGGTCCCTTTTGACAACCTGACCAAAGTACATGAGATGAAGTCTGGCCATTCTCACTTCCAAGAAACAATCCAGCTGTACTTCTTCCAGGACTGATTACATTCTACTGGCAGTCCATGGTACTTCAAATATTCTTAGCCAACACCACAACTCAAAAGCATCAGCTTTCCTTCAGTCTTCCTTATTCTTTGTCCAGCTTTCATGTGCATATGAAGCAATTGAGAACACCATAGCTTGGATTAGGCACACCTTAGTCTTCAAAGAGACATCTTTGCCCTTCAGCCCTTGGAAGGGGTCTTTCACAGCACATCACCCAGTGTAATACATTGTCTCATTTCTTCACTGCTGCTTCCATTGGAGTTGATTGTGGAACCAAGTAATATGAAATCTTGGACAACTTCAATCTTTTAATCCATTTATCGTGATGCTGCTTATTGGTCCACTTGTGAGGATTTTCATTTTGTTCATGTTGAGGTTTAATCCATACTACAGACTGTATTCTTTAATCATCATCAATAAATGCTTCAAGTCACCTTAACTTTCAGCAAGCAAGGTTGTGTCATCTGCGTATCACAGGTTGTTAAAGAGTCTTCCACCCATGCCGATGCCACATTCTTCATATAATCCAGCTTCTCAGATGATTTGCTCAGCATACAGATTGAATAAGTATGGTGAAAGGATATAACCCTGATGCACTCCTTTCCTGATTTTAAACCATGCAGTATCCCCTTTTTCTGTTCCAACAGCAGCCTCCTGGTCTATGTACAGGTTCCTCATGAGCACAATTAAGACTGGAATTCCCAGTCTTCTCAATGTTATTCATAATTTGTTGCTATCCATATAGTTGAATGCTTTTGCATAGTCAATAAAACACAAGTAAACATCTTTCTGGTATTCTTTGCTTTCAGCTAAGATCCATCTGACATCAGCACTGGTATACCTCATTCATGTTATTGGTTGCCATCAAGTTGGTCCCAACTTACGGCAACCCTGTGTATAACAGAACAACACATTGTCTGGTCCTATGCCATTGTCACCATTTTAGCCCATCGTTGCAGCCATTCTGTCATTCCATCTCATAGAAGTTCCCCTTATTTTTACTGATCCTCTACCAAGCATGATGTCCTTTTCTAGCAAGTCCAAGACTTAACTAGTAGCTGATCCTTAAACTTGAATTCTACAGCAGTACACTTGATTGAATTTTGGAGGGGCCAGTTTTCTCTCATAATATGTAATATATAATATTTATTAATAACTAGACCGTGTAATCTTTCACTGGACTCTTGGCAATCTCTTTATTGTGCTACATCCATGAATATTTGTTAAAGTATCCCCAACATTTCTCTAAACGGGCTCCACTTCTTCTGTAAGCCCTGCATGTTCAGTGTTCTTCCTGATGGATGACGCTGTCAGCACTCCAAGGAATGAGCTACTAACGTAACATTTGATTCACAGACAGCTCAAAATTAGCTCATGAGATCTTGGGTTCTCTGGTCTTGAGGGCCAGCTCTTTCTGCCACATCTCGACCCTCCCTTTGAACCATTTCCTCTGCACACTTAGGTCTGGCTTTGGACCTTTGTCTTCGTTTTTAATGAAACATTTTTAAGAAATGCCACATTGAGTGAATGCATGGAAAAATTAACTTTTTGCTCTCTTCTTAACAGACAAGAGACGACTTCCTGGGACAAGTGGACGTGCCCCTGAGTCATCTCCCGGTAAGGATGGATGCCACAAGGAATTAATTCTGATTGACAGCACTGGGGAGGGGGATATTTTTAGAGTGGTGTTTCTTCAATAGAATGGCAAGGACTTCAATGAAGGGAGTGTAATTTGACCATTGTTCCTGTGGGCTTTTCACAGGGGTGAAAAGAGGCTAGTTCAGTGGTGAAAATCAAGTTCATTGTATCTGAATCAGCTCAGCCTTCCTGTCTATATCACCGACTCCTTTGTCTACTCCTCTCTACTTCTGTATGTCACATCTTATAAAACCACCACTTCTAGCAGACCCCTCCTTCTTGTCCCTGTCGTGTCTTTGCTTCCGAATTCATCCTTTGGGTCTAATCAGACACTTGTTCCCTTCATCTAGACATGTACGTGCTGTTCTCTTGGGAAATAACTATATATACAAGCTAGATTTGGGGTTGTGGCTTTCTCAGACAGCATGAATTCAGAAGAAAAGATGTTCTTTTATTCTGAGTGAACCTGTCAACTGGAGGCAGCCACCCTAGCTTCAGAAAATGTCCTACATTAGCATATGTGGGGTTGCTACCATTTTTCTGTGCTCCCATGAGAAGCAAAACAGTTGGGGCTACTGACTAGTAGCTGAGGTTCAAGGAGCTGCTGCACACTCTATAGGCAATTGATAGACAGTGTGGACAGCACTCAGAGGCCTTGGTGAAAGGTAAATTATCTTGTATTCCAGCTTCCATTTTCCACATTGTTCCATTCCTTCCCTCCTGGTCCTTCTTGCCTGGCCAGCACAAAGTGATATAGGTCAAGTCGCTGGTAAGAGACCATACATCAGATGTTTCTGCCTTACAAGATCGTTTTGTGACTTTTTTTAACACTCCATGTGAGCAAGTTGCATAAATAGTCCTTAAACTAAAATGACTTAAACCAATAGTATATGCCGAGTTGTGCATTAAAATTGTGGCTGTTACCATATGTTAAAAGCCAAGAAAACCTGTATCTTAACAGGAAGCTTTGAAGATGTGTTGTGAAGGTATCTGATAGAGAGCAATTTCCACGTGTTGACTCAGGGGAGCTATTAAGAAGTGAAGGTTTCAAGTGTGTTCCCTTCCAAAGAAATTGAAGCTAAAATGATATTAAAATATTTTTGTTTGTTTTTATGTAAAAACCTGAAGCTCCGTGATGCCTAGGGGAACATGTGGTACTCCTGTATGAGACAGATTCCACAAGCCATGAGAAGCCTGCTTATTTTTTAAAAGTCACACTGAAAGGACCTGACTGTGTCAACCTTTGAAAAAGAAAGACGACACATTTCCATATCATTATGTCTTCTGTGTGTGCTCTTAAGTTTGAAGCTGACATAAGAAGTTATAATCTGTACATTTTTAGAAAATGCTTAGTTGCCCAGTCTTTTTGTGGGTGTCTCCCTCACCCCTGACCCTTTTCTCTAACATAAAAACGAAATCTTAGCCAAGGCAAATTATTTACTAATATTCTGTAAAGAGTCATAAGTGAAATTTTAAATAACTTGTGCCAACAAGCCCTTGTTTGAGTGATTGAGTAGAGATGGGTTGGACAGGACGCCCAGAAAGTAAAAGAATGTTCCTGTTCAGAGACTGAATTAGAAGAGGGAATAATTTCAGCCTTGGGTTTTAGATGGAGACAAGGGTAAGCTTTCAAAGAAGAAAGTGGGGCCAGGGCTCAAGGCTAGCATAGAACTGCCACCAGATTAAAGAAGGTGAACCATGAATGCTTAGAGAGGACTGAGTACTGCTACGTGAGCTGAGCCGAATGAGGAATAGAACCTCCCAATTTCACATGTGCCCAAAGATTACCTTTAGGGAATGCCATTGTGTCTATAGTGAAAACTGACTAGCCCTTTGGAGCCAACTCCAACCAGCAAGATGGACCACAAAGGAAACATAAGGGGAGGGAGGGGTAAAGACGCGTCCTTTATCTTCCCCGCGGTGGTAGGAACCAACTGGCGTCTTCTGAATGGGCAAGGCCCTGGGGCCTAGGGTTTGAGGTGCTCTCATGTACATTTGATCCTGTGTGTGGGATCCTCATGGGAAAAATGCACAGTAAAGGAAGCCCCTCCCTCATACAGCTCAGGAACGCCATCCGGCGCAGCAGCCGCCTAGGACAGCTGAGCTCTTGAAATGTGGTTATGTGACTCAGAAGCTGTGTTTTTCATTTTGTTCCGTTTCAGTTCATTAAAATTTCCATTTAAACAGCCACGTGTGGCAAGTGGCTACCATATTGGACGGCATGTGTGATCAGACCAGAGTTCCCTGTCTTCAGCCAAAAACGTGTGATTCAGGGTTCCCTTTTCCTTAGTCTTCTAAAGGAGGAGTGGCACAAGGGAGTAAACCCCAAACCCACCAGCTTCGCTTTGTAGGTTTTTCACTCAAGGATGTTTTTCCCCTCCTGAGGCTGTTTCTCCCTAGTTCTGCCTATCTAATACACCAAGAGTATTTAATTTCGCTGGGAAGGATCTCAAATTTGCAATCATGGGAATTAAGTTGAAGTCTTTTTTTTAATTACTGATTTTAAAATTTGTATTAGCAAGCAACTGAATTGCCCGTGCCTCCATGATGACACACACACACATATATGTACTTTTATAAGGCATTTTAAACCAGGGCTTTGGCTTTAACTTGTCCCAAGATGCCATAAACTTGTCTAGAGTGGGTGTGTGCACACGTATGCACGCGTGCATAGCTGACCCCCTGCCTTGACTCGACTGCACAGATCACCACACTGAATGGAATGCTCCTTTTCTAAACCTAAATGATCTTTTTTCTAAAGTGGACTTTTTTGCCTTTGGTTCCTTATATTTCCCTCTTCTAACTTACTATTTTCCCATAAACTACTTTTAACTTAATCATCAGGTCCCTGTTAAGTTTCAGCACTTATGAATGAAATACCTAGGAAAACCTTTCACATCTACCTTTTCCCGACTGTAATGTTTCCTAGGATAGATGGATATTTTTGAGAAAAATTAGGAACTTGGTAGCATAGATTAAAGACCACAGATCTAAACTAGTGTCATCTCTTACGATTGCTGAGACGTTTCTTTTTCACTTCAATATCTATTTTTTGTTTTGTGTGTGCCTGTGCGTGTATGTGTTTGAAAAGGGACCACTGTTGTGCCAGTAATTGATGTTGCTGAGTGACCATCCCTTGCTGATATTGTAAGGAGCCTGGGTGGCACAGTGTTCAGCTGCAAACCAGAAGTTCAGCGGCTTTACCCCACCAGCCATTCTTTGGGAGAGAGGTGGGGCAGGTCCTTCTGTCTTTAGGGTTGCTATGAGTTGGAATCCACTCAGTGGCAGTGGGTTTGGTTTAGGGGTTTCTTGCTGATATATCAGAAGCTTATTGGTCAGTTATCAATATTGGATATTGGTGTTTGCAATGTAAAGCCATGCTTTCACATTCTTCAGAGTGGCTGTCCTAAGTGTCCCTAAATGGCAGTTCCAAATTCCTGACCCAGTGAAACCTACCAGAAACACAGGAGGTTCAGAACATCCCCACCTCTCGGTGGCCTCCCCTGAGTATGGATGACACAGCATTAGAGCATCTTGAATCTGGCCTGCACAGCTCCTTCTCACCCCACTGCCAAATAGTGGGCACCTGGAATAATTCCGTGTCGTACTGGGCCTTGTGTGCCATTGTTTGAGATTCCAAGTTGGAACTCTGCCAATGAGTCAAAGTGAATGGAGAAGGTGGGGCAAAGAGAGTTGATTGAAGCCAGTGTGTACTGTGTGTGTTAAGAGAGTCATTACCTCAGTTATCTATGACAGTGGTTAAAGAAGGCACCTATCAGCTCTGTAATTATCTGCAGAAAGAGTGCAGAACGATAATGTGAGAAAATCAACTTCTTTTCCCCCTTTGATCATGGTTCCCTCAGTGCTTTGAAGATAAGAAATGCTTCTAGATAAAAGAAAATGATTTCAGAGTTGTGACTCACTTTTATTCTTGGCCTCAAACTTAATTCTCCCAGTTTTATCTCTGGAAAAATGGACAGGAAATGGGATTTAAGGAGTCTGGAACAGTAGAGACCTGTTTCCTTGGCTCTGTTCCAAATGTGCCACTTGACTTTAATGTTTCTCTTTCTTTTTGTATGTTTTTGAGGAGAGAGTGAGTAAAAGAAGGGGCACCAGGGAAGAGCAAAAAAAGTTTAGTAGGGTGACTATTATGCAAGTCAGAGGAAATACAAATCCATGCTAAGTCTCCAAAGATCAAGGCTTACAAGACTTTACATGTAGGGAATCGTTGACTGGTACCTGGGAGGTGGGTGAGATGCCTCACGCTGATCCTGGTTAGCCCAGTAACCTTAATCAAGGTAGTCCTCTCTGCCCACTGTTTGCTCACGTGTATAATGAGGTCACTTCTACGATGATGGCAAGTTTCCATCCAGCTCTGTGACGCACATCATAGCTGTCCCACATAATCCACCAAGCAGAGGTACCACTGACTGTGATGATATGCCATGTTACCTAGGAGATTTCAGCAGGGTGGTGTGCCAGAGGAAGGTGGAGGAGATGGGAGACTAATAGGAAGGAAGTTGTCTCCCTATCAACCTGACACCTGTACTATAGCTTAAAAAGAACCCCTTTTTTCTTTTAAGTTGGGGCTTCTAGACCAAAAGGAGTTGTGTGTTAACTGTATTATTACTCTTGATTTATCTTAAACTGCTATTTTTACATTTGCTTGTTAAATTCAGTGTATCGTGTCCAAAGGTCATGCAGGATTTTATAACTTGTGTGTATTAATTGTTTAGGGACAAAAATACCCCCTCAAGACCTGTATTAACAGCAGAATGAATTTTCTGAAACGTATTTGCCTATCTAGAATATTTCTTGCTTCTTCTTTTGTTAGCAGACTCACCCCTGCCCAGTTAAAAAATCTCTATGTCAGTGAGAAACTAGGACAGGGGCAATGATTTAAAAAAAAAAAACCTTAATTTCTCCAGTTTTCTATATTTTTTATTCAGAGAGCTTTGTCAAGTAGTACTCAAGGCAAATTTTGAAGTTTTGTTTTCTAGCATGAGTCACTTTCAGGGTGGTGAGATAGCTGGGCATGATAGTTGTACTAGAAGGTAATTAAGTTGATCAGCTTTCTTTTGTTACGGTGGGTGGTAAGCCACTGAATTGATTCTAATTCGTGGAGACCCTATATGACAGAGCAGAACCAAGGTGGTAAGTCTTTACTAAAGGCAAACTGCCATATCTTTGTCCCACATGGTGGCTAAGTGGGTTTGCTGACCTTTGGGTTCCTAGCCAAGTACTTCAGCACTGCGCCACCCAGGGCTCCTTACTGTTCTTTCATCTGTTATGTTTACAGCTTATAATAAGGTTCCCTGTCACAGTGCAGAATTCATTGTCACAGAGCTTGGAGGGGCCTTAGAAAGGCTGTTCATCCTTTCCCCTTAGCCTATGAGTGAGGACTCTGGCCCAGAAAAGGAGAGTGAGTAGCCCAGAGGTCAGCGGGTCAAAGGCAGTGCTGGACCACACCCTGAGTCCCCAGCATCAGTGTGCCTGAAATGTAGTCAAAGGCATGGAGGACTGGACATGGCCTAAGACTTAGGTGCTTGTGGTCACATTCAGGTTTTGAGTTTAAGGGTCTTGATAAGACCCTCCCCTCCCTTGGCCTGCAGAACATCATTTTACCACATGTCATAGTAATTGCAATTCTGCTGAAAGCAGCTACTCTCTTTAGGATAAAAGCACTGTGTATCCCAAAGATTCCTGTTTGGATGCTTATGTTATGGAACAAGCAGCAGCGGCATCCGTTCTGGCCAGCAGTGTTGGTAACGTCACGTTTGAGATGACTCTCAGTGCGTCCGCTGGGCTTTCCTCCAGGGGACCTGATCTGTTTCTGTAAAGATGACAGCCTAGGAAACCCTATGTGGCAGTTCTCTGTCATATGGGGTTGCTGTGAGTCAAAAATTGACTTGATGGAAACTAACAACCACAATATTTTATAGAAGCAGAGCACCAAGGCTTTTCTGATGCAGACCCACTGGAAGGTTTGAACTGGCAAACTTCAATGAATGATGGTGAATTTGGGGGCCTTGGAGATTTACTATAGCTTCAGATGAATTAATTGCTTGCTTGACTGCCTACTTGACAGCAGGCAATGATGTTGGCACTGAGGATACAATAGTGAGCAAATCTAAATCTCTGATCCCATGAGCTTTCATTCTGGAAGTGATGATGTTAAACTGGTAAATAAATGAACACAAGCACTGCAGATTGTGATCAGGGGAGGATAAAGCAGGGTGCTGTGATAGAGTGTGATAAGGCTAGGCTCATTCATGTTGGTGGCTTAGGTTAGGATTTCTGATGATGTATTCTGGCATCTGAGACCTGCGTGGCAGAATGAGAACAGCCATGGGCCATCTGGAATCAGAGCTGTCAGGCGAAGGGGACTGCTACTTCAGTTTGGCCCTAAAGCAGGATTAGATGTGATGTGCTCATGGGACACATCATCCAGGATGGTTGGAATGTAAGGAATGAATGAAGAGACAGGTCCCCAGTAAGATTAAAGGTAGTTAAGAGCCAGACCATATTTGACATTGTAGGCCATAGTAGAGAACTTTCATTTAACCATAAGAGCAGGAAGAAGCCAGTGGGAATTTAAAAAGCAGGAAATGACTTAAGCAGATTAACATTTCAAACGAAAGCACACACACGTTATAATAACAGGTCATTATGGTATTGGTTTGTCTCTCTCCATGTTGTCGTTGTTGTTATGTGCCTTTGAGTCAGACCTGACTCGTAGCAACCCCTCCTTGGGTTTCCGAGGCAATATCACTACGGAAGTAGATTGCCCCATCTTCCTTACGAGGAGTGGCTGGTGGGTTTGAACCACTAGCCTTCAGTGCCTTAGCCACTATGCTACAAGAGCTCCCTCTCTCTCCATACAAAAGTAATTATTTTAAATTCTTTAATTGAAGAGTGTAGGTATCTGAGGTTTTACTACACATGGATAGTATTTAAAAATTAATGAAATATTAACATTTGCTTTTCCAATTTCTTGCTGCTTTGATCAACCAACTTTTCACAGTAAAATGAATACTGACTTCTTCTAAAGTGAACAAAAATCACAAACTTCATCCCTACTGTCCAGACCTAGTACCAGCAAAAGGTGGTCGATGATGTTGCCTAGAGTCTCCTTAAAGGAGATAAAGAAAAATTGCCTCAAATATTCAAGATCAGATATCTTAAATATTTCCTTGTTAACTCTGTTTTTAGATGTCTTGAGTCACAGAGATAGCCAGTCCCTAGTACCCACTGGGACTCAGAGATTGTCAGCTCTGTGAGAATGGAGGCCTATACCCTGCAGTTAGAAATTACAGCTGGCAGTGACGACTGTAATTTTGTCATTTGTCCATGGCTGGTGTTGGCTCCTAGAAACTAATGTTGATGGTGACATCTAGTGGATCTTATAGATAAAGCTGTCAGTGACCTATCAGATGTTTAATTAATTGTCAGGTCCTGGTTGTGAAACCAGATCTCTTTTCACCGTGGCCATGGTCTACATGTAATATGAAAACATTTTCTGTGTAATCTATTTGGTGTATCTACAATATATGACTGTCAAGGATGTTGAAACTTAATTTACCTCTCCTTTCCGTAGACAGAAGATCCAACCATGGAGCGACCCTACACATTTAAGGATTTTCTCCTCAGACCAAGAAGGTGAGGCTTGAGTATCTACGTGCATGTGTGGGTGTGTGTTTTTCCATATACTTTGGTTTTCAGTTTTTCTGAGGAAGATTTCAACTCCTTGTTATATTTCTTCTCACACACACACACACAAAAAAAAAACTCGCATACTCTTTTAAGAACTATCTCTATGAGATCAAATTGTTCATGGGGGAAGAACAACTCAGAAAAGGAGGGAACAGTTGCCCAACCTGAAGAATGTAAGTGACGTGACTGGATGGTACATGTGGAAATGATTGAATTGGTATGTGTTTCTCACCAACAAAAGATGATTTTTCTCTAAAGTCATCATAAATATGAAAGCTATAGTCAAGTCATATCCTTTATAACAAACTTTCTTCCATTACACAGTCACAAATCTCGAGTTAAGGGATTTTTGCGATTGAAAATGGCCTACATGCCAAAAAATGGAGGACAAGACGAAGAAAGTGGTGAGCAGAGGGACGATATGGAGGTAAGTCACAACCCTGCTCACTTTTCCTCGCCTCCGGCCATATTGATATTTTCCTTCTGGACTTGAGTCTGTATAACTTAAGGAAACAAAACTTTACAAAGGTTAAATGTAGAAAAGCATACCTGTGTCCGTAATCCATGTCTTACAGAATCTACCGATCTGTTTTAGTTTTGAAAAAGATGACCTCATCATTCTGTGTTACAGCACTAATCATTGAAGAGATTCCCTGCCTTCTCTCTTTTATCAAATACTGCCCCCGTAATCTACTGATGACCCCAGCCCTGGGTAAAGTTCTCCTCACACGCTAAATTCTATTGCTTTGGACTTTGAGCTCTTTGTAAATTCCTCTTACCAGTTGACATTCCTTCAAAGTGGATAACATGAGTTAGAAAATCTTTTCCAATTTTCTTACTCCTTTGGCACACAGGTGATAGCATGCATTGGAAAAGCCTAGTCTAAAAAGGTCATTTGGGATGAGTTGTCCAGAGAATTTCCCTTCTTGGCTTAATTGCCTTGTAGCTTTCTAGTCATCTACTAAGACCTAGGTCCCATGAAACCTTGTCAGCACCCCTCAGTCAGTGCTGTTTTGTTAGATTCTCAGATTGTTCTGAAAATTCCCATTCAACAAGGGTTCTCTACGGCTCCTTTCCACATGTTTGCAGCTGTTGCATATACGTGACCTGTAAATAATGTGTTATGGGCAAATCCATTGAACCCCCCTCTGACTGAGAGGTCCTGTTTCCAAGCAGTATTTCTTTTGTGAGCTTTAATCTCTCCCTCTTTGTGAAGCAGAGTGAAGTGGGTGGTAGGCATTTCTGAATGTTAACATTTCATAAGCCCATGAACAGATTTTTTTCTCAAATCCAAGTCATTTTTCACATTCTTTAGCCTTCCAACTGCAGCAACCAGTGAAGTACTTGATTTTCCAGTGACTTTACTGGGGGATATTAGGAAAGGAAGACGTAATGCCTAAAATATGCGTTGCAAAAATGTCACTGCAGCTCTGGTCCCATGAAGCCTGTTTATGTGGTGGCTGTAACAAGTAGAAAGCAGCTCCCAGATGTCATCTGTTCCTGACAGTGCTCTCGATGAATAGTGGGCTCCTTACTGCCTACCAAGGGCCCTCGGTGCCATCCTTCATGGGAAGCAGTAGTGCTCTGGGCCTCTGGGGTCACCATGCTGGGGTTCTTGCTAGTATACGTGGCAGTATGGCTAACTTCTCCAGCTCCCTTTATCTCTTTGTAGGTGTTGAAAAGATAGCACTGTGATGTAACACATGTTGTTGGCACTGCTTTGTGCAGTCAGAGTAAACCAATTCCATCTAGCCAATTCCAACTCAGTAGTGACCCTATAGGACAGAGTAGAACTGCCACATAGAGTTTCCAACGCTGAAATCTTTATGGAAATAGATTGTCACATCTTTCTCCTGTGGAGCACCTGGTGGGTTCAAACAGCCAACCTTTCAATTGGCATCTGAGCACTTTAATCATTGTGCCAACAGGTATCCTTCACAGTCGAAATAACAAACATATGAAGTCTGAACAGAGTAGAATGTGATGAACTTGAGTAACTTAGCAGACTGTGTGGATCCCAACCCAAATCTGTGTTGCTCCCTGCAACGTAGTCACCTTAGAAGACAGCACAATTAGTTAACCATTGCTCAAAATACTTTTAGAACTCTTGCCAAACTGATTTTTACCCTTTTGTGGGAAGTTCCTCACTTTTAACACATATAGGCATTGCAAGAGCCAAAGTGTAAATAAGCAGGGAGGACAGTCACAGAAGGCTCTGTGATCGTCTCCTCGCATCTTCAGAACCAACCTTGTAACCACCCGTTTAATTTTATTCCACAGCATGGCTGGGAAGTTGTTGACTCCAATGACTCGGCTTCTCAGCACCAGGAAGAACTTCCTCCTCCTCCGTTGCCCCCCGGGTGGGAAGAAAAAGTGGACAATTTAGGCCGGACCTACTATGTCAACCACAACAACAGGACCACTCAGTGGCACCGACCGAGCTTGATGTGAGTACCATTCAACAGTCGGGAACACATTGTCACTCTCTACAGAATCAGGTACAAACATGGCACATCTTGTGACTCTCACCTGTGCAAAAGCTCATGGTAGTGTAGCACAGCCAGGCTCCTCTTCATTAAGGTAGGAGCCCATGGTGCAGTCAGGATTTGTGTTTTTAAAAAGGAAGATTCTCTTGCCTTCCTATCACATTCTACAGTTTAATATATGAACTAGTTACAGTTTGACTTTGTCAGATTCATGAAATCTAAAGCTGAAGTTATTTTTCCTAGATTTACCTTATCTTTGGGGATTACATGGCTCCTTCTCAGCTTTCTGTCCTGAATCAAGCCAGAGAAGAAAGCCAGAAGCAAATTGGATTTGCCTTTTTCTGCTTTCCTAACCTTTTTTGAATTTTTATTCCCTTAGATTATTTAATTTGGGAGCTCTCTCAAAAACTTTTTTTTTTTTCTCCTTTTTGGGAAATTATGTATCACTCTGTCATATACTTAGAAGCACAGTAAGAGGATTGTAAAAATCAAATTAGTAATTACTGTTTATTCCAGGACCTCAAACCAGTTCAAACCATTTCAGTCATGGCTGATGTGGCAAAATCGGAACAAACCTGAGTATTTTGAAATTCGGGTGAAGCAGAGTAATAACCAGACCAGAAAAAATGATAGGTTGAAGCCCTGGAATGGGAGTCTCAGAAGAGGTGTAGTGAGCCCTTTTAGGAGCCTGATGCAGGAGATTGGATTATTGGCAGGACTATAGAGAGTGACACACATTTAAAGCAGCTGGGTTGGCTGCCATCTTTGAGCAGGGCACCGCTGTTTCTGACTCTGCAATTCAAGAGACTTGGTTGTTATGCAACACACATGCTGCCCTTGTTTTCCAAGAGCATGGTTAGGTTTCTAGCAGGGTGTCAACTTAGAATTTTTCCCATTCTGGTTATTGTTCTGATACACCCACATTTTCCAAATTTGGATCCATTCTGCTTTCACTTCATTGGCCATGACTGAACAAGCAAGAACCAGTTGGAAGCCCTATTTTATTCTAATCCTTTTCTAGCGTCAGGCATTCAGTGAACTGATTATTGTTTTGTTCACTTGGTTTGGAGTATTTCATGGTTTGAAGATAACAAACACTAGTTGAAAACCTCAACTCCTGTAACAAAGGATTTGAACTTGTTGTTAAGTGTAGTATACAACAAGACCTAAAACTGTCAATATACAATAAAATGCAGTATTAAAAGAAGAAAAGGGAAAAATTATTCTAGAAATCATGAGCTTCCTAGAAGCCAAGACAAGAATAATAAAATTTTTAATATGTCATAAAAGGAAGTATAATGCAGTTGAGATTTTATATTTTTCTTTAACCAAAACTTGAAGTTTGTTAATGATAATGATGTCTTTTAACCAAGTGACATTAGCATTAAAATGGATGAGGTTCTGGATAACCATTTTATCTTTAAAAATTTCAAAGATATGCTGTATAGGACTGTAGGTGTTTTGGTGGCCGGTGGTCTGGTCTGCAATTCAAAAGAAGTTACTTAATTTAGAGATAAAGTTTGCAAGTTCTGGATCAACAAATGGCCAATCCTACTAAGCCCCTACATGGGTTCTTGTGAATATCAGCTGGCTGGCTGATCAGTTAGACTGACCACCGTGAACACTGGCTCCTTATTCCCTAGCAGGCATCTGAAAGTCAGTATCGATAGCGTAAATATTAGAAGATCCCGGTATTGTAAAACTATGCTTTATTTTATTTTTCCATATAAATACAAATGGAGATGGTACAGTTGATCCTTTTTAGTCTTTTATCATTGCTATTTATGTATGTATTTTATATTTTGCAGCTTCCCTTTGGTTGATGCCCACAGCGGTTAAATCTATTATAAGCCATTTGACTATTCTAGCCATTTGTATAGTAAAACCAACTTTGGACACATCTTAGGCTTAATTACGTGTAGTGATTAGACTTGGTAGCAAAGCAACATGATCTAACTTTGCTGGACAACTTAAGAAAAGAATATCTGAAACCATAGCACTCTGGACACCAGAGTGTCACATAACCTCTATGGAAAAATAATCATTAGCAACACACAAAGGAAGAGATATGAATAGCCAGTGCATGTATGGAGAAATGTTAAACTTTACTAACGATGAACACCCATGCAGAGTGAAGTCTGTATCAGGGAACAACCAAACCAAACCAGATCCACTGCTTTCAAGTCAGTTCTGACCCATAGCAAGCCCCGTTGAGTTTCCAAGGCTATAAATCTTTACAGATGCAAACTGTGCCTCATCTTTCTTTCATGGAGCAGCTGCTGGGTTCAGACCACCAACCTTCTGGTTAGCAGCCAAATGCTGTAACCACTATATCACCAGAACTCCTTATATCATGGGAATGAATGGGGAGAATGATTACTTTATCTACCTCACAGATTTGTGGTACTCTAATGAGGGAATTCCTGAGAAAACACTTCAGACAATGGTTCAGCATACTATCTTTTCTTTATCTTTCTCTCCAAAATCCGAAACAAAGCCAAAGATATCTTGTTTAATGCTAGCTCATAAGTAGTATAGGACCAGCAAGGAAAATAGGTAGTTCTTAATCCCAGTTCAGGTTCACAGGCAGTTTAAGGAGAAGACAGTGTGTGAGTGTCTGCATTAATGAGGCAACAGTACCAAAGAGATAGGCTGAGCCAGGAAAGACGTCAAGAACAGGAGAGCCTTCCTGTCCAAAAGGCGTGCCTTCTAGAAAGCAAGAGAAAATTTAGAGGATAAAGAAAAGGAGATGTTTCCATAGCAACCTCTTCATCCCGTTGGAACTGCCTGAACATTCAGAGTTCTTTCTTCTTAACTTTCTTTGGTTTGGCCAGAAGCCCTTGGGCCTCCTGAAATTATTTTTTTTTAAGAATTCTTTTCATTCAAAAATAATTTTTTCATTGTTCAGTTTTCACTGAAAGCCACAGCCACCTTGGGAGGAAAATTGATGTGGTTAAGACGTGTCTTTTATTAAGAGGCTGTTTTCTGAGGAAATTAGATAGTGACTACCATGTGCTAAGCAAACCATAAGACTGACCTTAAGGACTTATCTCTTGCCTGGTTTACTGCTGTGACTTGACCTCCCTCTAGCCTCATGCCCCAAACCCCAACCCACTTATGGACCTTCATAGACTTCCCATTGCCTTCCATACGTGATTACGAGGCCTTCTCCAGCTTTGTCTCTTGATGGTCTCATCATCCATAGACATAAACATCCAGTTCAGGCAGTGGCCAGGTCACACATAGTTGCTTTTAGATTACGCTCTCTTGTTCCTAGGCTCCATGGATGTGTTAGTGCCCTACCCCCCCCCCCACCCACAGACACCTCAAAAGGAAACCCTGGAACCCTTCCAGTAGCTAACTTCAGATCTCAACTTTGCTCTGGAGAACTTGACCTCTTCTGTGCCCAGCTCTAGTCTAGGTATCTTTTTCCAGATATCCCTGAAAGCTTCCTGTTTCTCTTTTCAGGACTGGTTCTCACTCACAATGTGCCCCTAGTAAACCTAAAGCAAACCCATTGCTGTCGAGTCAATTCTGACTCACGGTGAGCCTGTAGCGCAGAGCAGAACTGCCCCAGAGGGTTCCAAGACTGTCGTCTTTACAGAAGCAGACTGCCGCATCTTTCTGCCCAGCTGATGGGTTCAAACTACTGATCTTTCAGTTGGTAGCTGAGCACCTTAACCACTGTGCCATCAGGGCTCTTGTACCCCTAGTGCCTGGTGCAGATTAAATGAATGAAAAGTTGAGTGACTTCTCACATAACTGTAGGCACATGGTTTAGTGAACTGTCCAGACAGGCCAAGGTCAGGACTCAGAACTTGAGAGCTGAAAGTGCCCATTGAAGATGCTCCAACCCTTGCAGGTCTGATAGTGTTTTTTAAAACACCCCTAATTTTAATTGTTCCTTATCCTATTAAAATGTTAACTTGATTCTGTAAAACCACAATTATCTAAAATTATGAAGAAATTGTATTACAACATTTTGTAAGTGAAAATGAACTTATTAAACTCAGACATGTTTTTAATCCTATTTATTAACTGTCTTTATAAAAGACTGAATGTGTTCTCCTGCTTAATAGTAATTTAATGGTATCTAGATAAGTCATCATTGGAATCATTCATGTGTTGTGAAGTAAATGATCTGACACAATGGTCTTAATTGACACTGAACTTGATTTCTTGATAAATTTGTCATTTGCGTAATTTCCATGAAAGGCAAATTAAGAACTTACATGGGAAATTAATGATAGAATGAAATTGAAGTAGCCATTTCTTAATTATTTCCTGGCCCTCAATAAAATCATTTTTCTGTTTTCATTTGTCAGCTTAGAAATATTTTTAAATGTTCTAACATCTTTCCGTCAGTAGCCATTTAAACTTCAGTTTCAACAGATCCAATCACTTACTTGCTTAATTAAATGTAAAAGAATTCCCTTACGAACATCGTCACATTATCCGTAAGACCATGAGAGCTGCAAATGTCTCAGATAAAAGGTATCTTGTGTCTTATGCTATTTAGTTGTTTCTGTTTCCCACTGTCAACTAAGGAACCCTGGTAGGGAGCTCTGGTGGCGTAGTGCCTTTAGGCGTTAGACTGCTAACCAGAAGGCTGGAGGTTCAAACCCTCCAGCCACTCCTTGGAAGGACGACAGGGCAATCTACTTCAGTAGAGATACTGCCTCGAAACCTAAGGAGTGGTCACTATGAGTCGGAATCGACTTGATGGCAGTGAGCTTTGGATTTTTTGGTTTGGTGGCTCAGTGAAGGAGCTCTGGTGGTGTAGTTGCTAAGTCATTTGACTGGTAACAAAAGGTTTGGTGGTTTGAACCCACCAGCTGCTTCCATAAAGATTTACAGCCAAGAAAGCCCTGTGGGACAGTTCTACTCTGTCCCAGGGGGTTATGTGAGTGGACAGCATTCCATAACAACCACCACTAATTATTTGGGCTTATTAGATAAGGAAGATTGACATAAATGATTTTGAAACATTCCTTTTTTAAAATCTACCCTTCAAGAATAAAAGACTTTTGTATATTTTTGTTAGATATGAGATATAGACATAGTAATATTAAAACCTGATTCTTCTCCCTCTCTCTCAGAAGTCCTTGTAACAATTCAGGTGTGTGTTAAGCACCTCGTGTAGACTGGGTATGTGGTAGACACTCAGCATTGATTGAAAAAAAACCACAATGGACATTTCAAAGGAAGATTTAAAATTTTGATAAAACCCTTGCATATAAAATATTTCCAAGCCAGGTTGATTACTATACAGTGAAATTGCTTTCATCTTTAATGAAAGTGTAAGAGGTAACAGGAAGCCTCCTTCACCTTCTTAGCCATGACTGAAATGTACCTGTTTCTGAAATGTGTTCTGCCCATTTTCCTTCCAAATGTTTGTCCATCCTACGGTACGTTCAAGTGAATTCCTATAATAATTCTGTGCTTGAGAATTGAATGCCGTATAAAAATGACCTGGACAACATAAAATCACAGAGACAGTGTTACATTTTTTAACATCCCCAGCAGGAGGTCATTTTTAATCATTCTCTTTTAATGATTTCATTAGTACACTTGTCTCCTTTGATTCAGTAATTTTCTCAGTGGTCAAAATTATGTCATTTGTTCTTAAGATGTCTCCATTTATTCGGTGTACTTTTTTAGTCTAGTCTAATAATTTAATATAACAATAAAATATGCATAAAATTTATTTCTGTTAATGTAAATGCTTGTGTATTGTGTGTGCAAATGCAACAAAACATCATTCCTTCAGATTTTAACAGTAAGAAAACATGATCTAAGTGTGGATCAACCAGAAATTAATCTTTACACTCTCCACTTTTACCATAAAATTAATTCAGCTTCAGAAACTGGCTTTAAAGAGTGACACGGTTATTTTCCAACAGTGATGCTTGTTGTCAGCTGTTGGTTTCTACAAGGGCCCAACAGGCTCTTTATTGGGATCCAGTATGTTACAAGTTGAAGACTATATGTGGAAATTTTTACACCTACATTTTGTTGTTATGTGCCGTCGAGTCAAACCTGACTCATAGAGACCCCTCCTTGGGTTTCCGAGGCAGTATCACTATGGAAATAGGATTGCCCAACCTTCCTTCCAAGGAGTGGCTGGTGGGTTTGAACCTCCAGCTGTCTGGTTAGCAGGCAAGTGTCTTAGCCACTATGTTACCAGAGCT
>NW_006921616.1:11062963-11063570 GCF_000298275.1 Orycteropus afer afer | reverse complement strand
TCTCATCAATTCCGACTCGCTGCATGCCGCCCAGGGATGTGTCTTCTGAGTCTGACAACAACATCCGGCAGATAAACCAGGAGGCTGCCCACCGGCGGTTCCGTTCCCGCAGGCACATCAGTGAAGACTTGGAGCCCGAGCCCACCGAGGGTGGAGAGGTCCCTGAGGTACGAAGTCACTGGGCTGCTTCCAGGTTTTCCAGGCCTTCCAGGATGATTTCCTATTGTAAACCTCAGTAAACCTTGCTTAGACAGGAAAGAACAAGTTCTTACAGCTAATGGACTTTCATCTGGATGTTAATTAATTTAGAAAGTGCTTGTAAATGCCATATTTGACAAGTACATGTGTCTCTATATCATGTAAAGGGGAATGAGATTTTCAGCATAGAAACTATAGAAATCTTAAGATATGTTCACTCTATATTTTTCCCTAGGATCAAACTTTATCTCATTATTTGGCAACTCAATTGCATATTTCAGCAATTGAGTGAACCTTGTAACTTGTTCGGGTCTCAAATACAGGTTTTTACCGTGGTGGTGTGACATCTGGAAAGATACTCATTATTGAGAAAATGCAAATTTGAACAGATAAAGATATTTATAAATTT
>NW_006921616.1:11059326-11061513 GCF_000298275.1 Orycteropus afer afer | reverse complement strand
TAAGGTTCTGTGAGTTTTGCCTTTATCAGCTTTACCTTTGTTGAATTCTTTTTTTTTCCCCTCTCCTAAAGCTCATAAATAGTACCTTCATCACAGAAGAGAATTTTCACTAAGACTTGGGAGATGTCGTCTTACCCTCCATGCTTTATCATTCCCGGTTCACAGATGAAGGCATGGTGAATTTACCCATCTATGGTGTTAGAATGGGAGATTAAAGACACCTAAGTCCAAGAGTACAAATCCTTGAGAAAGGTCGTAACTTGTGACACTGATATCAAGGTAGAATTTGAACTGGGTGTTCAGCCATCTGGTAAACTCCTTCCAGGAGCTGCAGATGGGGCCAGGCCTCAATGAGAAGCAGGGAAGTCAGCCGGACAGACCTAACTGCAGTGGCCTCTCAGTGTCTGACTCTGCAAAACTGCAGGAAAGCACAAGAAAATTCTTACTCGTGCACAGAATTGCAAACAAATGCAGTGTCAGTTTTCCTCGAGAAACCAAACTTGAAGATGGGCTAACTATATAGGAAATGATGGTAGTCAGGCCATTGCAAATGCCAGCCTAGAAACAACAGGCATTATGAAGATGGGACCAATGTAATGATAGGAAGACTGAATAAAACGTAGAAGCAAGTAGGTACTCACAACAATGGTTACTCCTTCAGCAATGTGTTTATTTAAAAAGACAACATTGGCCCAATTTGCATGAGTTGCAGTGATTACTCACGTAATGTGATGTGAATTTTTTTCAAAAAGAAATACTGCTGAAAAGAAAATTTAGTTCTAAAGAATGAGGAAAAAGAGATTGCATGTATGGGGTATTTGAATTGGTGAGACTGTTGCTATGGAAACAATATAAGCAGTAAAGCTGTATATTTGAAACCTGTGAAAGAAAGGAAGTACTATAGAAACCATAGCAATTGTACACCTTTAGTCCACCAAGTGAGGACAAAAAACATCATTTTTTCCAACATTAATGTAAAGCTAGCGCTTCCAGTTATTCATATAGGGACCTCCCACATTTAATTGGTCTAAGACCCAAGTGCAGTGTTGCATTACTTTCAGAATGTTTTTTTTTTTTTCAAATCTAGTGAAATTGTTAAGAAAGAGAAGAATACATGACTTTTCTCCAAGTTTGCTTATCAGGGTCACTCTGTATTCAAGGACAGTAGTGTGAACATGTACTAAGGTTTGAGTTCTTTCCACTAACCATTCTGCAACGACACGGAAAGCCCCGTGGCTTGCTAGCAGCTGGCACCAGTAGGGTTACCATGGCCTGTTGAGTCTCCTTTTGTGTTTTGGCCTCATTTTATTTTTGCCATCAGTTCTAATTAAAGACCCATCAAAATCCCAGTCTGCTTAAAAACACTGAGAATGAAAATGGAAGGTGACTTCTTCAAGGCATGCTCCCTTTGCTCTTGAAAAATGGTGGTTTCATTGAATTGCATCTTTTTATCTTAGAGCAGTGAGTGGGATTGAGAGAGTTTTTGAAACCAATGAAGCTTCCCCCTTGGAGTACGTTCCCCTGACGCCATCTGCCCTTTCCTCCCTCCAGCAGAGAGAGCCGTCCTCGAGACTGAGGTCATGCAGTGTCACAGATGCGGTGGCCGAGCAGGCTCATCTTCCACCGGTAACCCACATTCACTTTATCATCACTTGACTTTTGCAGCTTGTCCTTAGAATCACCTGGGCCGCTGAGAGTTTTTCCTGTGTAAAATTCATTTAACATATAAATGAGGCATTATCAACTCGCCTAACAAATTGCCCAAGAGAATGGATTTCCAATATAAAGTTGTTACCACCACCAAAGTCTCTAAAATCCTAAAAACATCATCGCTTTAGTCTTTCACGCAAATCAGTACCGATTCTGATGTGCGTTTGACTGAAGGGATTCATTAATTATCCCTCCCGTGAACGTCATTCAGTCTCTGAAACTCTGCTCCAGTGACCTTATGTTGAGAACATGGGATCCCTTTAAACAGGAAGAACTCGTCAGGGTTGGTAGCCTTCTCGTCTACCGACAGCCTGAACACTCAAATCCACAAGCCCCTCTGTTGAAAGGCAGCTCTAATCTGTTCCCACTTTCCTACAATTTTAATAACTGTCAGCAGATATGGGCGTGTAGGAGGTTTAGTAACAGGACAGCCATATAAACAAATCTTCAGAGGCTGATCAGAGCCACCTTGGGGAG
>NW_006921616.1:11058679-11059226 GCF_000298275.1 Orycteropus afer afer | reverse complement strand
TGTTCAATTTGAAATTTGACCTTGATCAGTGTTTTTTTTATTGCTACAAGTGCCTGATCCTTTTTAGTACTAATATTTTTATTATATACAAATTTGGGGAAAGAGTCCACTTACGGGTTTTGAAATCACCACGTCTTCCCGATTGTGTACAGTAATTATTGTTCTGCTTCAAAGTGTTCTTGCCTAGGTTTTAGTTTCTATTTAAAGATTGAATTAATGAGTGTGCTACTGAATGAAGCAACCAAAAGAGATTAAATTGTAGCTTAAACTGAACGGCTGGACAGGAGTGTCCCTTCTGGGGTGATTTCCCGGCAGATCTCCTGAAAACATAACCATCTGCTATGCTGGACTTGGGGCACCTTTTTCAATCTAACGAGTCTGTGATTTTCCTTGATGAATTAATGGCACTTTTTCTCCTTTTCAAAGTCAGTGTCACTTTCATGTGCAAGGGAACTCACTTTCTTGGTGACAGTTCCTTCTTCCTTACACTTGATCACGCTGTACACTCACTGATCACCAGTGGCCTCTGACTTGGGTTTTGAGTTTG
>NW_006921616.1:11056716-11058249 GCF_000298275.1 Orycteropus afer afer | reverse complement strand
TGAGCCTCCTGTGGGTGGCAGGGAGACCACCATCCCCTTTTCCTTCTGGTCATCAGTGACTGCTCAGCTTTTATGGACAGAGTGGGTTTCTCAGATTCTGATCTCATGTCTTACTACACCCCAATCATATTGAATCCTGATTGAGCAAGCGAGACGTCATCTCCCTAAGCTCATTTCATGATGTAAATTGTCGTTTGACAGCCCAGTGCCCCAACTAGGAGAGCGCGTTCATCGACTGTCACGGGTGGTGAGGAGCCAACGGTAATGATCCTCTTTCTCAGACATTAATGGCAAAACGCTGGAGGTTGATTTTGTATTTTGTGTAATAGTGGATTTACCTTTTTTAAAAAATAGTAATAATTTAGAATAATAATAATGATTTAACTCTGAGCTCAAATTTCTGAATCATCAGCATGAACAGGGACCTTTCTCTGCTCCTATGGCCTCTACTTAGGAATGAGCACAAGTGTTCTTCTAAGTCTAGAGTGGGGGCAAAAGTATAATTAAGTTAAATGGTCTAGAAAAAAAAGACACTGTTCCTGTAAGTCAGGTTTCTGTTATTTGTATTATTCATCATTTTAAACCATTTACACTATTTATGGTTGTGAGTAACTGAGACTGTTTGTTCCATTGGCCACTTTTTTCTACTTGATCCTAAAGACAGGCTTACTTGTAGTTTATGCTTTGCACTGCTAGAGCTGTTTGAGGAATTTTCCTCATAATTTCGCCTTTGTTGTTTGTGTTATAGCAACTTGTTACTTGTGGTGAATAACTTTAACTATGGGCAATCCCCAGGTTATGAACAAGATCCATTCCTAATGTGTCTTTAAGTTGAATTTGAAGTTCGGTTGGAATAGGTTCCTATGGTTCTTATCCTTACCTTAATGCAAGCAAGTAGGGGTTGGTTCATTTGTTTCAACGTGAGGGCAAATTTCCGTAACGTTAAAGGGCAAGTACAGGTTGTCAGTAAGTGATAGATGTTCATGATCTGAAACTCATTGTACACAACTGCTGTTTTTCCATAAGATATGGAAGTTCTGCTCAGTCTTATAGGGTCACTTTGAGTCAGTGACATAAAGGAGTGATTGAGTCATATTGTTAGGTTAGCTCTGTACAGAGGAACATCTGGTTGACTTTCGGCAAAAGTCAACCCAGTTTAAGGGCTGAGTTGCAGGGGTGTATGTGAGAGTCGTGTGTTGGGTATGGCAGGTTTAGCCTTCATGAGAATGCGGGGGATTCTGAATGAACCAGCATAGTCCGCTGTGCACTAACAGTCCATGCAGGAGCAGTGGGGCTGTGGAGCAGATCATTTGTTTGAAGTAATTGTAGTAGATTTCTGTGCTGATGAGTATTCTCCAGTTGCCTTCTGTTTTTGCAATGCAGTGGCCTTGGAGCCTGCCTTGACCACTGGAGTGTAGTCATAGCTGACGGTATTAACTGACGCCATCAGCTGAGTGCTGGGCTCCACGGTGACTGCTGCCCAGCAGGACAGCCTGGTTCATCTGGATGAGACCTTCTCTTGCCCTCTTTCCC
>NW_006921616.1:11055240-11056256 GCF_000298275.1 Orycteropus afer afer | reverse complement strand
GCTTTTCACATTCTCTTCCTGTTCCACCTAGGGCGGCGTTCCGCCTTTTACCTCCTTTCCCAATCTGTCTCCATGTCAGGCCCACACTCAAGTGAGCCTTGCTACCATCTCATGCCTTCGTCATGTGTGCTGTGCTCTCACCACATACATGTGCATACACACACATGCACAGATCAGCTGCTTTGTTTTATCTTGGAAAAACGAAATCTTGTAGACATGCTACTCACCAACTTAAGTTTTTCACTTATGGCCTGGACATGTTAATAATTACACGATATTCATTACGGGCATGTACAACAACTTACATGATCTTCCTACATTGAAGCCCTTCCCTCTGTCCCATACACAACACACATGCCACTCTACATTTTCAACATTGCACACACCATGCTGCAGGACCCATCCCTGTATATTGTCTAGCCATGATCATGCTTTTATATCTCTGGAATAGTGGACAGGCTGTATAGTATAGTTTCTCACCTGCAGAAGCACTAGACTTTGACTTAGGGCAAATCAATGCACACTGGTGGTACTTCCCCTCAAGCTAAGCCAGAGCCCTCTTGTGACATAAAAGGAGGAGAGTCCTTTTGGTCTTGGCTGCATATATTCTGAGAACGTGCAGAAGTGACAGTATGGCAGAGTCAGAGCACGTGGTGGATATTGAAACGTCAACAGTTTGCACATAATTGGGTTCTTCTTTTTAGTGACAAACTGAGCTGCAGCGTGGCCGTGGTCAGATGTGTTCGGTCCACAGATGAAAAGCTGTGAAATGTTGAAGGCAGCTGACTAGCAGTACAACTTAGCTCTTGAGACTTGTTTCTTGAGACAGTGTGTAACGTGTGCACACACAGGGTGATGGAAGTCTGATTGGGTTCAAGGCAGACCACGTCCCTGGGTCTGTCTGCAGAAGCCCAGTCCTGCTTCCTCACTAGCTGTGTGCAGTAGGAGGCCGGGCTTTGAGTCCCAGATGGAATCATTCATTTGGAGTGAAGGCTGGAAAAAAAAAAAAAAAAAAA
>NW_006921616.1:11048844-11055123 GCF_000298275.1 Orycteropus afer afer | reverse complement strand
AAAAAAAAAAAAAAAAAAAAACATTTTAATAACACCATCTTACAGAAATGTAACTAAATCATAGGTTACCGGTTCAGTTCTCAATAGAAGGCAGAATGAACATTTTAATCCCTTTCAGGGTTCTCTGCTGCCCTCCTCATTTCCTTGAAACTGATGAGCCCTGTTAACTGGGGCTCTGTGCTGGTGGCCTGGTTGCTGGAACACTGGGCTGGAAGACATACAAATGAGCCAGGACACAGCCAAGTTATTTTGGTTTATCCATTGCCTCATAAATATCCTTTTCAAGGATGCTGGGCTGTAAAACTATCCTGTAGATTTCCACAACAGAGTTTCCTAAGGGCATATCTGATTGCCTCTCCCAAAAAATACTCGGGGGGGGGGGGTGCACCCAATTCCATTTAGCCCAAGCACAGACTTGATAGCATATACTTGGCCAAAAATACAAATTGTCTACTAACTTAGGCTACAACTTGGGTTGCTAACTTATGTTAGTATAGGGAGAGAGGTTTTAAGGGTCCACATGGAAGGTAGCCTGGGAGAGAGCAGGGATTCCTTCTGATTCCACCTCCTGCTGATCCCAGGCGCCCTGTATCAGAACCTCCATTATAACAAGATCCCCAGGTGACTGTGATGGATAAGAATCACTTGGGGATCTAGACTCATCCCCAGGGGATCTTGTGAAACTGTAGATTCTGATTCAGTGTATTGGTGGAGAGGCACATTTTCAGCAGGAGGTCAAACCAGAGTAAACTGGTTGGAAGTCCTGGGAGGGAGCTCTTGGTGTTGGTGGTGTCCCGGCTGGAGAAGGAGGGAAGGGAAGAGCGTCAGGTTTTATAGTAACTCACCTGTCTTTAACGTTCGTGAAAGGGTTAAGTCTGCCTGTTGGTGTTTGTTCCGCTCTGTTGAATCTCCACTCCTGGATCCAGGGTGTTAGATGATCAGAATCTTGGCATGACCTTAATGGGCCCTTTAGGTTTTACCTGGAAAAATGTCAAGGAAAGAGTCGCTGCAATTTTACAAGCACACGTTTTCTTACAAAACAGTTTTACCCTGCCTAGTAAACATGCTTTAGAAATAACCACTGAGTCATCTGCCTCCTGGCCCCAGTTAATTTTTCTCTGGAATGTGCTGTTGAGCTCCAGAAGTAGAATACCAAGACTCTTTCAATGCAGTCCCAGATCACATGGTGGTGTTTTGATTGGGCTTTCTAAAAATTCAAGGCCCTATGGGCCGACTGGGACCTTCTTTGCCAAGGCACATGGATGGTAGTGAACAAAAGAGATGGGGTGTGAACCAGGAGAAGTTGTTTGAGGAGAGGAGAATTACATCCTCAGCCCAATATCCGAAAAACCATACCTGTTAATCAACTGGAGGGTTGTTGTTGTTATGTGCCATCGAGACAACCTGACTCATAACGACCCCTCCTTGGGTTTCTGAGGCTGTATCACTACGGAAGTAGATTGCCCTGCCTTCCTTCCGAGGAGTGGCTGGTGGGTTTGAACGGCCAGCCTTATTAGGGTAGATGCTACCCCAAAGAGAAACAGCCCCCTGTCATAACCTCACATCAGGGTAATTCCTGATGGCTGGCCTCTTGTTTCTTTCAAAGGCTTCCGGAAGCCTCGGGGAGCTCTGGTGGCATAATGCCTAAAGCATTTGGCTGCTAACAAGAAGGCTGGTGGTCCAAAGCCAGCAGCCACTTCATGGAAGGAAGACTGGGCAATCTAGTTCTGTAAAGATTTACCACCCCAGAAACCCAAAGGGGGTCGCTCTGAGTCAGAATCAACTCAATGGCAGCGAGTTTGGGTTTGGGTTTTGGTACCCTCCCCTTAGAGCTGCAGCCCCTCCCCAGTAAGGCTCTTGTCTGTAGCATCCTTAGATCCAGGGTTTCTGGGACATCACTGATCTCAGACCTTCAGGCTCATTGCCACCATAAGTCATGGAGACATCTAGTTCTTTCGACATTTCTCCATCCAGGCTACATTGCCCAGGCTGCTGCTTATAAGCAGAAGTAGCTTAGCAGTCCTTTTGTGATCCAGTCTGGAGTTTACAAATACAGTCACCACATCCTGGATTTGTGGCTCAAATCCAGTAACTGCATGTGCTTCACTCTGTAGAGAAACAAACTCTTTGTTGGCTGGCTGGGTAAATACAGCCTCAGGTGTCAGCTTCCCTGGAATCCTGACCTCTCACTCCCAGGTGATTTCCTGGTCTGGGCAGCTATGGAGTCCTGGTTATGCCTTCTGGTTGTGTGCTGCCCCATGTGCATGGAAACCTCCCAGAGAAAGGGCTCTGTGAGCTTCACCCCCATCTGCACACAGGGCCCTCCACGGAAAGAGGAAGCTGGGTGGAAAAGCTAGCAGAAGGTCGCCATGGCAGCCACACTGAGGGAGAAATTACCCAGGGTGCCTCTCTCACACATGACTAACATTCAACAACTTGAAATACCTTCGAGTTCTACATGGTAAAGATTAGTAACTAAACTAGATTCCATGATCTTTCTTTTTCGTCACCTTAGCACTGGTCCTTTATATTAGCAGACTTCAGAGTCTTAGAACTAAATTCTGTAAGAGTACGGACCCTGTGGCTGCCAGGAGTTCATTGTGCAGACTATTCAAAGCCAGTGGAAATCCAGTGCTGTTTTCCAGACCCTCTCTTTAAATGATTTCTGTACAAGTATCATTAACTTACGTTATCTAGAAAAATGAATGTGTAAATGACTTGACTGAACTGATGAGGACACAAATGTTCACTATTCAATAATAACAATTTCTTACATAAACAGCCATCAGTGGCCTATGTGCACACCACGCCAGGCCTCCCTTCAGGCTGGGAAGAAAGGAAAGATGCTAAGGGACGTACATACTATGTCAATCATAACAATCGAACTACCACGTGGACACGTCCTATCATGCAGGTATGAAGATTGTCCTCCAACCTGAAACTGCAGGCAGTAGCAGCCGTCATGTCCACGGCCCATCTCCACGCTGCTCATGTTTATGTTTTGTTCTGAATCACCACGTTGTCCTTTTATTTTAAATAAATAAAAACAAATTTCACAAGGCAAATGCATTACTTTAAGCATAGTATTTGCCCGAGGAAGAATGCAGCCCCAAATCAGTCTCTCCCTGGGTACGTTCTGAAAAGGTGACAGGAAAGATGTTTTCCAGGTGCCAGCCTAGTATAGTGCGTAATTCCTCCCACTGCCCCTTTTCCGAGGCTAATTTTCAGGCTGGCCCGTGATTCATGTTTATTTCCCTGGAATGTGTTTCCCCATCCTTTCCCCCATTATTATGTTGGTTTCCTCCCCGCTTTAAATAGGCCAGACCTCTTATTATTGCTCTTTGTGTTGTTTGGGTTCGCACTCCTAATCGCACACACAGGGAGATCCTCATACGAAGCTAACTTGTTTTTGCCTCCAAAATAGCTTGCAGAAGATGGCGCGTCTGGATCGACTACGAACAGTAACAACCACCTAATCATCGAGCCTCAGATCCGGCGGCCCCGTAGCCTCAGTTCGCCAACAGTAACTTTATCTGCCCCGCTGGAGGTGAGAAGGCTCTCTCATCTAACCGGGCTCCCTCCATCCTGTGCCTTCTCCTCATCCTCTCCTCTAATGTGGACTTCCGTTTACAGCCTTCTGCTCTCCACGATCACTTGTTGAGTCCGTGGTGAGAGGTGATCTGCGAGGCTTCCCGACACGCTTCTCTGTCCGCCCATTCACATGCCTGGACTCTTCTCACCTGACTCTATCGCTCATCTGACTAGGGCCATGCCTTCTTTTTTCGGAACTTTCACCATCCTTGTGTTTCACTCTTTATTGCCTCATTAGAGCTGTGTAACAAGTCTTTCCAATATCAGTGCTTATACTGAGTTTCAAAACATAGCTGTTGCTTCAGTCATCTTTTTTGTTTGTTTGTTTGTTTCTTTCGACTGGAGGGTGTTCCATCATGTCTTTGATGCAGATTTGTTTCTCCAAATCACGGCTGGGCACTGCTTCTGTTCTCTTTCCTGTACGTGTGGTTTTCGTACTGTTCCTTAGCGTCGTGGGTGTCAGCTAGAGAAGCCAAGCATAAACTTTTGAAGTTCTAAAGTTGGCTGTGGATAAGAGACAGCTGTGGGCTTCTCCATGGCCTGGGTTTAAGATGCTGAAGAGTGGAAATTGGTAATACCTCTTCCAAACTGTGCTGTAAATGTCATGTGTCATAACTGTGCGATTGCAGGCTGTTGTCCCATGGATCAGGGTCTTGCTCTTTGTGTTCTGGAAAGTGCCAATTCCTTCTGCATTAGACTGTGAGCTCACTAAGAGCAGGAGCAAGTTTTTCTCCACTCTCTGGGATGTCTGCGTTCATAATGCTTCGTAGGGAAGAGTATGTTTAATGCCTACTGAGTATCTGTCAGAAGGTGGTGGTTGAAAGTATTGAATATTATTGTGTGTTTAACTAATTGAAAAAATTTAAAGTCAGGTTGATTTACAAGTAAACGAGTGACAGGACTTTTAGGCGCTCCCCCTTTTACCATCTCCAAAGAGGAGCGCCCCGCGATGCCCAGGGACATTGTGACTCACCTGGAATAGCACATGACAAGATTTCTAACACTGGTTGTTGTTCCTTAGGGTGCCAAGGATTCACCCATACGTCGGGCTGTGAAAGATACTCTTTCCAATCCACAGTCCCCACAGCCATCACCTTACAACTCCCCCAAACCACAACACAAAGTCACACAGAGCTTCCTGCCACCTGGCTGGGAAATGAGGATAGCTCCAAACGGCCGGCCCTTCTTCATTGACCACAACACAAAGACGACAACCTGGGTAAGGCTGCTGTTGGCGCTGGGGGCCGTTTCCATCGTGAGCTCTGACGTCCCTGCCTTTATTCCTCCTCACTCAGTGTTCATCGTTCTGGTGGAGAGACTTCACTGGCTCTGGAGCCTATCTCCACAGACTCTGCTCAGCCTGACGCTGGCTTCTGTACTTAGGGGCTCGGGGAGTGTGTGATGTATGGGCAGAGGCTGATAGCGGTCACTGGTGTCCCACTGCCTTTTCTTCATAGCGCTCCCAGGACATGCTAGTTTGGACAAGTGGCCGCATTTGGGAATAAGTGATACTCTGTATTGCTAGGATTATTTTTTTAAAAACCTTCTTGAGCTTTATTTAAATAATCATTTTCCACGGTTCCACATGTTTATGACAAAAATGCTGTAAGGAGGACCGCAGACACTCTGTAGTCCCTTCCACAAGCCTCTGTGTCACCTTTCCACATTCCTGTGTCTGTGGGCCTTCTGCTCTCGTTGTGGTTGAATGTAGGTTGTTTGCTTTGTTTATTGTTCTGAAAACATAGTCCAACACTCTTCACTTACACAATTCACCAAGAGCAGTGGTATCTGTTGTGTTGTATAGCCATCCCCAATGTCCTTTGCCACATTTTTGTGTTCCTGCCTAACCTCTCCTGATGTGTGTAATTTTATTGGAAAGTACAATCTTAGACCATCTTGTTCTCTGTCACTCTCTCTGTGTCTGTGCGTTTTCCCTCCCTTCATTGGCTTCGTCCCTCGTTTGACTGCTCTCATCAGGCCAGTGGCTAGTACATTTCTGCTCCATTTTCATCCCTGTCATTGTCGGCTGGGAGATGCCCTGAATGACTGGGCCTTTCTCTTTGCTTATGAATTTGATCACTCTTTTGTGTGAACATCTTGTCAAAATTGATCTTTCGTGCCCCATTGCTCTTTCACATGGCCCTGAATCATACGTGAGCCAGTACTGCGTGTTGCGTCAACTTGGGCAGGTAGAGTTCAATCCAAGGGAATTATGCATCATCCCTATACTCCTCTCTCACTTCTTCTCTTTAGCTGAATCAGTAGCAGTTCTTATCATGTTACCTGTGATTCTTTGAAAACTCAGTTGGTATTTTTCAACTTTGTGATCTCTAGTCTTTTCATTAAACTGAAGTTGTTTCTCTTGCTGGGTTCTGGAGCTGCAGAAGGTATATTTTCCTTCCTGCCTATTAAATCTCCATCTCATAGTTGGTATACAGAGTTTAACTTAGTCCTCCTATCAACTTTGCTCTTCACTTATGACCAACACTAAGGAAAAGATGGTTGGATTTGGTCTTGGATCAAAAGTGAACACATGCTTAAATTCCCATGTCTAGTCATGGATACCTCATGGGTCCAGGTAGTTGTAATTAAAGCAGCCGATTAGGCCAAGAATGACCTAGACTGTCATTGACACTTTGTCTATGGTCCCTTGTGAATTGGACTGAATGGTGTAGAGTGCTTTCTGTC
>NW_006921616.1:11044668-11046304 GCF_000298275.1 Orycteropus afer afer | reverse complement strand
CCATGCTCTTGCCCCTCCCTTCTCCACAGCATTTGTCTTTAATTGCAGCTTATTTTTTCTTTAAATTACCAGCTTTCCACCAAAAAGGATGATTAACTATCTTTCAAGATTGCTTGTGTGTGTGATTTCAAGGTCTGGCCAGCCTCGTGGATAGCATCTGGAAGTGCCTGCCTTCTTTCACGTGATAGCATCCCAGGCCTTCTCTAAATCTAGGCATGGTCAGTGGCCCTGTGGAAGCCCACGGCTCCACTGGTGGTTGTAGTATTACCTGGCCATGGCTCAGAGTTAGCTTGGAATGGGTAGCTTTTGTGGGAGTCAGTGCTTTAAGTTTTTCCTCTGTCCATGATTAATCTATCCGAAACTTTTATCGCATCATGAGTTTCCTGGCCTGTCTCAATCTGCTTATCATATCCATGAACCTGTATGTGTTCCAGTTACAATGTAGGTGTCCACCCACGTGGTAATGGACCTATTTTATGCCTGTACTTATCCTTTAAGAAACATATTAGTACTAGGTTCCAGGTCAGTGTCTCTTGTAAACAGCTAGAGTGATTTACTTCTCCAGTTAAATCTTTGCTGTTGGTAACAGAAAGCAAAGATGCTTTTATTTTTTTATGACATTTTTTAATCTCGCCAGTTGCAAAAATCTATGACTTTGTTAGGATCCAGTGATAGTAACAGTTTATACTGTCGATTTGGGGAAATGTTGATACAGAAAACCTAAACCTTGTGGTAGTTCGACAGTAGCAAAGGTTTTAGTATAACTGATTAAAACTAATCAAATGTTGTATATTTTATTTATTTATTTATTTACTTTTAGGATTATTTGGTTGACAGCATGTTATTCTGAGTTTTGTCGTATCCTGACCTTTTGAGTTTAAAGATACGGATTTTCCAAGTTGTGTGGCATTGTACTTGGGCCTGGATAAGCGGGAGGCAGCTCCTGGCTTCTGGTTCAGATCCTTTTGACAACTCCTTGTTCTCTGAAACTGTTTCCTCATCCAAAGAAACATCTGGTGCCCAACCTCCTAAGATGATTGTCACAGGATTTTGTGTCTTCGTCAGTAATAAAGCATCCATGATGTTGGAGGACGTGTTTCTCTTTTGTTGCTTTCCTGTGGTTGCTTATGAAACATGTTGCTTTGAGAAAAATCTTGCACAAACTTTTTAAGTGCGACGTAAACAGGAACCTAATCTTTAGAACTGGATCGAGAATCTCAGTAAAGTTCTCCGGTAGGGTCTGTGGCTTTATATGGCAAAGCTGACTGTCTCGACGGCAGAGCAGATTCAGCTTCTCTGCCTAGGGAGCTCTGGTGGTGCAGTGCCTAAGGCACTTGACTGCTAACCAGAAGGCTGGCGGTTCAAACTCACCAGTCACTCCTCGGAAGGAAGACTGGGCAATCTACTTCCACAGAGATACCACCTCAGAAACCCAGGGAGAAGTCCCTGTGAGTGAGAACTGACTCGATGGCAGTGCGTTTGGTTTGGTTTTTTGGCGTAGCATAGGAGGGTGTTGCTAGGTGCAGAAAGGAGCCACAGGGGCATGCAAGAGCCGTGGTAGGCCAGCTGCCCTCACCCAGAGCTCAGAATGTGTAGGAGATTTCCAGAACATTGTCCCATCTCCCTGTGGAGCAGA
>NW_006921616.1:11009820-11043903 GCF_000298275.1 Orycteropus afer afer | reverse complement strand
AAGCACCTGAGAGAGAGTGGGCACCTCCCAGAACATTGTTTCGTTCCACTCCTAACAGAAATACTCCAGGTGGACAACTTCAGCAATCAGGAGCTCCTCAGTTGCTCATAGAAAATCCCACCTTGGAGTTTACAAAGACTTATGGGTAGAAAAACCACACTAAGTAATTTACTACACCGCACATATACAGTGACCCTTGTTGCCTTGGAACTCCCAGCTCCAGAAGGGAAGGAACCAGTAACTGCCACAGACAGTCCCTCTGAACATCTGTCTTTTGCACTTTTGTTGTAGGAAGATCCACGCCTGAAGTTTCCAGTACATATGCGGTCCAAGGCATCTTTAAACCCCAATGACCTCGGTCCTCTTCCTGTAAGTACACTGAGGGTACATGGAACTGCCACCAATGTTGATGGAGTAGCCCTGGGGGCATTCTCCTTCTCCAGGCTTCTTGGTTCCCCTTGGTCTGCATTTCTTCAAAGACCTGGGTGTTTGACTGGATTTTAATAGAACGCATAGTCCTTGGGAAAGATGTTGCAGAATTGCCAGCTGCTTGCCAAAGGTAGACCTTGTAGCTAGTGTGTGTAAGAGGCTTTCTCTGCAGTCAGCTATTTTGAAGCTTAGCAACCATCAAGTTCCGTCCACGTTGCTGATTTAGTCATCAGAACAAAAATACTTAAAACAGTGGGAGAAAAAGGCAGACATCATCACAGAAGTTTCTGTAAGTCATTTAGCCTGCAGCTATTGTAAAAGTTTTCTCCTTTGTTGGTGACTAGTGATAAACCTTACTTTTTAAATATATGTATATGTATCAGTTTGTTCTCTCTGGGGACCTGAGTGGGAGTGGAGCTATTTAATCTAAATTGAATTTTGAATGGAGTCTTCACCATGCATCCACCTCGACCCATCCAGTTAAATATGAAGCCTTCGAGGCTCTGAGACTCTTTCTAAATGGAAAGATGCTGGGAACTTTGGGGTTGTTGCTTTTGCAAGTGTAAGTGAGCATCCAGAATCTTGTGTTGCTAGGATAAGGACTGTCAGTGGCAAAACTGGAAGCTAGAAAGGTGAGAGTTCAAGATTTAGTCATTGGGTTGCACAGGTAGCCCTCTCAAAATCTGTTTAGATGGAAAGGGGTCAGTTGGTGAGTTTAGAAAGAAGAATATTTTCTGGATTTGTTGGATACCTGGGTTTAGATTGCAAGTGTTCAGATAATGAGGACATCCCAGCCTTTCCTTGAAAACATTATCCAAATCTGTTTAGTTTCTGAGTTTGAAAAGTGAGAGTTGGCAGCAGGGATGCTAGTATTAAATTATTCAGCTACCTGATAACAACTTAACGCAGTAACTTGTGTAACAGTTCCATGTAAACGCTCCTTTCCGCTCCCTTTAGTACTCGGTACAGATTTATTTCATTAAATGAACTATTCAACCCCAAACTCAACTGTTGCATGGTCTTCTGAGGCTGCCCGTGGAAGCTTTGGAAATAGCAACCCATCTCCTGCTTTTCATACAATGAGTGTCTCAAATGCATCTGAAACTATTAAACATCTAATAAAGAGTATTGTCAGACATTGTCATGAGTTCATTTGAAATGTTGGTATTTAATTTATTCTAAATGTAAACAAATGTATCTAGGAGAGAAGAATAGGAACATATCCTAGAGTTTTTAAATGTTTCCTCTGATTTTGGAATCCCCAAACTGACATTCTTATTCTCTCTCTCCCCTTTCCCTCCCTCATCCCGCCCCATACTAGCCTGGTTGGGAAGAAAGAATTCACCTGGATGGCCGAACGTTTTATATTGATCACAGTAAGTAGGCACTGTTACAGCCACGCAGGCGTTGCAGGTGAAGGGGTGGAGGGTCATTTGGATGTTGTAGTGCAAGCGTTGTAACTTGACTCTTTGTTTAGGCAGCCAGGTGTTATGTGGAGAGGATGAGGCCCAAGACGCAGTGCCCTCATACGGTACTGTGCATTCAGCCAGTTTGCTTTACATGAGCCCATCAAGCTTTCACCCACTCTTGTGACCTATTAACTTTTCTCTTTTAATTAAAAAAAAAAAAAATCTTGGTTGACATCCCCCTGACTTTTGCGCTTTTAATGAAAACACTCTGGCAATAGAAAATAAGATTAGAAGTGATGATTGAGTCACAGATCAATGTGTGACCGGTGCTTGAAGCAGCATATATGCCTTTTCAGTCACTGCCTTCGAAGGTCTAGTGGCAAAATGCCCATTCTGGCCTTATTTTCTATTCATAGCATGTTTCCTTGCACCCAACACACTAATACATACGTAGTTCTCTTCCTGACATCCTAGTAATATTTTTGCTGTAGGCATTTGCTCCAGCACCTACAAATAAGTGTGTGGTTTCTCGTTTCAACTAAAAGTTAAACTAATAAAGATGTGCTTTGAGCCAGTGGGTTGTTTTTGTTTTCTTCTTTTTCTTTTTTGAAGTAACACGTCCTTCGTGGGATCATATTTGTGTATCTCTTAAAAGTAGATTGAAAAAAAGAGGGCTTCAAGTAGACTTGAAGTTCAAAGAGTGCATGCAGTTGGGTAGCAGTTGGGTTTGTGTTTCCTTTTGGTTCATAAGCAGGACATTCGTGCCAGGATTCCACAGCCTCACGTTTCCTTACTGAGCAAAAGCACATTGGCAAACTGACCACTGAGAAGTCTGGCTGTGAGGGGCCCACACGTGGGTGGGCTTGTTGGATCTCACTGCCCTGGTCCCTCTTCCAGATGTTCCAGGGCACTGAGCACATCGTAGTCAGACCTTCACATCCGGCACTGGCATATGAGGGGCTGTTAAAAATGGAGTTACATTAAGAGGCCCCGAAGTTCAGAATTAGAGCAGAAAATGAAATCCTAGGTGCATGTGGGGGAGGGCTACCCTTTGGTTTAAATGATCAGTAAAAATACTGATTTACCTACTTTCTAGAATTTTACAGTGAGCATAAATCTGCTGTCATAGAACATGCTTTAGGATGTATGTGCTTACCCCTCTTTTTCCTCAATATACTAGTTATTTATAATTCTACTCTTAACAGACTTTGTTAAAATGACAGAGGGCTTTTACTTTTGTGTCCCACTAAAAATGAAAAATAGCTCCCTTTTAAGTTTTTCAGGTTTTGTTTTTTCACTTCAATTCCAGTTTTAAAGATAGGTATGAATGACCAGGTCTCAAATGATAACAGAATCTACACAACCTTGGCCTGCTGCACACAGAGAGTGTTGCGCACAGCATTGTGTCATGTTCTGCCTGGGGATGTGTAAGGCAACCTCAACAGAACTTTGTGAATATTCTTATTGCGTTGTTGTTGTTAGGTGCTGTCGTGTCAGCTCCGACTCGTAGTGACCCAACATACAACAGAACGCAGCATCATGTTATAGTGCATTACAATGAGCCAAAAACAAGAAAAATACTGCTATAGATGACCGGGTCCAGTTGTACATTAGAAATGGTAAAATGATAGACTGTTTCCTTAGGGGCAAGCGTAGCTCGAGTGTAACATACAGTAGATGCTTGATGAAGGCACAGTGGTCAAGAGTTAGACTGTTAACAAGGCTGATGTTTTGAACCTACCAGCCACTCCATGAGAGAAAGATGTGGCAGTCTCCTTCCATAGATGAAAGCTTTAGAAACCCTATGGAGCAGTTCCACTCTGTCCAATAGGTTGATAATGAGTCAAAAGCAACTTGATGACAGTGAGTTTAGGTGCTTGATAAATGGAAGTCACGTTCACAGAGGGTCACAGGTGAGGGTCTCAGAAGTCAATATCCCTGATCAGAAAACAGAATCCTTGCCTGAGAAGCAGCATCAGTAACTGAAGCCTTAGGCTTGCCTAGCTCCTGGCTTCCAAGAGTCAGAGAGGGTGGTAACCTGCTGGATGCCTGCTCATGTCCTGCACTTCATCAGCTGACCCATGACTTCAAACACTCATCTCAGACACACCCTATTCCTCTTGCCCAGAATGGTCCTGGGAAAACTCCCCTTAGCTCTGGAAATCAATGATGTGGTAAAGATGATAGACCGAGCTTGGTTGATCTGAGCTCTGAAAACCAGTTGCCATCCAGACTGTTTTGACTCATAGGGACCGAGCACATCAGAGGAGAAGTGGGGTCCATGGGGCAGATTTTTCAGAAGTAGGTCACCAGGCCTTTGTTCCGGGACACCTTTGGGTGTCTCCAGCCTCTGTTTAGTCAGCAGCTGAGGGCATTCACCATCTGCACCCCCCAGTGACTCTTGATCTGAGCTATACCACGGGGTATGTGTGATCATTTACATGGGGATTGAAACTCACCTTTGCACAACCGTCCAGAAAGGTTCTCTTAACCAGGTAGAGTGTAAATTAGATGACCAAAATGACTACTTAAGAAGATCTGCTTAGGTGACTCTTAAGTCAATACAACATTTCCGTTGGTTCTGCATAATTTGTTAAGATTTACTCAAGGGAAGGACGGAAAGTGGGTACACGGCAATGAAACATAGTTCAATTCATCTGCCTTGCTCCCAAAATCCAGTCTGTGGAGTATACAGAATAACTGCCATTTTAAAAAAGGCTCTGTCAGGCTGGCAGATACATTCCAAAATGGGTTTGGAATTACCTGGTAGATAACACTTAAGAGTTTGCCTACCTTCATAATAGAACCTCTCTTTCTAAATCACTTGTCTGCATCCATTTTTCTGGCAAGATTCATCATCTAATTTTGCTATCCTGCAACTGCAGGACAGAGACCAGGCCACCCCTACCTGTGCCATTTTATATGGAGAGCAATCATCTTGAAGTTAGAGTCAACTTCTGTTCCAGGTTGTAGGGGCATGTTTACACAGCATGACAGAGACAACAGTGCACTTGTCTTAATTAAACAATTGCTGCTGTTAGCTGTTGTCAAGCCCATTTCTGACTCATCGTGCACCTACGTGTGACAGCAGAACTGCTCCCTAGGGTTTTCTGGGCTCTATTCTTTACCAAAGCAGTTCTCCAGGACTTTCTCCCGCAGAGACGCTGGATGGGTTCAAACCGCCAGCGTTTAGGTGAGCAGCCGATCACAAACTGTTTGCACCACCCAGGGTTATAGGTTATTTTACTGTTTTCTGCTTCATACATTCTTCTTCAGAAGTCAGATATTTTCAAGATTAACCATCCTAAAGATCAACCGTCCTAAAGATCCGATTTTGGAAGGCATGAGTGGTTATTATCAGTCTCCTGTTTGGACTCCTCAATTCATTTGGTCCACACTTTTTGAGTAGCTCCTGCATCACAGGTTTGATGTAAAATGTTAAGAAGATAAGTGAATCTCTCTCTGGCTGTCTTAGGAGTGATGCATTCATTTTAATGACCAGGTACACCAGCAGCTGAGTACTTGGCTGTACGTATCCTGTTTACAAGTTATAGGAGAAAATTGCCCCGTCCGTGTCTTTTCTGCCCACAGCCTTACCAAGTCTGTTAAGAGTAGCTAAACTGGGTTTCTTATTCTTCTTCCTTCTTGTTCCATTATTTGAAATATAATGTCCCAAAGACTAAAAGCAAGTTTAGATTCATCAGTTCTAGGGAAAAATTGATAACTGGCCATTATCTATTCATATATTATCCCTGTTTACCTGCAAAATTGATCTTTCACCACACAGAAATGTATGTGGTTCTGAAAGCTTAGATTGTTTTAAGTGACTTTGTTTTCACCACCAGCTGCATTCAACATTTAAAAGAAAACCAAAACAAGACTGATAACATAGTAACCTCCTGTTACATATTGAGAAGCTCTGGTAGTGCGGCAATTAAAGCATTTGGCTGCTAACCCAAAGGTCAAGGGTTCAAACCCACCAGTCACTACAGGGGAGAAAGGTGAGGCAATCTGTTTCCATAAAGATTTACAGCCTTGGAAACCCTATGGGGCAGTCCTGCTCTGTCCTAAAGGATTGCTACAAGTCAGAATTGACTTGATGGCCATTGGTTATATCCTGGGAACTATATTAAATATTAAACTATGCAGAACTGAATAACACACAGTCCCTGCCCTGGAAGGGCTTGCATTCTAGTAGTGAGGACCAGTAGGCATTTCAAGCATTGTAATAGAGGAGAGGAGTGAACCAGTTGTTACGTAGAAACAGAAAGGCAGTGACTGTGCTTCCTTGGTGTGAATGGTTGGGTGCCAGGATGGAAGGCAGGCTGCAAGAGCCTTACAGAGCAAGTTACTCCTCAGACAGAAGTCCAGCAGGCAAGCACAGTGGAGAGTGGGGAAGATGTACAGGTGTGCAAACCTGGGGTTATACCATGTCTACAGAAGTGCTCTGGTGGCTTAGTGACTGAGGCATTTGACTGCTAACCAGAAAGCTGGTGGTTCAAACCCACCAGCCACTCCTTGGAAGGAAGATGGGGCAATCTACTTCCATAGTGATACCGCCTCGGAAACCCAAGGAGGGGTTGCTATGAGTTGGGTCTGACTTGAGGGCACATAACAGCAACAAACGCTCCTTAGAGCAATCAGAAAGGGATAGGAAAGAAGGACAAGGGGAAATGGTAACCACGGGGAGAAAGTGGGAGGAGTGCTCTGTTACACTGTGGAGATTGCAATCAGTGTCACAAAACAAAACGTGTATGTTGGATGGAAAACCAATTTGTTCTGTAAACTTTTGCCCAAATCACAATAAAAAGTTATCAAACAGAAAACATTTTAAAAAAGAAGAAGAGTGCCACCAAATATTTTTAAATTCCTAATATGGTTATTAAAACTAAGTTATTCTCATCAGCCCACTTTCAAAGGGTATGCAGGAAGGAAACAGAAGCCTAGTCTTTGTTTTCAAACATATTATTCCTCGCCAGATCACAAGCTGAATATCTGCTGCCAGGTCTGCCCTTACCTGGAAGTCACCCGTGTCTCATTGTAGTGCTAGACCCAGCATCCTTTTCCTTTTAAAAAAAAAAAAAAATTAAATGTCCTTTTGTATTTCTTTTTCTGTTTTCACCAGCTTAGATTTCCTAAAACTCCAGAAAGAATCCATTCTTCCCCAGTCTCCCCCTCCCCCCGTGAGCCCACTTTCCATCCCCCGCTCAGCACACAATCACATGTGTACACACACACACACACACACAGAGGAATCCATGAAGTCTTTGTAATTGTACACAGTCACAAACCCCAGGTGAGCCAGGGCCGCTGCCGTGTTACCAGCTCCACCACTGTGCTGTAGGTAGTGTTGAACCATCTTGTTGACCTTGACTTATTGGGAGAAAGAAGACCACCTCTGTTCCTGAGAACTCTCTCTGGAATCTTCCTGGGCTGTAATCTAAGTCTCGTTTTTTTTCCGACTGCCTCAGCTGCTTTCTCTCTGGTGTGCATGAGTGATACAGGTGATAGATTATTCAGCTGTTGGATGTAGGATTCATAATTGGGGGGAAAAAACAGTTTCGCAACTCCAGGAGCAAAGAAAAAAGCATTTGAAATGAGAAAAGGCCATGTTTGTCTTTGTGAGCCTTTAGGGGGCTGAGGTCTTTTAGGCCTTTCTCCTTCCCACCTCTAATTAAATGAGAAGCAAGATCAGGTCATAAATCCTTGAAAGAACAGGGTTTGTAATTGGATTTCGGCAGCCTGCCTGCCAGGAACAGTGGGAATAGATGGTTTTCCTTCAGATGTACATTGTTGGTGGAGTGTTTTTAACCAAGCAGTGTGCAGAGGGTTTGCCACACACACAGCACAGCTGCCTTCTAACCCTGAAATACTAAGTTGTTATCTTTGGGGGCCATGGTGGGGCCAGGACAGCTTTTGAAGAGCCTAGAAATGTTTTGGCAGACGTAGAATAGATTTGAGCTAATGTGTCCATTTTTTTAATTATTTTTTTAAATTTTCAGATAGCAAAATCACTCAGTGGGAGGATCCAAGACTGCAGAACCCAGCTATTACTGGTCCGGTCAGTATATTCAAGTTCTTACTCTTCAGTGTAATATCTTGGTTGTCTCTAAGTATCTGTATTCCTGCTTATCGTGGTGCCAAGGGACAGCTGTAATGGAGTAATGTAATATTATTCCCATCTTCTCCTTCCCAGAGTTCCCATGGCGGGTACAGTGGCATATGCCTTTTCACAGAGCTTTCATTTTAAACAAAGAAAATAATGGTAGCAGAATTAAACATTTTCTCTTCTCCTTTATAAAGCATGGGTTAAAAGTGTATTTGAAGTTTCCTCCCTTCCTCTTGGCAGCACTGTGTCATTTATTTAAGCCAGGGTATAAATGCATGCTGATAGGGTTAGCCTATACTTTTCCTCTCTCCCAGTTCTCACATGTGGAAACGTTTGGGTGAGCTGGTAGCTAGCCTCTGGAGCTGCAGGGTTAAGGATCTTTAACTGTATTCTTACCAAACCCAACCCAACCCACTGCACTAAGTCAATTCCAACTCATAACAACCCTACGGGATAGAGTAGAACTGCCCCATTTGGGTTTCCAAGGCTGTGAAACTTTACAGAAGCAGACAGCCTCATTTTTCTCCCACGGAGTGGCTGGTGGGTTCAAACTACCCACCTTTTAATTAGCAGCCGAATGCCTTAACCACTGTGCCACCAGAATGCCTTAACTTTGTCACACTCCCTCTCCTGTTTACCAGGCTAGGTAGGAAAAGAATCAGTTCTGCCTTCAGTATAACCAGTAGCCAGTTGCCGTTTGAACTGACTCCAACTCGTGGCAAACCCATGTGTGTCAGAGTAGAACTGTGTTCCCTGGGGTTTTCAGTAACTGGTTTTTCAGGAATAGATCACCAGGCCTTTCTTTCCAAGTGCCTTTGGGTGGGCTTGAATGTCTAGCCTTCCAGTTAGCAGCCAGTGCATTAACCACTTGTGCACCCAGGGACTCTCGCCTTAGGTATGCTGCTGTGGTATGCCATCGAGTTGATTCCAGCTCACTGCAACCCTATATGACTGAGTAGAACTGCCCCATAGGATTTCCGAGGCTGTAATCTTTATGGGAGAGATTGCCAGGTCTTCTCCTTTAGAGCAGCTGGTAGGTTTGAACCGCCGACCTTTCAGTTAGCAGCTGAGCACTTAACCACTGTGCCACCAGGGCTCCTTGCCTTAGGTATAGTGACCTCTCAAAATACTGCTTCACACTGTACTCACGAAAGGGAGTGAATCCCAGTGTCTTTCAGCAGTAACAGACAACTCAGTGTAGGAATCCTGCCACCGGGTCTCTGTAATGGGCCACATGCATCCCAGAAAACATACCGTTCTCTTTGTCAGCAGTTATCTAAGTGTGAGCATACAATTTGGAATTACAGGAGATGTGCTGGGATCAGCAGAAGAGGGCAAACTTTAAAAGACAAGGAGCAAAAGGATGCAAAGTGCTTTATATCTGTGCTAAGAGGCATACTTAAAATATTAACGTGGCTTGGATCTGACTTGGTGCAAGCAATGTTTTAAATTATAAAGCTCTGGCCATTTGAAAACTTAGAAGATATTACAGTGCAAACACTGCTGGACCTCTGACATCCCATTACTGATTGGTTGGTTTTGTTCAGCTACTTTGATACTGTTTCCTGTGCAAAGCACCCAGTGCCTAAGTGAAAACAGCCAGCCAATAGCTACAGTCAGCTAGTAGCGTGACAGACACCTGCCTTACTAGCGTGGCTCCCTTTTGATGCATCCACAGTCACCACTGGTTGTTAGAATAGTATTTCCCCTTCTTCATCATTAGAAGCAAGATAGATACAAAACCAAGGCTGTCAACAGGCTCCTGAGTGATAGGAGACTTGAGCACGGTGATTCCAACACCTTGTCAAATACTTCTGTCCTTTCTTTGATCATCTGCCTTCATGCAGATACTGGTGGTTTTTATTGTTTAGCATCATGAATCTAGGTAGATTTTCCCCCAAGAAAAATCTCTCTTTCTTTCCATTTTCTGTTAATAAAAGAGCCTCTTTTATTATTATTAGTTTTGTTGCTTCCAGTAGAAGTGCGTCTGTATAAGTAACTATTAACTTAGTGTAGACATCCTGCTTTAATTGTCATTCAGTTCTAAATATTTGGTAATTTCTATGATAATCTCTCTCCCTGATTTAAAGGATTTAGAATGTGCTTATTATTTTCTAAGGATATGGGAAGGTTTTTGGGGGGGTTGTTTTTGGCTTCTTTTTTTTGTTTTTAATTTTATTGCATGGAAGTATTATTTCAGGGATATTGATTATTGACTATAAGAGACTTCCTTGCAAGCTTAGTCATTTTTTGCAAATGTTCTTTTTGGGTTTGAAAAAGATTGTATATTCTGTCATTGTTGGGTATATGAAAAAAAAAAAAATTATGCCATCGAGTTGGATCTGACTCATAGCGACCCCTTCTTGGGTTTCCGAGGCATTATCTCTGTGGAAGTAGATTGCCCAACCTTCCTTCCGAGGAGTGGCTGGTGGGTTTGAACCACCAGCCTTCTGGTTAGCAGTCAGATGCCTTAGTCACTACACCAGAACATGTCCATTAGATCAAGCCCATGGTGTTTGCTCCATCCTTACTCTTTCTTGGTTCTTTGATCTAACCAAAAAAGTTGTATCAGAATCTTCCATGGTGATTGATTGTCAGTTTTGTCCAAGATGTATCCATTACACTTAACTTTATTTTTATTATATTTGCCTTGGTGCCTTTTCCATCTTTTAACTTGTAATATTTTTCCTCCTTTCTTGCCTTTTGTTAGTCTAATAGAATATACTCTTTATTTCGCTGTTTGATTGGAAGTTGTACTTTATATTTCTATACTTTTAGTGCTCAGATTATAGTTTTTAACCAACATACTGGTAGCATAGTGCCTAAGGCACTTGACTGCTAACCAGAAGGCTGGCAGTTCAAACCCACCAACCACTTCTTGGAAGGAAGATGGGGCAATCTACTTCTGTAGTGATACTGCCTCAGAAACTCAAGGAGGGGTCGCTGTGAGTTGGGTCCGACTAGACGTCACATAACAGCAACGACAACAAACTTCACTAAAGTCAAAATTAATCACTCTCTTCTCCCCTCCTGGGTATTATAAGGATTTCAATGAAGTTTATGTCATTCTTCCTGCTACCATTTTCTACATCCATGTTGGGTGGAATTTTAAAACTGTTGTATCTTTAAATTTTCCAAAACTCATTAATACTTTATCTTTCAGCACTCAATGTTAATTTCATTGTAACTGGTTGCTGTTGAGTTGACTTCAACTCGTGGCAACTACATGTGGGTCAGAGTGGACTTGTGATCTGTACGGTTCTCAGTGGCTGATTTTTCAGATTTAAAAGCTCTAGATGGACTCAAACCTTTAACATGTCAGTTGGCAGCCAAGTGTGTTAATCATTTGTACTAAATGGGATGATACTATGTGCTTTAAAATCAGGAAAAGTGTGTGTCAGGGTTGTATCCTTTTACCGTGCTTATTCAATCTATGTTGTTGTTGTTGTTGTTATTATGTGCTGTCGAGTCGGACCCGACTCATAGCGACCCCTCCTTGGCTTTCCAAGGCGGTATCACTACAGAAGTAGATTGCCCAACCTTCCTTCTGAGGAGTGGCTGGTGGGTTTGAAACACCAGCCTTCTGGTTAGCAGTCAAATGCCTTAGGCACTATGCTACCAGAGCTCCCCTTATTCAATCTATACACTGAGCAAATAATCTGAGAAGCTGGACTATATGAAGAAGAATGCAGCGTCAGAATTGGAGGAAGACTCATTAATGACCTGCAGTATGCAGATGGCACACGACCTTGCTTGCTGAGAATGGAGAAGACTTAAAACGCTTACTGATGAAGACCAAAACCTACAGCCTTGAATATGGATTACAACCTCAACATAAAGAAAACAAAAGTCCTCACAACTGGACCAATGAGCAACATCATGATAAACAGAGAAAAGATTGAAATTGTCAAGGATTTCATTTTAATTGAATCTGCAGGCAGTGCCTATGGAAGCAGCAGTTAAGAAATCAGTGTATTGCATTGGGCACATCTGCTGCAAAAGAACTCCTTAAAGTCTTAAAAAGCAAACATGACACCTTGAAGACTAAGGTGTGACTGACCCAAGCCATGGTATTTTCAGTCTCATATGCATGTGAATGGTGGACAGTGAATGAGGAAGACTGAAGAAAAAATGATGCCTTTCGATTATGTTGTTGGCAAAGAATACTGGACTGCCAGAAGAATGAACAAATCTGTCTTGGAAGATGTACAGCCAGAATGCTCCTTAGAAGGGAGGTTGGTGAGACTTCATCTCATGCTTGGGACATGTTATCAGGCGAGAGCAATCCCTGAAGAAGGACATCAGTAGAGGGTCAGTGAAAGAGAGGAAGACCCTCAACAAGGTGAATTGACACCGTAGCTGCAACAGTAGCCTCAGACATAGCAACAGTTAGGAGAATGGCACAGGACCAGGCAGTGTTTCATTCTGTTGTACATAGGGTCACGGGGTCAGAAGCCGCTTGACAGCACCTAGCAGCAGCAGGATTCCTGTATGTGGACAAATTTCTTGGTCCACCATTAGTTCTTGCATCCACCTTAAGTTTTCTTCTTACTGAAGTGTAGCTACTAGTTCAGTAGTTGTCAGTGTGGTCTGCAGACCAGCAGCATCAGTATCACCAGGCATCTTGTTAGAAATGCAAAATTTTCTATTCTACCCAGACCTAGAGAAGCAGCAGTACAGGTGGGCTTAGTAATCTTTGATTGACGGAGCTCTCCAGGGGATTCTGATGCCCAATCACATTTGAGAACCAATGATCAAGCAGCAGTTTCCATGACAATCTGAGAGCAGTAAACTCCCTTAGTCTTTGACTTAAAATGTCTTAGTTGCCCTCTCTATTAAATGATAAAGAAGCCCAGGTGCCACAGTGGTTAAGTGCTCTGTTGCTAACCAAAATGTCAGCAGTTTGAACCCACCAGCCGCTCCAAGGGAGAAAGATGAGGCAGTCTGCTTCCCTAAAAAAGTACAGCCTTGAACCCCTGTGGATCGCTAAAAGTCAGAATCAACGCAACAGCAGTGGGTTTGGGTTTTTTCATTTTTATTACATGATAGTTTAGCTGATTATAGAATTCTCAGTTGAAAATTCTTCTCCCTCAATACAGAGGAGGTATTCTTTCATGACTTCTGGCCTCTGTAACAGATGATGGGAAGTTTGATGTCAGTCTAATTGTTGTCTCTTCTTCTCTGGTGATTTTTAATTTTTCTGTGTCTTTGGTGTTCTGAAGTTTTACTGTCACGTATCTAAGTGTGACTATCCGTTTGTTCTGCTGTGGACTCACTGATTCTTCAGTAGAGAGGATCATCATATCTTTCTTTAGTTCTGGAAGATTCTCAGTTATTATTTCTTCACATGTTGCATCTTTCCCATTTTCTCTGGTCATCGGGATCAATAATTCCTGTTAGGCATTTTGCTCACTTTCACACTTGTATCTTTCTTATTGCTTAAATTTCATATTTTCCGTCTCTCTCTCGTTGCTGTATTGTGGGTTATTACCCAGCTCTTGCAGTTAATTCTTTCTTGAGCTTTTTATAGTCTCTTTATCAATTCATGGTATATGTTATTTTAGCTATGATGTTTAATCACTCAAAGTTCCATTTGGTCTTTCTAGGTTTGTTGGTCTCTTTAGTTATTATTATTCTGTCCTGTTCTTTCATTTTTTTTCATTCCTTATTTTATCTTTTTAATTAAGTTTTTAAATACTTCCTTTACTAGCCTTATAGCATCATACAGATTGTCCTATTATCTCTGGTTCTAAATCTCCCACTTGTTATGTAAGTCCCGGCCTTTATTTAATGCTAACATCTTAGTTAGGGTTCAAGTCACACAATTAGTATTGCACCCACTTTGTTGTATGGATTTATTACAGTTCTGTTTCTTTTATTTTTCACCTACTCATAGTCCTAGACAGGAGGTAAGCTTCCTTGCAGTGCTCTGGGCCAGTGGGTAGAACTTCTTGTCCCCTTTTCAGATGTGAGATGTTAAACAGGGGACTCTGTCCTGGCTCTGACATCATAGTGACTATAGACCAAATTCTCTGTCCCTGTGGGAGGATTAAGACCCAAGCCTGAGCAGGTGTACCTAGGTCCACTGCCCTGCTTATTTCTCTAATGTTGAGTCCTTCTGCTTATCTCATATCTACAGTTTCTCTCTTTTTCCCAAGCTTTAAAAATATTAGTTACAGGTGGTTCCATCATTGCTCCATTTGTAGGGAGAGGAGGAGCTGTGGTAGCTCAGCAGAGCCTTACTGTGAGTCTAAATGCTCTTTATGGAGCAAACATCAGCCTGAGAAGTGCTTCATTAACTGCTACCTGCACATGCCGCTCAAATGAGTACTGTCTCTTATTTTTGTGACACTTTGTGCTTTTCCAAGAACTTTATGATCAGCTGGTTTGAAACTCTCAGCAGTCTCTCAGGAAGCCAGAGCAGATGCTGTTCTTCCCAATGTGTCAGAAGCTCAGACCAGCTGATTGTGTGGCCAGAGAGTCCCAGCCAGTGTCAGAATCGGGCCTGGAACCCAGGTGTGCTGGCATCCCCACTCTACCCAGTTGGAGTGAGCCCTGCCCCACAAGAGCCTCAGTATCCACCAGACAATAATGACAGGAAGATCTTGAAAACCAACTTGCATAATAAGTCAGGTTTTCATTTTGTACCCCCCAAAAACACAAAATTAATACAGAGCAAAAGAGCTTCAATCAACAGACATGTTTGATTTTCCAAATAGCCTTGTTTTACAAGTTCAATTGTATGTAAGAAAATAAGATGGCAGATTTTCAAGGCAGAAAAAATAATTTGGCATATCTGATACACAAAGTACACTATATGTGTCATTCATTCTCTGCCAAGCCTTTACTCTATAGATGTTTTTGACCTATTTAAGAGAAACGTATAAAAACACACTTTTCTTATTCCATCATGAGAACTACCTCTAGAGAGAAATGGTAATAAGTATTGGAGGAGGAGGATATTGATGTTTCAGCTTTCATAACGTCATTCCCTAGAAGAGGCCAGAAATAGCATCGCATTCTTCCCACCCACATGTCGTCAGCACTCACCAGATGACAAGGCAGAAAAGGGAATGGATACTGCACACTGTGGTCAATGTTTAGAAATGTATTCTTTGAGAAATTTGTCATTTAAGACAGAGGAACATGTGTACCCAATGATGAATGTTTAGGCTTTTTTCCACCATTTTCAGGGGAAAAACAAAAAATATCACCGGGAATCACACTCTTAGAAATGAACGAGGCAAGAAGTCCATACAGTCAGACTCTTCTTTTACTTTGAAGAAATTCCCAGGGGAGAGGTTCTAGCACCAAACCAAACCTGTTGCCACTGAGTCACTGGCGACTCCTAACAACCCTGTAGGACACAGTAGAACTGCCCCGTAGGATTTCCAAGGCTATAATCTGTAGGAGCTCTGGTAGCGAAGTGCCTAAGGCACTTGACTGCTAACCAGAAGGCTGGCGGTTCAAACCCACCAGCCACTCCTCAGAAGGAAGATGGGGCAATCTACTTTCGTAGTGATACTGTGATACTGCCTCGGAAACCCAAGGAGGGGTCGCTATGAGTTGGGTACAACTCGACGGCACATAACAACAACAACAATCTGTACAGAAGTAGACTGCCACATCTTTCTCCCACGGGGAATCTGGTAGGTTTGAACCACCAACCCGCTGGTTAGCAACCATGCGCTTAACAGGCCTCCTGGTCCTGTCACAGAGCTGTTGTAATAGAATCTGCCCTAACATTTGGGCAGCTCAAAAGCTGACATGAGATAAAAGTCATTTCTTCAGCTTAATTCCTCCTTCATAGTTCTTAATCATAGCTCAGAGCATCAGCTTAACACTGTCCCTCCTCAGGACCTTGTCCTCACTGTGCTCACCATGGTTCATTCTTTCCTGTCTCGCTGGTGTCTGCTCAGATGTCCCCTCCTCAGAATGGCCTGCCCTCACACCCACTGCCCGATTGCTGCCTCTGAGCACTTACCATTACTTATCCCTTCATCACTACCCATCACTCACAATGGCCTGTAAATTCCAGGAAGGGATCATGAGAGAATCTTTGGCTTTTATACTGATTTCACTAGCATCTAAAGTGCCTGGCTCACAGTTAGGTGCTCAGGAAATACCTGTTGGATGATTCAGCAAATGAATGACCAAAGAATGGATAAATGGATAAACTGAACAAGAGGGGAAATCTTAGTCTGTGATGGGTGTGCTGTTGGTGGAATAACAAGAACAGGATGGTCTCTTCTTGGAGCTTCTATGAGAACATTGTATCTGTTTTCTTATTTTGGTGGTTGTACAAATAGTGACATTTCTACCTTATCCAGAATCAAAATTTATCCACGAATTTGTCAAAATAATAGGCCCAAAATAAATAGGGCATCAACTTGCATGGTCTGTGGGAAATCAAATGACACCTGACTTTTTCACTATGAACACATCATAAACCCACTCTCCTCGAATTGATTCCCATTCGTAGCAATCTTATAGGACAAAGTAGAGCTGTCCCATAAGGATTGCAAGACTGCAGATCTTTACAGATGCAGACTGCCATGTTTCTCCCACAGAGCCACTGGTGGGTTCAAACTGCTGACCTTTAAGTTAGCAGCCACTAACTTAACCACACACCACCAGGACTTGTCAGCCCCTGGTAACTACTGATAAACTCTTGCCTCTGTGTGTTTGTCTGTTCTAGGTAACACCCTGCCATCAAGTCAGTTTAGACTCACAGTGACCCCCCATTGGGTTTCCAAGGTGATAAATCTTTATGGGAGTAGGTTACCTCATCTTCCTTCTGCAGATCAGCTGGTGGGTTTGAACTGCTAACCTTCTGGTTAGCACTCACATGCCTTAGATAGTTGGCATGAATGATTTATTTCACTCAGCATATTGTTTTCAAGGTTCATCTGTGTAGTAGCTTATGCCAGAACTTCATTATTTTAAAGACAGTAATGGAACAATGGAACATTACTGTTCCATTGTTTATATAGCACACACTTTGTCCATTCATCTGTTAATGGACACTTGGTTATTTCCACCTTTTTGGCTATTGCAGATAATGCTGCAGTGAACACTGGTGTCTTAAGTATCTGTTTGAGTGCCTGCTTCGGAGGCCCTTGGGTGTATATATAGTTAGGAGCGAGTGAAAGCTTTCTTGAGTGTCAGTGTGATTGTTTGCAGGGATGAAAGCCCGTTCGATGCTGACTAGCCCTGATTGGTCCTAAGATGCTCCCATGCACCTCTGTAGCCATCATGTATATTGTCCACAGACGATAAGGACAGTGAGCATTTAAAGTTTATGATTGGTCAACTTCTCAGCATACCCAGAATGTCAAGTATATTGTTTGCATGATCTGTGTTTATAAATTTCTCTTCTAGGCTGTTCCTTACTCCAGAGAATTTAAGCAGAAATATGACTACTTTAGGAAGAAGTTAAAGAAACCCGTGAGTAATCATGTCTCCAGAAATGCTGTGCTTTATCATTTGTTACATTCCCAAAGTTACTTCAGTGAGAACTTGTTTGCCGTTTTTATACATAAACTGACGTCACCTTTCCTTTCCCACTGCACTTCAATCTGAATTTTCTTCTTAACAGAATTGGTAAATGGAGATTAACCATGCCTGGTAATTTCTTATGTGACATTTTTTTTCATTAGAAATTATTTTTATGGGCTATACAATTCAGTCCTTTAGTCCCCCTACCAAAAAAAAAAAAAAGTCTGGGGAAGCCTATTCATTAGTTTATGGTTATCTTAACAAGCTAACAATGAGTCAGTAGAGTAGCCTAGTTAGAAAAATGTTCACATTCTTCCTTCTCAGTTCAGAAGTGTGGTTTAATGATAATATTTGGCAGGGTTAGGAACAAGTGTGGTTTTCTGATTAAAATTTTCACTGACCATTTAAGTCTGAGAAACCCTAGCAGATTACATTATGTAATCATAATGTTACATTTTCTACTCACATGCCTCCCACCCCAACCTCTTCAACACTGTGTCTTCTGTTTTACTTTCTGGCTTTACCTTTGGCCAGTTTTCTCCTATTTGCTCATTCAGTATTGGGGTACCAGCCACCCATTGGGGAAGGGAGAGTTCCAGGCACAGCCCAGAGCTGACCCACTTCCTGTGTCTGTCACCATCTCTTCCTGTTCCATTCCCTCAGCTGATGCCTTATTTTCTGGGTGTCCATGATGGACAAGGCCCTGGGGACGCAAAGATAAAAGAGACACGGTCCCAAGGAGCTCGCATTCTCAGGGGTTCCACTCTCTGTTCCAAACTCCTGATTCAGGTAGCTCTGGGTAACTGCGTGTGAAGTGACTCTTGGTCCTTCGAAGCTCAAATGTCAACACATAGAATTCCTCAGTGAGTGCCCCGCATTTCCACTGTAAGCAGTGGTACCGTCATTTCTCGTTCTAGGACCTACTAGTGTTTTCTTCCTGGAAACGGGCTCAGCAGATTCATCCCCTGCAAGGCTGACCCTAGACTTCATTTTTCTGGAAGGCAGTTACTCATAGCCTGGGCCAAGATCATTTATTTTCATGTTGGTTAACTGTGAGATGCTTCCCCAAAACTTAGCATAATCAGAGACCTGCCCCCAATGACAACAAAATTAGCATATAGTCATCAGGGTACGGATCTGCCAACTTGGACCTCTGTTAGAGCTGAAAATGGCTCCAACTTAGCTGTTGTTGTTGGGTGCCATCAAGTCACTTCTAACTCATGGTGACCCCACGTGACACTGGAACCACCCCACAGAGCTTTCTAGGCTGTGATCTGTACAGAAGCAGATTGCCAGGTTTTTCTCCCACAGAGCCACTGGATGGGTCTGAACCACCAACCTTTCAGTTAGCAACCAAGCGCTTAACCATTGTACCACCAGGACTCCTTCTCAGCCTAGCTAGGTGGGGATTGTTGGTTTTGATTACCAAGGCTAACGTCCCCTCCTCTGGCTGACCAATATACAGCGGTAACTGTATGTGTTCCAGTGGCTGGATGAATGCCCCCTGCTTGAGGACACTTTTCCTCCCCTCAGCCAGCCTTTCTGCAGCACAGGGCGCTGACTCAGTCTGAACAACAGCTGGCATGCTGGGTTCTGTCTCAACACAGCAGGGATTTATATCTCTGTGCGGAAAACCCCATCACGGAGGGCATCTCAGTTGGAGCCATTCATTATTGATTCATTTAAATGCTGTCATTGTTCTACCTTTTGTTGTTGTTTTCTATTTGGGAGTAAGGTATATAGTCACTATATGGTGATGTGCTTTTTTGTTTCTTTCTTTCATGTAGGCTGATATCCCAAATAGATTTGAAATGAAGCTTCACAGAAATAACATATTTGAAGAGTCCTATAGGAGAATCATGTCGGTGAAGAGACCAGATGTCCTGAAAGCTAGACTGTGGATTGAATTCGAATCAGAGAAAGGGCTTGACTATGGGGGCGTGGCCAGAGAATGGTTCTTCTTACTGTCCAAGGAAATGTTCAATCCCTACTATGGTCTCTTTGAGTACTCTGCCACGTAAGTGTATAGTGTGCATTCATAGCGTGTTCCCCCACTGAGTTGGTTTTGTTCTTAATGGAAAGAATAAGCAGCTCGCTCCTGTGAGATGAATTAATGCTGCTAATTTCACTGCCACCCCCACCTGGCCCTTCTAAGTCCAGAACGGGCTCTCACTACGTGGTGGGATAATGTTCTCTGTGACCACCTAAAATTGGTTCTTCTCTTGTCTGTTGGGTTCATGTAATTGAAAGTGAAAATGTGCCAGGAAATTATGGTAAGAACGAGAGGCAATTTTCGTTTGTAACATGTTAATTCAAGAGGGAAATTGGTCAGTGTTAGAATCCAGAAAGAGGAGTCATTTTATGAACAGAAATAGTTTCTGAAGTCACAGAACTTAAATCATGAGGACTTGGGGGACCCAGTTTTTGGATACAAAGGATCATGCCCTGGACCAATGGGAAGATCCAGGTTCCCCCTTGTGTTAGGTTTCCATCATTGCCAGGCACCGAGACTAAGGAGACTCATTGGCCCTCAGCAAACAAACAGGGGCTCCTCTCGAGCCTGATCATTTCCACTCCAGGCTGTGGAACTTCCAAGGGTATAGTGGTGTAGTGCCTAAGGCACTAGACTGCTAACCAGAAGGTTGGTGGTTCAAACCCACCAGCCACTTCTTGGAAGGAAGATTGGGCAATCTACTTCCGTAGTGATACCACGTCGGAAACCCACGGAGGAGTCACTATGAGTCGGAGATGACTCGACAACATAACAACAACAGGCTGGGCCTGACCCCCCAGTGGAATAGCTGTTGACCTTGCTGAAAGGCATTAGCATCACCCTGACCCTGCGCTCTAAGGGGACGTGGGGCTGCCATGTTTGCCACCTGGTACCCATGTCCTGCAGGCTTATTTGGAGGACAACCTCAGTGCTTCCTTCTCAGCAGCTCCAGCTAAGCTCAGTTTGTTGTTGTTACTGAGCTCTGTGAGAAAGCCCACTGTGTACAATTGATGAAACCATTGAAGTAAATGGGAGAAGGGAGATCCTCATTTCTCACCCACATCCCCAGATACCTGGAGGACTCTTACTGTGGAGGCAGCTGGAAAACTGCTGATCCTCATGGTTGTGAGATCAAAGAAGGGCACGCAGTTACACGTAAGCATGAGGTTGCATTGTTGGAACAGCTGCATCCTACTGCCATTTCCCTCGAGGCCTTTTCAGGGCAATGTGGTGGGTCCCATAGACATGGGTTGTGATCCCATAGAAAAATCTCATATCCCTAATCCAGGCGCTTCTCAGTGGTGTCCCTCCTTCATCACATCATTGGAAATCCCAGGGTAAACTCTATATTATGTGGAATTTCTCATCTTTTCAGGCTTTTGGCCAAACCATATGAAATTGATATTTTTGTGGGTCAAACTTCTCAAATATCAGCAATTTGTTGGGGTTGACATTGATAGCTAGGGTACACAGATCAGCTTGCTTAGACCTCAGCCACTGGTCATTGAAGGGACTAGTGAGTGGTAAGTCATGTTCTCTAACTTAAGCCTTTTCTATCAGGTACAGAATGTTTGCAAGTGCACTATTAGCATTGGGTGACAGGTGACAAAAAAAAATTCAAATTCTTGGTTTTTTATTTAAGAGTTTCATTGGGCTTGTCTTCTCTCTCTTCTTTCCACAAAGGGACAACTACACACTTCAGATCAATCCTAATTCCGGCCTCTGTAATGAAGACCACTTGTCCTATTTTACTTTTATTGGAAGGGTTGCTGGTCTGGCAGTATTTCATGGGAAACTCTTAGACGGTAAGTTGTTGAAGCATCTTAAAGTAATAAACATAGGACAGTGCTCTTTGTAGTTCCTTGTTACGTGGCTTAGCTTTCCCCATCATAGATTTTAAGCAAAAACTTCACTGGTTCTCTGTAATTCAATAAATTATTTTTTATGTTTTCCCTTGAATGGAGCTGCTTTGTCCCCTGGTACTGTCTTAATTTGGGCACTGAAGATACGGTGTCTACACACAGTTTAAAAAATTAAAACAAAACCCTGCAGTTTAAAACACAGAACATTCTGTATTTATTGCACTTTATCTGTTTTCAGAATAACTTTCTTTTTGCAACAGCTAGATTTGTTGACAGATGGAAAAGCTAATTGAAAACTTAATTAAAATGATCTAATCCATCCAGTATCCTGCCATTGCTCCATTTGTCCCCAAATTATTTTTTAATGTGAAGAGACTAAATAATTTCAAAGCAGTGTTATAACTCGGCTAATAACCTTATCCCCTGACTCACTGCTGGAACATGATACAAAATCATCTCACTGCTATTTAGAGCATACAAATCAAAGAAGGATGTCAAGGCACCTTGGGAGGTGGAAGTCAGACCCCCTGCTTAGCTGAATCTGTGGGTTTTTCATAAAGACTTCTTATGCGTTTAGTCTTTTCAAAAGTGGCACCCTTAGGGGAGAGCATGATAGAAATCATCAGGGAAGAGAGACAATCAGATACTTTTTGAGAATTTAGAAGTGAAATGATTTGGAAGACAGTAGATTTGAGGTTGGCATTGCAGTCACTGTGGAGAGGAATTTCCAGGCGATTTGTAATTGTGTTCGTTGCATTTATGGAGCCTTGGCTACTCCAGTGAATAATTGATGTACCCTCTGCTTTTCCTTTAATGTATTTCTACTGTTAATGGCTAATTGATTTTGATCTTCTGGTTTCAATATTTCTTTTTGGTGGGGGAAGTAAACACTTTCTGATTAGAGAGAAAGTACATTTGGTAAGGAGGAAGGGAAGGAAATAAAGAAGTGAGGGAGGGCAGGAAGAAAGGAAGGAAAGAAACGTTTTAATTTGCAACATTGGAGTCGTGTTGCTAGATTATTTCAGACTGTTCAAATTCACTTCAACCTTCTTAGAAGCATCTTTTTCCTACAAAATTAGAAGACAGTTCTAGTCACTGCAGGGGAATATGAAGAACTGTAAGATAGAGTCCTGACCTCCATGAACTTATATTGAGGGGGGAGCGTGTTACAATGACAGTGTCCAAGCAGAATGCAGGACCCGAGCACTTAGAGAAAGCACTTTGAGTAGAGGGCTGGAGGTGGCTTCATGAGGGCCATCACCCCTTGAAAGAAGCAGAACTTGACATCCAGAGGCTGAGGTTCAGGAAAGAGAGGACTGGCCTTGGGGCGGATGGAGGGAGTAATGGGTGCAACCTGCTAGATAGGGGAGTCCAGGGGGCTGCTCAAGTGGTCTAGGGAAAAAGAGATCTCAGTGCTGGTCAGGAATAGCAGTACTAAAGACCAAGATGCCCACAGATGCATGTAGTCAGCACTGTCTTACATTATAAAAAAATATGACTGCCCCTTTAGACAAGGCATGCACACGCTGTATATCTGCCCATACACCCTGTTATCAAAGTCATCCTTTTTACGTCAGTAGACACTGAATTTCAAAAGACACTTAATCTTGAAAGGTAGCTTGAGAAGACAAAATATTATAATGGAATATTCAAAGACCTAGAGTTAGAACACCAATAGAGAAAAATATGTTTGGTATTTTTCATGCTGAAAGAACTAAAGGAAAAAGCCTCAAGTTGCAATACTGTAGAATTCTGTGGGCAAAATGTTGAACGACACAAGAAGCATCAAAAGAAGATGAGAGGAATACACAGACTCACTGTACCAAAGAGAATTGGTCAGTGTTTATCCATTTCAGCATTTCAGGAGGTAGCTTATGATCAAGAACCATGGTATTGAAAGGAAGAACTCCCAGCTAAACTAAAGGCACTGGTGAAAAAGAGGGCTCCAGGAAACTACAGAATGCCGATTGAGATGTTTCAGCAAATGGATGCAATGCTGGAAGCACTCACTCATCTATGCCAAGAAATTTGGAAGACAGCTACCTGACCAGCTGACTGAAAGAGATCCTTATACATGCCCATCCCAAAGAAAGATGATCCACCATAATGTGGAAATTATCAAACAATACCATTACTACCACACACAGGTAAAGTTTTGCAGAAGATAACTCAAAAATGGATGCAGCAGTACATTGACAGGGAGCTGCCAGAAATTCAAGGCAGATTCAGAAGAGGATGCAGAGCAAGGGATATCACTGCTGATGTCAGACAGATCTTGGCTGAAAGCAGAGAATGCCAGCTACATGTTTACCTATGTTTTATTGACTGCAAAGGCATTTGACTGTGTGGATCATAACAAATTATGGATAGCATTGTGGAGAACACTTAATTGTGCTCCTGTGAAACCTTTACATAGACCAGGAGGCAGCTGTTCAAACAGATCAAGGGGACACTACCCAAAAACCAAACCCATTGCCATCGAGTCAATTCCAACTCCTAATAACCCACCAGCCACTCCTCACAAGGAAGGTTGGGCAATCCTCCTTCCGTAGTGATACTGCCTCGGAAACCCAAGGAGGGGTCGCTATGAGTCGGGGCCGACTCGACGGCACATAACGACAACAATGACCTTGTAGGACTATCTCTATAGGGTTTTCCAAGGCTGTAAATCTTTATGAAAGCATACTACCTCATCTTTCTCCCATGGAGCAATAGATAGATTCAAACCATGACCTTTTGGTGAGCAGCCAAATGTCTTAACCACTGGGCCACCAGAGTTCCTAAGGGAATACTTCTTGGTTTAATAATCAAGAAACATTTGAGTCAGGGTTGTATCCTTTCACTTTATTATTCAGTCTGTATGCTGAGCAAATAACCCAAAAAGCTAGACTATACGGAGAAGAGTGTGGCATCTGGATTAGAAGACTCATTAACAACCTGTGATACCCAGATGACATAACCTTGCCTGGGAAAGTGCAAAGGACTTGAAGCACTTGGGGGTGAGGATCAAAGTCTGCCACCTTCAGTATGGATTACACCTCAACATAAAGAAAACAGATCCTCACAACTGGATCAATAAGCAACATCATGATAAACAGAGAAGACTGGAGTCATGAGTCATCAAGGATTTCATTTCACTTGGATCCACAATCAATGCTCATGGGCACAGCAGTTAGGAAATCAAACATCATATTACATTGGTTACATCTGCAAAAGACCTCTTTAAATTGTTAGAAAGCGAAGATGTCACTTTGAGGATTAAGGTGTACCTGACCCAAACCATGGTATTTTTAGTCACCTTATATGCATGTAAGAGCTCGACAATGAATAAGGAAGACCAAAGAAGAATTGATGCATTTGAATTATGACGTTGGTAAAGAATATTAACTATACCATAGACTGTCAAAATAACTAACAAATCTGTCTCGGAAGAAGTATGTCCAGAATGACCTTAAAAGGAAGATGGTGAAACTTCATCTTAGGTACTTTGTCATGTTACCTGAAAAGACCAGTCTCTGGAGAAGGACTTCATACTTGGTAAAGTAGAGACAATCTGCCAAAAAGAGGAAGACCTTCAGTGAGATGGATTGGCACTATGGCTGCGACAGTGGAGTCAAGCAGCAACAATTGTGAGGATGGCTGAAGATTAGGCAGTGTTTCATTCTGTTGTACATAGAGTCGCTTTGAGTTGGAAACAACTGGACAGCATCTCCCAGCAGCAGACACTGAAGGTGTTTAGGACCACACTGAGCCAGTGGGAGTCAGGAAATGCTGCAGAGGGTCAGTGACTGATTCAATTTGGGGCTGGGGCGAGGGCTGTGGGCACGTGAGCCTGAGGTTGTAGGCCTGGCTATACTGATGCCTTAATGGGAGGAGGAATGTGATGCTTCGCGTGTGAGGTGGTAGGTTTGTCCTCACTGTCCTTGCTTTCCCCTGGAATATTGTACAGATCTCCTGGATCATTGCCACCATGCCCCTTTTCTGCCCTTTCTCCCCATTACTGCCCAAGTAATGATACTGAAATTGCAGATGGGATTTTTCTCCACTTTTTCATTGACTCCCCACTGCACCAGGGCGAAGTCCAAACTCTCTGGGACCACACACAAGCTGTGCAGGCTCCAGTCCCTTCTCTGGTCTCTCCTCCCATGACACTCAACCTTCCACCCTGTCAAGCCACTGGCCAGTCCACGGACATGTTCATCTGCTCAGTTTGCCTTCTTCTCCCCCAGTTCATGTACTCCTACTTGGCATTGAAGCTTCTTGTCACCTCCCAGGAGCCTGTTGGACCCCTTCCTGCTGTCCTCGTCTCTGTCAGTACAGCTGCCCTCCTTACTACTGTACCATTGACCATGCCCCATCTGCTGTCCTTGATTAGGATAGGTCTTTGAGGGATCTATCCTGGGCTTTCACTCGAACTGAAGAAGGATTATTTTTTTTTACTTTATGCTCCAATGCCCTGCATTGTCAAGATTTGAAACTAACCCCGCTTTTCACCCTATTTTAGGTTTCTTCATTAGGCCATTTTACAAAATGATGCTGGGAAAGCAGATCACGCTGAATGACATGGAGTCTGTGGTGAGTATGACGGAGCCTCCCCCTGAAGGTTCAGAAAGAGTGGAGACTATGCTCATTGTCATGGTGATTGTATGGGTGTTGCCGTTCAGTATGTTGCAGCAAGGAACATTTGCTTTGAGAAGTTAATTATCACCCTCATTTTTGTAATAAGCAAGTCATTGTTCATATTTTGTAGAATCATGGTATTTGGGCAGGTATACCCAGTCACAATTACTGCTGCTTACCCAGGAATGAGACTTGTATGAACAAATTAAATCCAAGGGAAACCTGGAGACATTGTGGTAGCCAGGGTGTCCACCTAAGAGCTAATACTGAATGATTAGAGGTTCATCCACTTCCCCTCTGTTTTCTGACCTCATGCACATGTCAGGGGCAGAAGGCCAGAGCAGCAGGCAAAGGGAGGAACAATTACACAGGGCATCCTCAGCACTGCCAAGTGCGTGAACGCAACAACGTAGAAAGAAAACTAGGTAGAAAGTGAATGCTGCGAGAAGTTCTCTGACAAGTGGAAAATGATCTGGTTTTCATGTTGCATTTACTCATTTTACTCGTAAGGAGCTCTGGTGGTGTAATGCCTAAGGCATTTGACTATTAACCAGAAGGTTGGTGGCTCAAACTTACCATCTGCTCTGTGGAAGGAAGATGGAGCAATCTACTAGACAGATACATTTTAGAGGTGAAAGGGTTTTCTGTGGAGACAAAAATGGAAGCTCTTTCCCTAATGTACTTTCTGCTTGTTTTTCTCTAATTCACGAGCACCCCCGTATCTGCCTCAGGTCCGGGTGTGCCTGCCTATGTGCTGGTGTTCACACAGGACCATTGGGAAGCATTGCAGTCTTCTGTGTATTTGCAGAAACCCTCCAGGGCCCCTCAGCCTTGCTGTGATATCACCCATGTCTCTTACACCCGTGGGTATAGCAGCTGTTTCCTGGGCTCTGACTAACACTGCCCACTGACCGTCTACCCATCATCACTGCATGACAGGAGGGGAGGATGCTAGCCACACTTTTGAATGCACTTGGCTGATTTTGCAGTCGGGGGTAGGTTTGTGCTCAAAGCCATAGTGCCAGGCTCAGATTTCTGTTCAACTTTGGCCTTTTATTTGTGCTGTGTACTTTCATTGCTGCATAATGAGGAAGGTAAGAATGTACAGACTTCTCTGAAATGCTCAAAATTAATCGTATACCACATGGTGACAGTATTTTCAGTGCAGCAGGCATGTTCTTTTTTGCCTTCTCAGAGCCCATCTGGTCCGCAGCAGTAGAGTCCTTGTGCTGAGCAGAGATAGGTGATGAGGACACTCGTGACCGGCTCAGGCTTCTGATGTAGGGGCAGCCTCCCTGTGTGCCCAGGCCTGCTGGCACAGAGCAGTAGAGGCCCGGGGAAAGGACACAGCTTAACACCATTGGCATCTAGCTAGTTCGAACATCTTCCTGTTTCCTCTATCATCTTCACTCTTATAAGATGAGAGATGTTTGTTTTATTTGTTCATTGTGTTGAAAATAGACATAACAAAATATTTGCTGATTCAGCTATTTTTGCTTGTAGACTTCAGTGACATTGATTACATGTTGTGTAACCATTCTCACTGTCCTTTTCTGAATTAAGCCACCACCAAGAACATAAACTCAGTGCCCTCTAAGCAGCAACTCCCCCTTTTCCCTCTCTCCCAGCCCTGGTAACCAGGAGTCAACTTTGGTTTCTGTATGTATTTGCCTGTTTGATGTAAGTGGGATTCAGTAGTATTTGATTTGACTCATTTCCCTCAACATAACGGGTTCCACGTCTGTCCACGTTGTAGTGTGTAACAGGGCTTCATTTCCTCCTTGAAGACGAGAAGTCGTTTTTTACTCTCTCCCTGTTACGTTGTAGAGAACAACTTGTCACTCCTCAAACATTCTTCCATTTACATTTTACATTAAAAGGGAGAGAGTTGATGTGAGGTAGAGCGGGAAACCTTACCTTAGTGGGTAACGGCAATTCTTGGATGTTCTGGACAGAGTTACATTGTTGTTATGTGCCGTCGAGTCGGCCCCAACGCATAGCGACCCCGCCTTGGGTTTCCGAGGCAGTATCACTACGGAAGTAGATTGCCCCATCTTCTTTCCGAGGAGTGGCTGGTGGGTTTGAACCTCCAGCCTCTGGTTAAAGCAGTCAAATGCCTTAGGCACTATGCCACCAGAGCTCCCAGAGTTACATTAGAAGGGCTTAATTATTTAAAGCAGTCCAATGAGCTTGTAATTTGGAAGGAAAAAAGTTTGACTTTGATTTCTGTGTCATTCCTGTAGGATAGTGAATATTACAACTCTTTGAAGTGGATCTTAGAAAACGACCCCACGGAGCTGGACCTCATGTTCTGTATAGATGAAGAGAACTTCGGGCAGGTACGTGCGCGAGCTGCTCTTTGGTGTTTAGAGAGCATTTCTTTTTCCCCGGGCTGTAGCAGGACTTTCCTGGACAATTGAAACAGCTGTCAGGAGTTCCCTGTGTTAAGTATCATCTAACTGTATCTGTACTTTGTTGTCATGCCTGGAAGCCAGGACCCAATGACAGCCCTTTCTCTCTTCCAGCACAGAGTTAGAGGCATTCTAAGAGGTCTTTAGTGGTGTGCCTTAACACCTACTTCTAATCTAATGCAAATCCCAGTGTGAATTTTCACTTGTGCCTTGCTTTTAGAATTTAGTTCCTAAAAAAAATGGTGTCATGGTTTCCATTTTTAACCAGAAGTAGGAGACTGGGGGTGTTGGGGAGCTTAGTTTTTCTTCTGCTTTATGGTCGTATTGTCATGATGAAATGAGTCTTCGATGGGGCTCAGCCTCCTATGCCGTTCCTTCTTGCTCTGCACCCACACAAATGGTCATCAAGGCTGGATCAATCATCAAGGGGAATTTTAAAGGTAAAGTTGCCTGCCTGGAGTTTTCATCATCCTAAGGTTCTGGGGAATGTGATTGTCTTCTGCCTGAAACCTTTGATTCCCATACACACACACCCCTTGAGTAAGTGATGTGTATGGGATTATTCTCAAGATACTATCTGACCCTGGGACCCTCACAAAAGCCCACCAATATTTTCCATCTCTGAGACCAAATCTACATGATCTTGAAATTAATTCGATCATGGAGCATGTTTTAAGCTTTGTCATATGGGAAATACAACAGGTGGCCTCTCTGCTCCTTCATAGATCATCAGCACTCCACGATCAAAACGTCTGTTTCGGGTCTGTTATCCCTTAAAGCAGCTGTACTGATTCTTACCAGTGAGCTATGAGGTCAGACCCCTTGAAGTCTTTTTGGTCTCTCTAGTGTTTGGCTTAGGAGCTCTGGTAGCGTAGTGTCTAAGGCACTTGACTGCTAACCAGAAGGCTGGCAGTTCAAACCCAACAGCCACTCCTCGGAAGGAAGATGGGGCAATCTACTTCCGTATTATTACTGCCTCGGAAACCCAAGGAGGGGTCGCTATGAGTCAGGTCTGACTCGACAGCACATAACAACAACAACAACAACAACAGTGTTTGGCTTCTCATGGCTGCTAACTCAGTGTTTATTGAGCAAATGAGTGAATCGTCCTACCCTAGTGTAGAAAACTCAATGCTGTTACAAGGTCACGGAAGTCTGAAGGGTTGAAGAATCAAAGTCATTTTACTTTCAGTGATGATTTTCGTTTTCTTTAAGCTGAACAATGAAGGGCCCTAAGGGCCAGTGTTCAGAGGCTAACACCTCCATAGTCATCCTGGGGCTGGGGCTGCCTTTCACTTTTAACAGATGAAGGAAGAAAGAAGAGGAAGACTTCAGAATTCATCCTGTGTGTCAAATGCATAAAAAATCTTTTTTATGTATCCACTTACAAATAACCGTAAGACTAAGTTAAATAAAATAGTCTAGAAAACTGCAGTAAAACCTACAGAAGTCAGACCTGTGTAAGACAGGAGCCTGTCAGAGAAGGAAAACTCAAATCTATTCCACTAACAGAGAGCAATGGGAAAGTGCTAATGCACCCTGTCGAAGGCAGAAAACTTGTGGGACCCCAAAAACAAGGCAGACCTTCCCTGTATCGGCTCTCGCAGGTTTCAGTGCCCACGTCAGAAGCTGATGACCTGGAAAAGCTTCATTACTGTTAACTATACCTATTCTCATCTACTGAATAAAAACCAGACAGGATGTTGGGCCTCCTAAGTCAACTTCTAATAAAGATCCTGCTTGTCACAGCTCATGCCAATTATTTGTGAAAACGGTTCTCAAAACTCACTTAGTGCCCTAGGTTCTGTTGAGTTTTGAACAGAATCTGAGAGATGAATGCAGTGATCACAGCAGACCCATGCATGAGTGCTGACTCCTGGCCCAGTCTGTTCAGTCACTGTCTTCCCTTTTAATCACTGCCTGGCCTTTTGAGAGAGCTAATCTGATTGGCAGAGAGCTGATGTATCTGTTTTGCATTCTGGTAAGCAATTTAGACCATATTAAGCAGCCCTGTATTGATCCTGTCTCCCTTATCCAGTCTGTCACCAAGCCCTGTTCATTTTACCTCCTAAATAGTTCTCTCTCTCGTCTGCCACCATCGCCCAAGTTCAAAACACCATCTTCTCTCATAGTCTCTTATAGAGTCTCCCCACACCCACCTCCACCTTTTATCATGACAGTGTGAGCTTTTCAACATGTAAAAGTAGTCACGTCATTCCTCTGCTGGAAACCTTCAGGGGCATTCCACTGCCTTCAAGATAAAGACTCAAATCCTTAAAGTGTCCCCGGGCTCCTTCATGGCTTGGCTGCACTTACCACTCCCCAAGACAGGGTTCACATCACAAAGCTGCCCCTCCACATTCCTTATCTACCCCCACCCTGGCCTTCTTGAACACCCCAGCTTCTTCCTCCCCCGAACATTGCCCCACACTGTACCTTCTTTTGGGGACACACTTTGTCCACTGTCAGCTCACGTCTGAAGGCAGCACTAGGTCATGATAGGAGTCCCTACTGAGGCGAACAGTGATGCACTTGACTAGTAACAGAAAGGTTGGTGGTTTGAACCCACTCAGTGGCATTCAAGCTGGTGCTCTGCTTCCAGAAGGCCACTCCTTGGAAACCCTGTGAAGCGCAGTTCTCTGCATGCCTGGGTCACCATGAGTTAGCAGTGACTCGATGGCAGCTGGGAGGGGTGTGGTTCTGTGTGTGCTCTTTCACTACCTGGCCCGGTGCTGGTCCATGATAAGAACTCAAAATGGTGCTCTTGACCCAAAGAATGTGGACATCGATGACTTGCCTGTCCAAGCTTTTCACCTCTCAGCCCTCTGCCCACCTGTGGACGGTGTACTGCAGTTTACTCCAACCCAGGAGGAAGCCCATGATGCGCTGTGTAAAAAGTCAAGAATCATTCCTTTCTTTCAGAAGGGGAAAGCCAGTGTGTTTACAGGGGTCAACTGTACATGCCATCCATCTTCCTGGAGTGTGTGAAGCTCTTTTTTTCATTCTTTCCCCAATTAGATGTCAGCCCACGAAGTTCAGTGATAGCTGTCACTTTCCTGGTAATGGAACAGCAGCAATTTCTATTATTTTCTGGTTGGTGAGCTTCTGGAGCTGTAGGTTTCTGGGGCCCCCTATGAATTTGTTTCATGGGAAAGAGTATGTCCTACACACATATGCTCCTAGACACACACGTACATACGCTGTCCCCCAGGAGCGGGAGCCCTTTTACAGCCCCAAACTGGTCAAATCAGCTCTGACTCAATGGCAACCCTGTGTGGTCAGAATCGTGCTCCGTACGGTTTTCAGCGGCTGATTTTTCAGATAGATCACCAGGCCTTTTTGGGGTACCTTTGGGTAGCCTCAAACCTCCAGCCTTTTAGTTAGCAGTTAACTGTGTTAACTGGTTGCAGCCTCCTTTACACCAAGTGAACTCTTGACTGCAGGCCCATAGTGGCCCTGTAGGACAGAGTAGAACTGCCCCGTAGGATTTCCAAGGCTGCAGACCTTTACAGAAGCACTGTCTCATCTTTCTCCCACAGGTGGTTTCAAACAGCTAACCTTGTTAGCAGCTGAATGCGTTAACTACTACACCACCAGAGCTCCTCCTGCTCCTCTAAAACAAAAAACTCGCTGCTGTCAAGTCGGATCCAACTCATAGTGACCCCTCCTTGGGTTTCCAAGGCGGTATTGCTACGAAAGTAGATTGCCCAATCTTCCTTCAAGGGAGTGGCTGGTGGGCTGGTGGGTTTGAACTGCTAGCCTTCTAATTAGTAGTCAAATGCTTTAGGCACTATGCCACCAGAGCTCCCCTCCTGCTCCTTAGGGAACAATAATTAAAAAAAAAAAAAAAAAAAAAAGTGGGTTGGGGAAAGAGATTGAATTGAGTAGAGAGACAGAGACTGGGGTGAGGGGCAGAGCTGAGTCCTGGCAGTATTGCTGCTGCTTTGCAGGAAATTGTGTACCATGTTTTATGGCAATAAAGTTTAATTTTCAGAACTAAATAAAATGCATTAGAATTGAAACACTGGGTTGGGGAAAGAGATTGAATTGAGTAGAGAGACAGAGACTGGGGTGAGGGGCAGAGCTGAGTCCTGGCAATATTGCTGCTGCTTTGCAGGAAATTGTGTACCATGTTTTATGACAATAAAGTTTAATTTTCAGAACTAAATAAAATGCATTAGAATTTGGTCTCTGTGGTCTTGATGAATGTACCCTCTTTCTCCTCTTAAACACAATTGATTTCTTGAGAAATGAATAACATGAAAAAAAAGTTACTATACTCCATTATCGCTAACATATGAAGAATAATTAAAACTCAGAAATAACCGTAAAATCATCTGCCTTTAGTGATAACATCTTTAAAAATGTCACATCTTAACAATTTAAAAGCTTCATTAGACATTCCCTTGTGCAGAGAGCCCATTTGCTAGAAGACATTTCTGAATAAATTTTGTTTATCTCTCTTTTATACTAAGATGTTATTATTCAATTAATATGCAAAATAACTTCATGATGATGATTGTTGTTTCATCTTTGTAATTACAGACATATCAAGTGGATCTGAAGCCCAATGGGTCAGAAATAATGGTAACAAATGAAAACAAAAGGGAATATATTGAGTAAGTATACAGATATTTATAACCTTTTCATACACCAAATAGCATGTTTGGTTGACAAGTCTGTCAGACTGTTCATGCATGTTACGGTCATGAGTTTATTGGATGACAGCACAAGTTCCCTCGGGCATGAGCTACTGGGAAGTTGAATTGATTAGAAGTTCAACTTGTATCAGAGGAACCCTGGTGGCTCAGTGGTCGAGCACTTAGCTGCTGTCCGGAAAGTCGGTGCTTCATACCCACCAGCCCCTCTGCTGGAGAAAGATGAAGCAGTCAGTCTGCTTCCATAGAGAGTTACAGCCTTGGAAACCCCATGGAGCAGTTCTGCCCTGTCCTGTAGAGTCACTATGAGTCAGAAGCAACCTGAAAGCAACAGGTTTTACTTGTATCATGACTTCAATGAGCTGTCACAGGAACAAGTGGTGGAAGGAAGAGGGTGTATGTTATTGAGTACTATGGTGAATACTCTCTTGGGATATGTGGATATCTAGCAAAATTTAGAATTGCAGTAATAGAACACAATATAAATCACCAGTGGGGTGAACTATCAAAGATGAAACATTTCATCTCTTTCCTTCTTATGAAAACATAAGGAAGATAGTTCAAATGGATAGGAAGAATTCAACACATGCAGATATAATGGATAGTCTCTAATACTGGTAATTTTCTGAACTCAGTCAGCCTCAGTTGGTGGAACAGAAGGTTAAATTTTTGTAGAAGTCGCACTGTTAAGTAACCCTGGGACATTTCTATTATTCAGAAGGGCTTCTGTTAAGCATATTACTTTTCCTTTGAAAGATACGTATATGCTTCAAGCACACAACTCTGCATTATTCCACGGGTTTCCAGGTTGCCCTTGTTCTTTGCTAGTTTAGACTGGACCAGGGACAAAAGGATACAGTATCGTTTGGTTCCTGCGTCCTGGTTTCTGCCCATGTCAGAGATGATAGTGAGTGGCCTGAGCTCCTTCTTTGCACTCAGCGCTTGGTGTCAACATTTCTTCTCATTTGAAATTGGTAAGTGGACTGGAATTTGGAGAATTGGCTAAGGCACTGAGCACCTTTGAGTGTAACAAAGACCTGCTGTCCTTCTTAATTGAAACGAGATGGAGAATGTTTGCCATGCTTAGAGACCAT
>NW_006921616.1:10965939-11009485 GCF_000298275.1 Orycteropus afer afer | reverse complement strand
AGCATCCTTATTCTGAACTTGGAAAATCTCACAAGACACCCTTCCAGACACTGTGTCTGCGTTAGGAAGGTATAGATCTTGGATAGGTCCTCAAACAATGGTGTGCCCAGGGCCACTGGGATTAGAGTCCAAGGAGTCTGACACGTGAGATACATGTCATTGTCATGCCTCATTCTTTGCAGCAAATTCTTGTAGGCTTCAAACTTGGTAGGGGCTGGGGCTGGGCAGAGTTCCAGCTAGCTTCACTGTGAAAAAATTATGATTGAAATCACCAACTGTTCCCTGACACCTGCATTCCCCCAGTACAAGGAGAATGATACATGGCTGCTGGTGACGGCACAGCACAATAAAACCTGATAGGACTGAGCAGTGGCTGTGGAATCAGACTGGTCCTCGAGGGTCGTTGCCATGGCGCTGTCTCAGAGGCGGAGGCCTTTCTGACAAGGTCCTTATGCTATTGCAGATGAAATCCCTTAGACAGGATCCAGAGTGGCTTAGCTTAGCCTTCCAGTACATTCTCCACAACATGGTCACAGGGAAAACCGTTCCAATGAATATCAGTTACTTAAAAGGATCTTATACTCATTCTCCAGATGTTGGTATTAAGATATTCATGTCAATTGTCTTGCTAACAGAGCTTATTACATCAGTGATGACAATCAACACGTTGGATATGAGAATAAAATATCATATGACCAAGTATTTTGTGCTTGGTACTCTGCTAAAATTATTTCATACACCTTTATACATGTATGTATGTGTATATGTGTGTATGTATGCATGTACACACATACCATATACACATGAACACATATGTATTCGTGCCCCATGATTTTTTTCTCTTTTCTTTACATAATGCCATTTTTAAAACAACTTTGGTAAGTGAAGGCTTTGCTCTGAAAACCAAGGGCGTTCAGCATCATTCTTTTGAGGTCCACAGTGAGGTTTGCGCCTACCTGCAGGCGTTGCAGTTAGTGTGAAAGGTTCAAGGCCTTGGACCGTGGCCTTGCCTGTGCCGTTGTGGGGTTTCCTTCCTTCCCCTGCCTGACAGAGAGCATCGAGGTTGTGATGGGGAATGAGAGAGTCCTGGCCACGGTGTCAGCAGGTGAACACTGCTCCTTCTCTCTGCAGCCTCGTTATCCAGTGGAGGTTTGTGAACAGGGTCCAGAAACAGATGAACGCTTTCCTGGAGGTAAGTGTGCTGGCCGCTGCTCTGCTAGTGCCGTGAACAGAGGTCAAGGGGGTGTTTTCCTCACGCGGCTGGCGGGCTGGAATTGTTCTTGCACCTGGAGAGGGGGTTAGGAGTGGGGCCACAGGGGGAACATCAGGAATCCCACCTCACCTCTGCCCCGCCTCTGCAACCAGAGTGTATTGTTACCCAGATGCTGCCTTTTGTTTTGTTTTTTTTTAATTTTTCTGGTTCATGTTCTCTTGCCTTGCCTGTCTTGCCTTCAGTTTTCCATAACTGATTCTATATAGGACTTTTGGTGAACTTAACCAGGAAGGCCAGGCCCCCACAGAGGCCAGGACTGTTGTCCTTAGTTGTCAGGCTGTACCCACTGGAGGCTGGGAGACACATTCCTGCCTCTTGCTGAGGTGTCAGGTTCTGAGAACTTTAAGGACTCAGAGCTGAAGGGTATAAATGGCAGTTTCCAGTTATGCCATTCCTTCCTTGTAGTGATGGCGTCCCCTTCAAACATTGTGTCTATCCCCTGCCCATCCTGCATGGCTATCTTAAAAACTCCTCGCAGACTACCTTCCTATGCAGATATGTATAGAACACAGTTCCTTGAGCTGGGCTTTTTTTTTTTTTTTTTGTACCAAGCCACCTTGTGCCAGCTTTCACCCTGTTTGAGAGGTGACACTGACACTTCTCATATAAGCTGCAAAAGCTGGAATCTATGTAAGAAAGAAACCTGTCAGAGAAGGAAGACTTAAATATTTTCCACTAAAATTGGGCAAGAGAAAAATGGTAAGACTGCACCCTATCAAAGGCAGTCCTGTCTGGTTCCAGCTCACAGGTTTCACTGTATTTCATGTCAGTGAGGCCCCAGGCAGTATATGAGGCCCAAGTAGAGGCATCTTTTTAAAAAATGTCTTACTTTGGCCAAAAGTAAGTTTAAATCTTCCTCATGGCTGGTTTTGGGCGGTAGAAGTGGTTAAGTGCTCAGCCACTAACCAGAAGGTTGGCAACTCCAACCTAACCCTCAGGCACTTCAGGAGACAGGCACCCCGGTGAATGGCCACAGCTGTGAAACTTCAGGGAGCAGTTTTATCTGCACATGTGAAGCTACCACATCATCACTTGTTACTTAAAAGATAGCATGGGAAACACAAGTGCACGTTTTTAATTTCTACTGAAGGGACAGAGTTCCCACTTGGTGCTGGTCACAGAAGCTTGCCCCCTAGCCAAGGCCAGGGGCTTGGTGCCATTTTTGTAGGAGGTGGACATACTTGAGAGCAGTGGGTCTGATGCCACGTATGACAAGCCCCCACCAGGTGAGCCGCACTGTGGAACCCCCAGCTTCATAGCGTGCAGGGCCCTGAGGTGCTTGCACCCTCACTCCAGGTCATGCCTAGCTGTGTGAATGGCAGCAAGAGCTTGGTCTTCTGTACCTCAGTCTCTCCACCGGCCTAGGCTGCTACTTTTGCATTTCATGTCTGTGCCTTCCACGAGTCATGTGTGAAAATGTTCTGTTGCATGTCTAGGGCCTGTGTATTTCAGGGCTGCTAACTCACAGCAATGTGTCACATGTGGCTTTTGGGATCCACCTGCTAGTAGGACCCCACCTTTTCATAGGGTTTCAAATTTTACTCAAGTTCTTGAATACTCTAGATTATGCTGTTTTCCACTGTGCTATGTTTTTATTGCAATTACAGCAATTTGACACCATCATGGATACAGCAATCATCAGCTTAAAAAAATGTCTCTTTTTCTAAAATTTTTTTTTTAATGCATTTCCCAGCTCAACAAAAAGAAATTTGTTTTGCCTTTAAAACTTGTCTCTTTCAAGGAACATGTTTAGGCTGATTTTTTTTTCTTCTGTTTTTACTTTCAGGGATTCACAGAACTGCTTCCTATTGATTTGATTAAAATCTTTGATGAAAATGAACTGGAGGTTTGTATTGTGAACATCATTTACTGTATAGAAGATAAAAAGTATCTCTCGTTATCTTACGAGGTTTTACTGTTCTCTGCTGCATGCTATCCTAAGGAGTAAGTTGTGATGAATTTGATTCCATGACTCTTGTCTATGGGGCTCATTTGTTTGCTGAGTTGAGGGTAAGGAATAGCAGAAGTAGATGGCTATGGATCTTTGCCCGTTAGAAGGCAATTCTGGCACATGATAGGTGAGCACAGACCCATCCCCTGAGCTGGTTCGTGGTCTTGTGCACACCTGGTAAGGAAGCTGCGTCAGGTACAGCCGAGGGTTAAGCACTCCTTTGGGGTGTCAGTCCCCTGCTTACAAGGCCCCCCTGGCCAGGGGTCCTAAGCTGCCTCTCCATCCCTACTGTGGCAGCTAAATGGGGGGACTTGGCTACACAAAGTGGGGGTAAGCATCTCCTAGGGGCTGGAGACAAGCTGTCTAACTAAACTTAAATAGGAAAAACACCAGACGGCAAGGGAGTAGCAAAAGCAAAAGGTGGTTTAATGGTTTAATGATTGTCTGCTTCAGCTGCTTTGTGTGACTGAGGTGTGAGAGCTTGCAACCTGAGAACAGGGCATTTCTGACCCTTTCGTGAGTGGCAAGAAGCAGAAGGAAGCCTGAGACCGCTGAGAAGCTGTTGCTGGGGCTTAATTAGCCATTTGTCCAGCAATTATCATAGACTGGCTTTCTGTACTTTTATCTTAAGATGAAACTTCAAGGCAGATGATGGCACAGAAATCCTATAGGGTCCGCCTTGTAGGTGAAGGCGGTGACCTCACAAGCTCACCCGGTGAGGTGCTGGCAGAGGCCGGGCAGGAACCTGGCGCCTAGGCTCTGTTTCATTCTCTCTCCTTGTCTCTGGTGTCTCTACAGGACTGTCATACTCCATTTTTTTCACAGAGAACTTTCCCTACTGGCAAGTTACATAATTAAAAAAGCAAACCTCCATGACAAGTCCAGGCATCAATGCCAGCATCAGTACAAGGGCACAGGCCACTGAACAGTTTAGGTAATTTCTTGTCACCTGGCTGGATCAGGCTCGGGAAGATGCGTTCTGGCTGTCACAGTGCTGATTCTTTGGAGTTGAGGGCAGATATTTTTAAATATGGTGATAGATAACCACTCAGAAAGGAAAACGTTAACCAGGATGAAGTGCATATGTTAATGGAGCTTAAAGCCTTTGAGTGCCTGGTTAAGACTAGAGAGGTAGAGAAGACTGTGATTGACCTGGGGCTTTTATGGCCAATGTGAAATGGCATGGCTTTGTCCAAGCTTGGAGTTGGGTCACCCCCGTGCTCATGATGTCTCTTTGGTGTACGGTGGCAGGTGACATTGGGCACACATTTCCACCTGCACTTGTTTTTACAAATTGCTTTGCACGCTGGCAGAACTCTGGTGTGACTGTTCATCTTTCCCGCCCTGCCTCATATACACACGGTCACTTTCCTTATAGCTGCTGATGTGCGGCCTCGGCGACGTGGACGTGAACGACTGGAGACAGCATTCTGTCTACAAGAATGGCTACTGCCCAAATCACCCTGTCATTCAGTGGTTCTGGAAGGTAACTGCAGGTCTCCGGGGGCCTCCCTGGTGTGGCAGGAGCCACAGGGGTCACTCCTTGCTCCATGTGCCCCCCACACACACCGGGTTAGATCTGAGGGCTCCGTGCTCCCTTCTGTAGTGTCACTTGAGGGCTGACACTGGAAACTGGGGAGTGCTACATTCACACTGGGGGCAGAGAGGAGGCCGAGTGAGCCAGGAGACAGTCTCCCTGCTGCTTGTCTGCATCCCTTACGGACAGCGAGGCCTTGAGTAAGGCGGCTTCCCATCACAATGCACTGTCCTCCTTAAGCTGCTGCCTTGAAGTTGCTTTTATCTGGAGAACCCAGAGAATAGGATGGTTGGAAAAGGTGCTACCTGTGCTCAGATCTGAAACCAGCCCACCCGAGGGAGGGCAAGAAGGGCAGGCTTCTCAGGCAATCCCAGACTTTGGCTCTTAACTTTTCTTTTTTCTTTTTTTTTTTTTTAAAAAAAAAGTGCTGTTTAATTCACTGTTCATTTAGGAATGTATCTGGGTGGTTTATTGCCCCCTTCTGACCCTAAGTGTTTTGTTTTTTAAATTTCGGTGAAAGTTTACAAAGCACATTGGTTTTCCAATCAACAGTTCATACACATTTTGATTCTTGACATTGACTGCAATCCCCACAGTGTAACACATTGTGATCTCTCACTGAGATCTTCCCACTTCCTCCCTGTCTTTCCCATTTCCATTTGGCCTTCCTTCCGGTCCCTTCCTGCCTTCTGAGCTTTTTATCTCTGGACACATGCTGCCCTCTGAGAACTTACTTTCCCAAGATGCCATTTTCTGGTAAAAACTATTTTCCCTGTTTTTTATTAATTCCAACCAACATTTTGAGCTTTCCTGTGTCATGCAAATGTTTTTATTCCACTCAACTTAAGAGGGAAGTGAAACCAGAATGAGTGGGTGCAAAGGAGATTTGAGTTGAGTTTAAAATTCTAGGTCTTTTTAAAAGGATGATTGTTTACTTAGAGGAAAAAAGAAATCTTCTAACTTGTTTTAATACTAGAAGTCTATTATTAATAGTATTTCAAGTGCCGGACGAAGTCGAGAGAAAAAAAACAAAGAGCTGGTTCTTTGTAAGCCCTTATCCCTGTCCCACCCATTGATTTTGGATTCTTTTTCACTGCAATTCAAATAACATTACCAATGAAGCCAGTGAAGTTTCCGCTAGCATTCAGACATGGAAGACAGGCACATGGTTTAGAGGTCTGTGCTTCCCTCTCCCCACCCCCTTTTTTTTCCTTTTATCGAATGTTACCTCAGAGAATTGGTCTGCATATGAAATCCCATCTCGCATGCTCATGGGTTCCCTGGCATTCATGGCTCCCTAAAAGTCTTTATAATTGGCTTATGGGGAGCTGGCACAGCTTAACACTCAGAAACACGAGCTTGATGCCATCAGGAGTTGGCTTTTTATGTCATTTATTTGGACATATTGGCAGAAGGAGAGAGACTCACTGTGATCTCTCACTAAGATTACACAGGTCAGGATGGGGTGGCCAGGTTTCAGAGTCAGCCCTCTAGATGAACAGGTGAGTCCTGCGTGCCTGCCCCACAGCCGTGTGTGTGGGTCTCGTGGGGCTGCGCTGACCTCCTGCCCTGTTCCAGGCGGTGCTCCTGATGGATGCTGAGAAGCGCATCCGGTTACTGCAGTTTGTCACGGGGACGTCCCGAGTGCCCATGAACGGATTTGCCGAACTTTACGGTGAGCACCATCATTTTGGGCCCAGGTGCCCTCCTGTGACTCTAGCCTAGATATGGCTGTGTCCCTGGATGACTCTGCCTCTTGGGCCCTAAGACAGGGCTACGACACCTGTTCATAACAGTGTCACAGCAAGTTCCCTAAAAGTACAGGTAGTCCCTGACTATTCGGGCTACTGCAAACCACGCTTACTACCATCTGTCTGGGGGTTTGTGCATCCTGTTGTTAGTAACACATACTGCATACAGTGTTGCAGCAAGTAATCGTGTCTGTCATCATTCTCAGGTGTTCAGAGACAGACAGTATTTGTAAAGATACTGATAACGAAAGGTAATAATAATGGAAGCTAAAAAAAAAATGATGTTCAACTTAGGTCAGAACCAACTTAGGTCAGAGTTGATGGAATGAAGCCCCGTTGTAAGTCAGGGACGGCCTGTACTTCACACAGGTACCTGTGCCTGGGCGTCAAGCTCCTGTCACCTTTATGTAAGGGCCCTACATCCCCAGGAAGCCAGGTTTAGTCTTCTTTTAATTTTGTTTTTGTTTCGCTTTCTTGGTGCATCTTCAAAAACTAGGCTTTACAGAATCACCCATGTAATTATAAACAGGAGTAACCTTAACAGGGCCCATCACCTCCAGGAAGGAGGATTTCACAGTACTTACAATAGATTGTTTTTTTTTTAAAGTCAGTCTTCTCTGTAAACCAAAGGTCACCTTTCTTTTTCCTTTCCCACCCAAACCCCTTTTACATGTAAACTTCCAGTTTTAAGGACTGTGGGCTGTTGCAGTTCCATATGTCATGTGGTTAAACTGGGCGAGAGCCCACTCGGAAGCCTTGCAGTCTTTGTGGTGGCGAGGTGCAGCCCTTGCTTCCTCCAGCATTGAATACTACGTCGTAGCAGACGGGGGGGGGGGGGCCCTCCGGACGGAGGCAGGCACACCCTGCCCCGGTGTGGCCCTGATGGGGCCAAGCATTCTCCTGCTCCCCTGTTGGTCTGCAGTCGTAACTCGGCTGTGTTCTGCTGCCCTAACCCCTCTGCCCGTTAGTTTTTGTTTTCTTCTTTCCTCCAGGTTCCAATGGCCCTCAGCTGTTTACAATAGAGCAATGGGGGAGTCCCGAAAAGCTGCCCAGGGCTCACACGTGGTAAGTGGCAGAAGCCCCTGCGGTCAACACAGTACTTTCAGTACTTAGCCGTGTGTAGTGCTGGGCTGGGGGTTACACACTGCCACATGCTTCCCACCCCTCGGTGGCTTCGTGGTGTTGCCAGGCGCTTCGGGTTGGTTTTGCCTAAAGGCAACCCCATGTCACCTAGTAGAGCTAGGATGTTCTTGGCTGTAATCTTTACAGAAGCCGATTGCTAGTTTTTTCACCCATGGAGCTAGGTGGGTTTGAACCATCAGGCTTGCAGTTAGCAGCCAAGCTCTTACTCATTGCACCACCAGGGCTCCTTCATAAAGAGCTTAGAATTTTCAGTGACAATGACACCAATGAAAATGGAAATTGTGTGGTAATAGCAGGGCTTCGTACCTGCTCGTTCATATATACATATGAATCATCTGGAAGTCTTATTCAAATGTAACAAAATCTGGGGTGGAAATGCAACTTCTCATCAGGGAGTCAAACCAGAACGGGTCCTAGCCCTGGGTAACTCCAGCAACACGCACATCAGCATTTACACAGATCCAGTATGTTTGGCACCAAAAGGGCTAAACCTTCCATACTACAGCAATTCTTCCTTGAAACCCCCTCCTGCCCTAATTATTCTGGGCAGCAGAGATTTCACTATATAGTCGGTATATACAGGTGTGGCAGACACTGCCCTAAAAGCAGATTGAGTTTTTACCCAAATGTTAAATTGGTTGTTTAGAATTTAGAATAAAATTACCTATAGAAACATGTTGTTGTTATGTGCCATTGAGTCAGAACCAACTCATAACGACCCCTCCTTGGGTTTCCGAGGCGGTATCACTACGGATGTAGATTGCCGAACCTTCCTTCCGAGGTGTGGCTGGTGGGTTTAATTTAAAAAATCCTCCATGCCCGTCAGTAAGCCATGTGATTCCCTGGAATTGAGTAATAATGCCAACGTTTCGGGGGCGCATAAACCTGAGCGATGACGCTGTGCCCCGGGGCGAGCTGTGGGCAGAGGCCTTCCCAGGATGTGAAGCTGAGGAGGAGGGAGCTCCATGGTTTACTCTGCAGAGCTCCCTGCCACACACAGCGCAGTCTGTGCAGTGGGCTCTTGGGAGTGTTCCATGAGCTCTGGCCTTACTGATCCTAGCCCTCCTTGATCCCTCCGGTAGGTCTTCCCGCACAGGCTTCTGTGTTTTGCTCTCTGGGAAGCGGGCCTTCTGGAATGGTGAGCCACTCACGCAGACAGCCCTGCTTTTCTCAGTTGCCTCCCAGAGGCCATGTCGGCCACTCTGAGCTTAATAATGCAACTGAACACCTAGTGCAGGAAACGCCCACCCTGAACAAGCAGCGCTGGTGCAGACAAAACTTGCCTGAAAATGTGTTTGCGAAAATGGCTGTGAAGGGTTTCTGCTGCTGCTCCATTCCCTGGCCTCCCCGAAAGAAAGGTGTTCCATTCATGCCATTCTTCCGACTCCCCCAGTGCAACGAATATAGTGGTCCCTGCCTAAGACGTGTATGCCCGCGTCCCTGCTTTTGTTCCAGGGGGACAGTACTTTGGTAGTTGGGAGCTTTGATTCCAAACAGTATCGGAGTCAAGTGTGGCTCTCTGGGTTCTGATAGGAGTAACTGGGCAGCACAGATGGTTAACGTGCTCAGCTGCTACCCAAAGGTTGGTTAAGATCTGAGTCTGCCCAGAGGCACCTTGGAAGAGAGGCCTGGAATTCTGCCTCTGAAAAACCAACCTTTGGAAACCCCGTGGCTCACAGTTCGACTTAGACACATATACGGGTCACTGTGAGTCTGAACTAACTCCATGGCAACTGGCACTGGTGGATTACCATACCTTTGATTTCACAGGCAGCTGACACTGAGCCAAACCCCAGGACTACTGGTGGTGTTGCAGAACCCCAGACTCCTAGTGCTAGTAATGAAGAGCACGAATAAGAGCTAAATCATTACAGCCATCATCTGGGGGACAGGCACTTGTACTACGTGCTTTACTCATGTGGGCCTATTTAACGTTTTTGGCAACCGTGTTTTACTTCTGTTATCCTTGGGAGCTTGTAGTATGCTTACCCATGACCACACAGTTTAGAAATGCACAAAGCACAGCATTTGAGCTCTGCCCTGCCTGAATTAGAATCTGTACCTTTCACCAGCCACATCACACATGCTGACTCCATTGATAAGGCTCACTCTCTCCTTCGACCGTTCAAGGAGAAGCCACTGATGTGGCGTATGGTCAGTGCCCACTGTGGTCCTGTTGACAGATACTTCTTTATTTTTCTCGTTGCCATCAAACCGATTTCAAATCATGGCAACCCCGTGTGTGTAAAGTAGAACTGTGTTCCACGAGATTGTCAAGGCTGTGACCTTTAGGAAGGAGATGGCCAGACCTGTCTTCCGAGGCACCTCTGGGTGGGTTTCAGATGGTAGTCGAGGGTGTAACTGTTTGAGACTTCTCTGTGGATAGACATCTTCCTGTTGGATGTTTTCTATCTTGCCATCCACATGCTTCAGCCACTACCAGAAAACGGGGCTGTCAAGGTGAGCTGTCCAAACTCAGTGGTTCTCAGCCGTGGCTGCAAGTTGGAACCACCTAGAGAGCTTTGAAAAACACACTGATGCCACGGTCCAGCCCCAGAGATTGAGACTCGGTTGAGGATGGGGCCTGAGCACTGGGATGTTAGAAGCTCCCCCAGGTGATTCTCATGTATGGCCAGGCTTTTCTTTCCTCCATAGTTTATGTAGCTGCTTTGGTGTGGGCAGTTTCCTGGCTGGAATTTGTATTTTGGCACTCAACATGGTTGGCCAAGACTTGTTCCTCCTCTCTCCCAAACACCAAATGGCCCCTTTGCAGATCCAGGAGACGCTGTTGTGATTGAAGAATAACGGTTGCTTGTTACCACCCCTCTTCCTTTTGCAGCTTTAATCGCCTTGACTTACCTCCGTACGAAACCTTCGAAGATTTACGAGAGAAACTTCTCATGGCTGTGGAAAACGCTCAAGGATTTGAAGGGGTGGATTAAGCGCCCCTGCCTCGGGGTGGTCGTTCATTGAGCAAGTTCGCTTGCACTTTTGCGTTTTCCTCACAGACTTTTGCAGAGATGATGGCGGGCGCAGGGTTGCGCAGCGTGGGGCTCCTGGAGCAGAACCTCGTCCCGTGCACTTGCCCGACTTGAGAGGTGGGAGCCGGTCACAGCGTGTGCTCCTCCCTGCGTCCTCCACCTCGAGTTACCAACTGGCTGACGTGTACACTAATGACCTTTCAGGAGGACTTAATCTATTTATGTTGTGCCTCTGTAGGCAAAGCCCTTAATAAATATTTTACATACTTTCTAATGACAATGAATGGAATTAATCACTACAGGTATAGTATTACAACTCATGTTTACTTTTTTAAATGATTTAGACCGATTTTCAGATTTTATTTCATTACGATTAAAGATGTCTCCTGTACTTGGAAAGTGAGCTTTTTTTTTTTTTTTCCTGAATTTCCTGCCAGGCTTTGTGTCTATGATGTTTTTATTGTTGAAGTCCTTTGACACTCCCACCCTCTACTTTATTAGAATCAGAAGACTGATCTTTGTCCAGAAACCTGCTACAGACAAGTACTTTGAGAGAACATGATGCATCATGTTATTTTTTTCCATACCCAGGGAGGATGAGAACAAACTGGATATTACGTTTTGTTTTGTTTTTTGTACAAGCTTGGCATAACAGCTACAGGCTGAGAGAATCATAACATAGCATGCCAACTTTATGTTGACTCGAGAGGAATTACACCATTATTCCTTAGAAGTAATTACGTGTGCTATGACACATTTGAGACAGGGTTGGACTATCCGTTCTCCTGGGAGAGATTGCTGAACCCTTCCTGATGTTGTACAGTCACCCTTTTATTATATTTTCCTCTTTGCTGTTTTGAATGAAACTTGGCCCTGCTCAATTTGAAACTGTGGAAACCAGCTTCGTCTCGTCTCCTGTGTGTATGCATTTGCTAACGGTCGCCAAATAACCCATTTTCATTCATGCTGACCCGATTCTGAAGGCACTTTATGTCCTCCGTGGAGGTCACGTCTGGTTTTGTTTTCGCTTTGTTTTTTACCGTAAGCATTAAATGTGACGATGAGCTCTTCTCTCTGCACACGTCCTTCTGGTGCGCTAGCTGTCCATTGTGCATCTGGCTGCTGATGTTTAAAACCCAGATGCAGAGCTGTGCCTGCAGACCCGTCCCTGCCAACTGTTGTGTGATATCTACTCAGCTCCCGAGATTTATTTGATAGACATTTAATCTAACCAAGTTTTGTTACCTATGATGTGTTGCATGCTTAAATACTGTGCACTGAGTTGTAGCTACTGTGCGCTAGACAGAAAGGGAGCAAGAAGATTTGCTTGGCTCCACGGAAGTCCAGCGTTTAGACTGGTAGTGGTGTAGGACATCCTCAGGTGCCTGTGCAATTTGGTTCTTTGCCACTTTGTAAGTCTGGAAAGTTGTTGTTACCGGATTCTGTTGTTTTGAGGGAATGTCTGAGATAGTCTGGGAGGTCAGCTGTCATGATTTCCTTTTTAGCCCATACTGTCCCACACCGTGTCATGGCATTTAGGACACGCTGGAGATTTGATCTCGTGCCATTTGTGGACAAGACAGAAAGGTGTGGTTTCAGGAGTCCCACTGGTTGCCTAAGAAGGACCTTAAGGTGTAAGGAAAGACTGAGGACCTGGCCAAGGGTGTTTGTGGTCATAGGAAAAGCTGAGGACCCAGCCATGGGTGTGTGGTGATCAATGAGTTGTCTGAAGGGGTGCAGACACCTGAAATTTCTCATAGAAGACTTCTGCAGAGCCAAATACCAGCTCCCTTTTTATATTAGTTTAAAAACGTCCAATGATAATCACATACCAAGTTAATATCAAGAACAATATCACTCATTATTTTTTACCTGTTGGTGGAATGTTTTGCCCTGTGGCCAAGCTAGCAAATGTCTCGTAAGTGGCAAAATCGCCCTTTTGTGACCCTCATCATCCTGAACGTTTTCTTTTTCGGAATCGTGCTGAAGCCCAAGCTGAGCGGTGTGCTCTGCTGGTGTCTGAGAGAGAGTGTGAGGTTACAGAGAGAGCAGACCAACCATTCTAGGAACTGGGCTCCCTCTGTCGTTCTGTAAATTGTGTGTTCAGAAAAGAACGCCCACTAAAAGCAAATTGGACAAAGTACTTAAAGTGTTAATGAAAAATCATTCTAAGTCCTAAACCAAGAACAGATGAGAATCATCAGAACATACCCCTCTGAACACTGGAAAGAGAGCAATTGTGAGGGACAGACAGTTCAGCCCATCTACCCCTTAGTGACACCTGATTTTAATGACAACTGAATATTGCTGGGCTTGGAGGTCTTCTTTTAATGAAAGTAAGATTCACTGTTATTAGATTCTCAGTGTTCCACCATTTGTCTGAAATTGCCATAGATCTTGTTTCTGAGAAATCTTGATGACCACACCCCATCATCTTCAGGACGTACGTAATTGCAGGTGGCAGGCAAGACAGTGTGCAGCCTAAAGAGTAGGTTGCTTGGTCATTGCTGGGTGGCTGCCAACCTGCCCTAGGAGGAGAGAAGTGTTGCCTGTTTCAGGCTGTCCTGAGCAGCCCATGCTGCTCCGTGGTCCAGGGTCTCTCTAGTGTCTGTTTCCTGCCCACCACAGGAATTACATCACGCAGGTTCCTTCATTCCCTGCAGCAGGGCCAGTTGTTAAAGGACTCCTGAATCACAGGGCTAAGAAGGTAGTTCCAAAACTTACCATGTTGTGTGATGAAGGTCTGTGAACACCTGGAGCTCCTGAGTGTTCTATCCATACTCCTGTCGGCCAAAGGATGGATTTGGAAATTCTGTCTAGTGGGATTAGCCTCTGGAAGGGACATGAGGAGGCATCAAGCTGTGCCTAGTTGTGTCCATTTCATTGCTTTTCTCTTTTTTTTTTTTAATGCCTAAAACATGACCGTAGTTTACTTTTCTGTGGCAAGTCTTCTGACAAGTCGCAACAGCATACAACGTGTGTTTAATTTTGGTTTCCTTGTTAGCCACCTAAGCTCAGGTGGCAAATGATACAAAGCCACCTGACAGGACTTACTCCTCCCACTTACGGACACAGTGACAGATTCTGAAAAGTGGTTTGCAAAACGTTTGAATCAGCCTGCACCCCATATTGTTAAGCAGACCGTGTATGTACCATTGTTGTTTGACCTTGCCAGATCCAGTTTGGTTGTCTTGAAAGCCAAGTTCATAGGCAGCAAATCACTAATTGTCGTAGCAGTGACTGACGGTTTAAGAGTTCCCTTTAATGTTTCCCTAAGAGTCCCATATCTCGCCTTTGGAATTTTAACATCTCTAAAGAGAGCCTGGGTTTGTCCATTCTTGAGCCCCTCACCACCGGGCTAGCTCTCCTCTTTCTTTGCCTCTCTCCTCCTGGGCCTGATTCTGTCACTGTACTAGGAGAGAGAGGTGGGGAGGTGCTGTCTGGCATCATTTTCTGACTTGCCAGTAGGAGGTGCTGCTGTGCAGGGTAACCACCTGGCTGCTCCCTTTCCGACCCCAGAAGATCACGCACTACCTCTGTCCTTCAGGCTTTGGGGTATGCCCTGAGAAGTCGTGTCAAAACTGCCAACTTCAGGTCTGAGATGCGTTTAGAAAAATCCTTATAAACCCCACTTTGTACTTTAGATTTTAAAACTGGGAAGAAAATGTGATATACTTTGGACCACTTGCTTTTATTTATATAAGCCTTAATGAACAGTGTATATATATATTTGCATACATACATCCCCACCCCAGGTGTTTCCGTATATCAGAAAATGCTGTAGCGTTAGGACACAAGCCGGGATCGTGTTTTACAGGAAGAGATAGCTTTGTGTTTGTGTGGAGTTTTCCAAGAAAACCTCTCGTCAGATAGTCATCCTTCGTTTGAGATGTTATCACTCAAGGCAGTGCATGTTAGAAAGGCATGTCTTTGCGTTAGCTGGTTTCATGTTTGTAAGGAGTAGTAACAGGAGTCTAACCACATCGCCTGTGCCCACCACCCTCTGGTACTGCATTCTCAACCTTGTATCCGGGCATCAAAAGCCTTCCTCTTGGCCACAGCCATTGACATCATGTTCCTGTAGAAGCCGATTGGGTCCTCTTTTCTCAGACGAATGTCACCTAGATTGTCACGGTTTCCTTCATGTTAACTTTGTTATTCCTTTACTACTACATATGTAAGATATATATACATATATACGTGCATATACTGTCCAAATATATATGTATATATTTATATAGCATTTTTACGCCTTCACTGAGTAATCTGGTTTCAAAAGGAAGTGGGAATTTAGTCCCTTGTACAATTTTCTCCAAGCTGTGTCCTTACTATTCTGCCCCTCAGTGCCCGAGAAAACCTCAACCAGATGATGCCAGTTTGCTGTCATTTCTTAATTCAAGATCTGTTATCAAATGAAACATGAACAAAACAGTGACTTTTAAGGTGAAAAGAGTTTCAAGCATTCCAAATGAATTCTCAGTGTTTCATAACTTTTTAATATAAACCACCTCCTAATAGGAAGCCAAGTACTATTTGATACACTGGTTTAAAAAAAGAAAAACTACCTTGAAATTTTTTAAAGACAACTTACGGATAATGCTCATTTTCACAGTGGGAATAGCTTTAAAATAATGGTGAAATTTGATACACACTGCAAAAGTTTTGTTTAAGGACAAATCCTTTTTTGCTTTTCATTTTCCTTAAGATCTAAAGAGAAATTGTAGCTTGTTTTCCTGACAGCAGAAGAGTAATGTGACACCATGAAGTCATTGTAATGAAGTGATGCAACTTGTCAAATATTTAATAAAGAATTATGGAAGCTGGAAAAGTTTCTACATCGAGTATTATGGATTGTCTCATTGAAAGCCTATTCGTGAATGCATCATTCTGATTGTCGCAGAGAGATTGAACGCCTGCAGATCCCAATGTGTTCGTTTCCTTCATCTCCCTATAAGTTTTCCCCACCTTTAAAAACATCACCAAAGTATGCCCAGAACACATGGCTTAAGATTCATGAGAGGATACACACTTACTCTTATCTGTGTGCTGTTTTGTCTTTTTATCACACTTGAGATCCACTGTGTGTTAACACTTATATAATCCATATTGGTCTGTTCCTAAGGCATATCTTACCCCTGGGTTTTATCCAGCTCATGCTCCTCTTGGGTGAAAGTTAATGAGACCTAGTGGAGTCCCTGGGTGGTGCAGAAAGGTTAACACACAGCTTCTAATCAAAAGCCTAGAGGCTCAGCTCCCCAGAGGTACCTGGGGGGGGGGGGGGAAGACTTTGCCCTCTGCTTCTGAAAACTCAGCCACTGGAGACCCTGGAGGACACAATTCTACTCTGATGGGCGTGGGTTTGCCATGAGGTAGTCCACCCAACAGTAGCTGGTTAAGCAAGCCCGGGGTGGTTGTCAGAAGGAAGATGATAGCAAGATCCAGCCTGGGGCCAGTTCCCAGTTAAGGCTCGGTGGCACTGTCCCTTGTGCCAGTTTAGTCCACTCCAGGCACTAGGCTTTCCGGGGAACAGCCCGCTCCAGTCAGACATTCCACAGTTGTCTGAAGGTGGAGGAGCCACACATGCATCCCAGTGCACAGTGTCCTACCTTTAGCTTTCACGTTCAGTCTGGACAAGGCCAAGCTGAAAACTGCTCATTTCCTAGTTTGGGAAACTGAATTTAAAACTCCCATAAGAGGTTATTAACTGCGATGTCTCCCAAATGTGTGGTTTTCCTGTAACCATGGCGGTGCAGCCCTCACTCCTCTCACTGTAAACAATGCTGACTGCCACTGTTTGTTTTGCTGGTGTGCTTACCTTCATCCTGTACAGCACACCCATCTGTCTGCAAGTAAGCTCTTCCCTGAGGAAGAGAAAGATTGGGTTGTGGTGAGGTGAGCAGAAAACCTTTGGGTGAAAGCCTGGACCCCACCACCACCATGCCTCCTGGGAGCCCCACTCTGCCCTGTGAGGAAGTGCAGGGTACGACTGAGGAGGCTGGGTGCCCTAGCTCACCCTTGTCCCTCATGTCCAGCTAGCTGGTTAGTGGCAAAGGGGTTCCTCAGAGGACAGCAGGCCTAAGCTGAGGGTGAAAGGGCAGGAGGAGGAACTGAGCCCAGCCTGAGCTGCAAGGCACAGGGACAAGACAACCAATCTTGCCGGCAGAGGCCATCACTCCTCACAGAGCCTCCTGGTAGACAGGGCCCTCAAGCTCAGGATCCTTCTTCCTCACAGAAATCCAATGAGCAGCCAACCTCCAAGACCACCTGCCAGACCCAGCCTTTGATAGAGGAGCCAGCCTCCTCAGAGTCAGTGAAAAATGACAGCCACATAATGCCATGGCCAGAGGCTGTGTAAAATGTGATCTTTAAAAGCCCAGAGAAGAACGTGGGGAGAAACTCCACCCAAAAGAAGAAAGTATTTAGTTTAGCAAAGTCAAGGAGGAGGAGAATTGAATAAATCAACCAACAGGAGCCTTCAAGAGAATCCTGTAATATGGACAAAACTCTCATCTCAGCAAAGCCATGTTCAATGCCATTTTCTCCCTCAGGAGTAAAGACAGCTATGAGCCCCAAAGCACAAAACCAAACTCACTGCCATGGAGTCGATCCCGACTCATAGCTACCCCTCCTTGGGTTTCCGAGGTGCTATCTCCACGGAAGTAGATTGGCCAGTCTTCAGAGGAGTGGCTGGTGGGTTTGAACCGTCAGCTTTCTGGTTAGCAGTCAAGTGCCTTGGGCACTATGCCACCAGAACTCCTAGAGTCCCAAAGCACGGTGGTTACTTTTTCTTCTCCAACATCCAGTAAAGTTGAAGAACTGTACATAAATAGCTGTACTCCCCCTGCCCAGGTTCTACATTAGCCTTTTACTCTGCTTACCTTACCACTTAACCTCCACGGCTGGCCACCATGCTCTCAGCCATCGAATGTTGTTGAAGCCCCACAAAGCAAATTGCAGACATCAGGCCACTTCCTCTAAATACGTAAGCATTCATCTCATTAACTAGATTTTTTACATGTAATATATCCAACTAAGCACATGCATGCACGTGACACACATGAGATTGTGCAGTTCACAAAAACCACTTAACATGAGCATGTTATTTGTGTAAACAGATGATAAGTTTTTTCTTGGGTGAAATTCACACACAAATGCACACACTAGTATAACCCAAATTCCCATCACCCCAAAAATGTAGTCCCTTGCCAGTCAGTCTTCACCCCCATGTCCCTAGAACAGCCACCATTCTGGGCTTTTCCCACCATGGGTTAGTTTTGCCTGGTCTAAAACCTCATACACAGTGAAACCTGTAAGAGCCAGAACTCAGCGCCACTGCCTTGATTTCTCGGTCGGACGGTTTTCTGCCTTTGAAAGGTGCAACCTTACTGCTTTTCTATCACTCTCTTTTAGTAGGAAATACTTGGGTTTTCCTTCTCTGACTGGTTTCTGCCTTATACAGATTATAGCTTTTACTGGCAATGAGACCAAACGGTATACTGCGAAGACTTGTCTCTCTGCTATCAACCCTGCCCTGAAGCAGTAACAGCCACTAAGTCAGTGGGTGGGAAGCCACGGGGCATCGTGACTGAAGAAGACACCAGCTCAATATCCACATACAGAAAAAGCTACAAAAACCAGAGCCTGTGTAAGGCGGAAACCTGTCAGAGATGGAAAATGCACTCCCTAAAACTAGGTAAGATTCTTAATACAGGGCGATTGGAAAATGGGAAGACTGCCACCCATCACAGGTGGGAAACTTGCGAGACCTGGAAGAACAAGGAGTTCTGGCTCTCACAGGTTTCACTGTGGGATCCCCATGCCACATGTGCTGTAAAATCTCCCTCTCCAAGTAAACACACTGGCCATGGAGTCCGTTTACGGTCATTTACAGACGGTGATCATCTTCAGAACCCGAATGCTGGGCTGGTGACCAGTGCTCAAGCCTGCGGAAGAGTGTGTCTGGTTTGCTTTCCAGTTCCCTGGCCCTGGTCCTATTGCACCTGCCTCATCCACTTCTTTGTGAATGCATCTGGAGGAGGGAGGGAGGCGAGAGTTTATTAGCGTGGGAAGGTTGTGCTGTAACCACCAATCCCCAAATCACAAAGGCTTAATCCAATAAAGGCTTCTTTCCCCAGCCCTGTGTCGGTCCCAGGAGATGCTCTGCTCCACACAGCCTTGCAGAGCCTCAGGCTTCCTGCCTCTGTGGCTCCATGATCTGAGGTGGGGCCTTCTGCAGCCCGCCACTGGGGGATTGTGGTAAACGTCGTGACTGCCACTGTCCCATGGCCATGCCTAGCTGAAAAGGTGGCTGGGAAGTATCTCGTGGCATCCAGGGGAACAAGGAAGGAGTTTGGGACAGCTAGCCAGACTGCCACAGAGAATCTGCAGCTTTTAGTATCCCGTTACAAAGTGAATTTCTTCTTAGAATGGTAGCCAATCTTCCAGAGTCTTCGATGTACTCTTTCATGTTAGTACTATTACTACCAAGCATCAGTCTTCACATCAGCGGTGAATGTTATTAGCCCACTTTACCAGGGAACAGAGTCAGATTAAGAGTTGTGAAGTGTGGTGATTTGAACCCACGATGCCTGACTTAAAGCCCACCACTCAACTGCCACACTCTACTGCCCATCTATCATCCCCTCCATCAAACCTACTCTTCAGTGGGAAGATCCAAATAACTCATTTATGCTAAGGTGTGAATGACTGATAAGGCTAGAAGCTAAGTATGACCCCTTTTAGAAATAGTTTTATTTTCACAAATGCCATGGGTGATTCTTGGCTTAAACAGAGTAAAAGCCTAGATTATAGCATTTAGGTCTCACAATAGGGGAGGATTTTGAGGGAAGGAGTCCGGCTTCAGGCTACAGAATCCATTGTGCATAAAAGATGGCGGCCTGTAAAGATAGCCTGTTCTCAGGGACAGCTCATTCCTGCCCAGCACCTGACACAGCCATGTTGCCTCTCCGGCTACCACAGGACAGTCCTCTCCCCTCCAGCCTTCACCCCGCCATACAGCAAGTGTCTCTGATTGTCCAGGCACCTCCTGGGGGCAACACAAGCAGCCCTTTGTCCAGTCGAGTTGAAGGGCTATGAAGGACCAGAGACAGGGGGCTGGGTTCTCCAGGTGCTGTACTTTTTACAGTTTCTGTATAATGAGGACTTCCAGATGCCTGCTTATACCATATTTAACAATGGTGATGACAGAAAGTTTAGGTTTGGGATTTCTCATTTGAATTCTAGTTATTTAGCTCTTTTGTAAATAGTAAGCTCTTCTCTGCCAATGGGGTCTCACTCCTTCTTTGCCCCTGACCTCCACCCTTCTATGCCCACCCCCTTGCCTCCTCTGCAGTCCATATTTACTTAGAAAATCCTTGCTTGCTCATCAGTTGAGATTATCAAGGGGGATGTGCTCTCCACAGTGGAATGTGTTTAAACAAAAGTCCAGCCTTTGAGCCCTGGACTCCAGTTAAAAAGTAACAGACCGGACACTGGATCAATAGGAAACAAATATTAGCTGCAGGGGCCAGAGAGACACAGCATTGGGAAATACCCACTGCTGGTGACATGGAAAGAGCAATGGTCATACCCATCTGAGGGTCTAGGAACCCCAAGGGCCACAGTGACCTTGGACCAGTCACTTTCCTCCTCCACAAGTCAAACATTAAAGCCACCAGCCCTTAAGTTCACTTCTTGGCTTCTAGAACTGCTGTGGTCTGGACCATTACTGCCATATCCTCCTTTCTCTCCCTTCCCACCCACTTCACACTCTTGCTGGCCTGCCTCCAGCAAAGCCCTGACTATATCATTCTGCTGCTCACACATCTTCAGTGGCTTCCCATTGCACTCCTGCCTGATGCTCGAGATAACAGATCTCAAGTGGTCAAAGCTAATGACCATTTCTCAGACCTATCCCTCCCTTTCTGTTGTTCAGTGTTTAACATTATGGACCACTTCTTTCTTGAAACCCTGTCCTTGGTTTCCATAACTTCCCTTTTCTGGTTCTTCTCTTCCTCTCAAACTACTCTACATGTTTTTCTCCTCCCCAAAATGTAGATAATCCCCCAATAATTTGTTCTTGGGTTGTCTCTCTCTCTCCCTGACTTCTTTCCAGAGCCCTGACCCTCATATCCAAAAGCCTGCTACACACCATTATAGGACATTTCTCATGCCACTCTAACTCAAAATGTCCCAATCTAAGCTTAACTCAACTTTCAAGTTGGCCCTCCATCTTGGTTCCCAGTTTCTGGGGTGGTACTCAGGCATCTGCCAGGCATCCACACTGGAACTTCATCTCTGACCTTTTACATGGCTTTGCTCTCCTAGGGCACAGAATGACAAAATGCAGTTTTTTTAATCCATTTATTCATTCATTCATTCAGCAAATATGTATTGAGTGCCACCATGTACCACACACTTGTAAGTACTAGGAATACAACAATTTCAAAACAAAACAAAGATCCTTTCCCTCTTGAAATATATATTCTAGTGGAGGCAAACAAACAATTAACATATGAATAAGTAAACAGCATGTTACTTGAAATACTGATAAAGCCAAGGAGAGAAATAAACCAGGAAGGAATGAAAGTAGTGTACTCTTAGGGTGGACCAGGATAAAGATCCCAAGGAGATGAGGAAGTAAGTCATGTGGCTACTTGGGGAAGAGCATTTAGGGCAGAGGAACAGGAAATACAAAAGTCCTAAGCAGGATTAGGAAATAAACTCCCTTTGGAATATGTTACCATTGAGTCACCTGTTGGACATCCATGTGAAGAGGCCAAGTTGAATGTAGAAGTTCAGGGAGAGGTCCAGGCTGGAGACACAAACCTAAGTGTCATCAGTAGTAAATGGTATTTAAAGCTCTGAGACTGAAAAGGAGGAGGTCCAGGGACTGGAAGATGAGAAGGACCCAGGAAAGGAGGAGTGGCCAGAGAGGTGGGAAGAAAACCAGGATGGAATGGTGTCCCTGAGGCTGAGAGGAAAATGTATATATGAAGGGGTCATCAAGTATGTCATCTCCCGCTGGTAGATCAGCAAGATGAGGACTGGGCAGTGACCAATGGAGTTAGCGCCAGAGAGTCACGGGTGACAGTAGAAGTTAAGGTGGAGTCCTGGGGGCAAATGCCTGACTGGAGGGGGAAGAGTGGGAGGAACTGGTGAAGCAGGAACACCTATAATAACTCAGGCATCTGTATCTTCCTCTCAGTTTCCATTGCCCCTTGTTACGAATTAAATGTGTCCCCCCTCAACCTGAGACCAAAATATCCCCTGAAGTCTTAAGACCAAACAACTTAACTCGGAAAGAATGTCTGCCTTGAGCAGACATTTAAGATCTTTGGGATCAAACTGACAACAGCAACTTGAAAAATTAAACAGGAAACTTAGAGAGCAGTGAGTTTGTGTTCATGAAGGAAAAACGACTCAGGGAGGTGAGAAAGGTTGTACAACTCGATGAATGTCGTCAGTATCACTGAACTGTACATGGAGGAACTGTTGGATTGGTGGATGGTCTGCTGGGTATAGTCGCAACAACAAAATAAACTACTTTTTAAAAAATCATGTCCCCCCAAAATGTGCTGGAATCCTTACCTATTTCCTTATGGATGTGATCCTATTTGGAAATCAGGTTCTTTGTTGTGTTAATCAGCTCATACACAGTAGGGTGGGGTCTGAATCTAATCACTTCTGAGTTCCAAAAAGAGCAGATTGCACACAATTTCCCTCTCTCTCTCTCTGTCACACACACGTACACACACACGGGGGGAGACAGACAATCTGCAAACAACCTCCGGTCTCACTACAAGCATCATTCACTCCAGTCCTGGCACCTGCCCAGTTCCGTTTAACCCAGCTTTATGAAACATCCAGAGTGCTTCGGTCGCTGCTGAAAGCTTGGAGGTTCAAGTCCACCCAGGGGCATCTCAGAAGAAAAGGCCATGTGATGTACTTTGGAAAAGTCAGCCACTGAAAAACCCTATGTGAGCACAGTCTACGAGGAACCAAGCAGTGCTCGGAACTATCTACAAAGAAAGAAACGACACAGCCAAGACCTTGACTTGGACTTTGAGCTTCCAGAACTATGGGGAAATAAATTTCTGTGGTTTAAAGCCCCCCACTTGTAGTATTTCTGTTCCAGCGGCACAAGGTAGCCAAGACCCCCTCCACCTTCCTTGTCTGAGGTGACTTGTGCCCCGGGTGTGACAGTGACCTCCTGCATGTCCACATACGTCCTCTCCCTCTTCCCAATCCATTTTGCACAGTACAGCTACCAGGATAACACAGCTCCCAGCCCTGCATTCCCCTGCAGAAATCCTCCCAAGGATGGCCAGGACTGACAGATGAAAATCCAGATTCCTGCACCTGGCTTTCAAGGTCATGGTCAGGTTCTGTGTTTGTTTCCAAGGCTGCCATCACAAGTTACCTCAAACTTGATGGTTTAAAAGTACAGAAATTTATTTTCTCCCAGTTTTAGGGGCAAAAGTCCAAAATCAAGGTGTCAGCTGGGCCGCGCTCCCCCAGAGGCAGGATTCTCCACGCTCTGGGGAGAGAATCCTACCCTGCCTCTTCACGGCTGCTGGCAGTTCCTGGCAATTCTTGTTTCTAGGCTCGTAGGTGCCTCGCTCCAGCCCCTGCCTCTGTCACCACTTGGCCGTTTCCCTGTATGTCTCCTCTGTGTCTCTGTGTCCATTTCTCCCTCTCTCTTCTCTTACAAAGACATGGACCCACCCTAATCTTGCACAATCTCATCTTATTACATCTGCAAAGGACCCTATTTTCAAAGGTCACCCTCGAGGTTCTGGGTGCACATGGATTTTAAGGAGACACTACTGAGCCCAGTATGGGCTCTTAACTCACATTCCACCATGCCCCTAAAACTCACTCAAACCCAACCATTCCCCATAGGCGCCCCCTCTTGCATCACTACCTTCTTGTTGCTGCTTGCTCTGCTCAGACTGACCTTCCCACACGTCTGAGTCTACCTAACCTCAGGGCCTATCTCAAATGTCACCTCATCCATGAAGCCTTTCCTGATTTCTCCCAGCAAATGAAGTTCCGTCCATGACCCTGTGCCTGGCAGACTAGAGCTGTGCTCCGTAGGGTTCCTCAGTGGCTGATTTTTCCAAAGTAGATCACCAGGCCTTTCTTCTGAGATGCCTCTGGGTGGACTTGGACCCATCACACTTGGCCCCTCTCTGCCTCACGTAAATTTGTGTAATTGTTACCCTCCTGTACATCACTGGAGCCCTGGTGTAGCAATTAAGCACTGCGCTGCTGACTGGAAGGTCGGTAGTTCCAATATACCAGCTGGAGAAAGATGTGGCAGTCTGCTTCCATAAAGATTTATAGCCTTGGAAACCCAGTTCTATTCTGTCCTGTAGGGTTACTGTGAGTCAGAATTGCCTAAACAGCAACAGCTTTAGTTTTTGGTATACATCACAAAACAGGGTTTAAATCACAGCTCTCCACCTCGTAGATGCCCAGTAAACCAAAAAAACCAAGCCAGTTGCTACTGATCCCAACTCACAGCGACCCCGTGCCTGGCAGGCTACCACTGTGCTCCACAGGGCTTATCAGTGGCTGAGTTTTCCAAAGCAGACCACATGGCCTTTTCTTCTGAGATGCCCCTGGGTGGACTTGAACCTCCAGCCATTCAGTTAGCAACTGAAGGACTCTGGGTATTTGATAAAGCTCGGTTAAACCGAACTGAGTAGATGCCCAGGACTGGAGTGAAGCTGATGCTTGCAGTGAGGCTGGAGGTTGCGGTTCTCAGAGTCCTGGCTGTTTCCTGTTTCCATCTGCTTCTGAATAAATCATCACACGTTGGCCAGACTGACAAGCGTCTTCCACCTGGTGACCTTGACGCCAGTGCCTGCTGGCTTGTCAGTAAGAAAGTCACCCGAGGTCTTGATGGGGGGGGGACGAGAGTAGGCAAGGAGACAGCAAAAACCCTGAAACTGCAGAATAAGATCTGCTGGCGGGGGTGGGGGTGGGGCTACATTGCCTCGGTCTGAGAGGTTTGGCGCCTGCAGACTCTCTTTTTTCCCTAAAAAGTAGCCAATGAACATGCCAGCTGTTGTATTCTGCCTCTCTTCCTCTCAGACACAGGTTTCAGCCTTATCATATCAGCAGTAACTCAGTTGTCCAGAGAGACGACGGTTTCCATGGGGGCCTTGGCTGTCAGAGCAGAGGCACCTGGCAGAATTTGTGGTGGCTGCTTTGCTACCTCCCTTAGGTCCCAACTGAGGGCATGGCTTAAAGATGCCACAAGAAGCCCCTGTGCTTGGAAAAGGAGGGGGTGCCAGGGAAGGTGAGCCTGCTCCGCTTGTTAGGTATGGGAGGAGGAAGCTGCAAATGAGAATTACAGCCTCTACTTGGAATCGTCACAGCTCAGAATGACCGGAAATGTCAGGAACTCATAAATTCACTTTCCTAAGGTCAGAGAAGGAACCCTGGTGGCACCGTGGTTAAAGCTGTGCATCAAAAGATCAGTGGTTCGAACCACCAGCTCCTCTGCTAGAAAAAGATGAGGCAGTCTGCTTCCATAAAGATCACACCCTTGGAAACCTACTGGGCAGTTCTACCCTGTCCTGAAGGGTCACTGTGAGTCAGAATTGACTCCATGGCAATGGGTTTAAGGTCAGAGAAGAAGCCCTAATATCATAAAAGTTTGCTGACTGAAAGGTTCACACCCACTCAGGAGCATCATGGGAGAAACAGCTGGTGATGTGCTTCTGTAATGATTACAGCCAAGAAAACCCTCTGGGCAGCTCTCCTGCACCATGTGGGATCACTCTGAGTCAGAATCCACTCCATAACACCTGAGAACAATGGTTGATTGGAGGGATTAACCCAGTTGATTACCCACAAGTTTTATTTGGCCTTCCCAGTATTTTTTAATGGGACAATTTCACCTGAAAATCAAGTCTTCTAACTTCTCTTGAAAAGTTACAAGACCTGCATCAGTCAGTTGTAACTAAATACGCACTCCCCTCTTTAGATGGATGGGGCATTAGCCTTCCCATTTGCCACACTCCACCTCCACTCCCTATTGCCACATGTGGCCCCTTCATTCATCACCTGCCTGGCCTGTGCAGACATTTGAGTTTGCAACCTTTGGACCTGATCATAGGCAACTGGGGTTTATGTGAGACTTGGGCTGAGTTATCAAAATAATCGTCCTATTTCCCTTTGCTGGGAATGTGACCGTTCTGTCATAGTCACAATATATGCCGGGGCCTAGAGCTGGTGAACTAACTCATGCCCACTGGGAGCACATCTCTCAATCCCACTGTGACTCTCCACAGCCCCTCTTCTTCTAATGGTTCAGATGGTCAGGAGCTGCCAAGACGTCTTTCCTCCCAGATTCGTGCCCCGAGTTCTTGCCTTTATCAAGCCTGGGAGGGTGGCCCCGCAGAGAATTGCTGTAAAAATGGCATGGTGGTGGGAGCGCCTGACCTCATTTAACTTCACCAGGGGAGAGAACATCACCATCGACAGCCCAAAGCTGATTCCTAAGAGGCAGAAGGCAGACACGCCTCCTCTCAGCAGCCTTTTGACCAGTTCTGACATCAGCCGTCCCTCCCACACACAGCACTCTCTGCTTCTCTGCTGGGTTTGATAATTCATTGCAGTGCCACCCAGAACTCACAGACAGTACTCACGATTAAGGGGTTTATTAGGGAAGTACCAGGTTACAATTCAGGATCAGAAATGACTCGAAATACAGTTCTTCCCTCAGGACAGCCTCTTCCCAGCCACCCAGGCAGTCAGGCCTCTCTCTGGCCCACAACTCCTTGGCCCTTTGCCCTCTTGGGTTGGCCCTGCCTCTGCCCTGCTGGGCAAATATTTCAATGCTCTTTAGTGCCTCCAATAAGTGCCCAGAGGCACCCTACTCTGCCAGGAAGCCTCGGCCCAAAGACGCTTGGCTCTTTCACTCAGGGGCCGGGAAGCCCACCACACCGTGCCCTGCGTTCTGCTCGTCCAGCTGCCTCTGGCGCTGCTTCTCTGGCCGCCCGCCTATCTGCCGTCATCTCTGCTATTACAGCTCTCTGTCTCCTGGGTCTAGGAGGTTCTCAGCACAGGAATCCTGGGTCCAAAGGAGGCACTCCATTCTTAGCCCTTCTTTCTTGGTAGTAGTTGTCCCCCCACCATTTCCACCTGTGGGATGGTTCATTTGAAGCCTAGCAGGACGGCAAAACTGACCAATCCCCTTATTCAGGTTCCATCCACCTTACTTGCCTGGTGCCACCCCTGCAGGGTTCTGTGGACCTTATTTGGATTATTAGCAAACTGTCTAAACCCCTTGGTGGGCCCCAAACACCTTATCTGCATAGTCCCACCCAATCATTTGGTAGGTGTTACAAGACCAAGGTTAGAAAGGCCATATAAAATCAATCCATTGTCCCACAATTACCCCCTTCTGATACTGTACAGGTAGGGCTTTATGTTGGAAATAAAAAAGTAGATCTCCTCAGAGGGGGATCTGTGTAGGAGATCCTGGATAGAGAGGGAGAACAATGTGGAACAAAACTCAAAATCATTAAAAAAAAAAAAAAAAAGTGACCAGGTTTGCTGATCTGATAAAGCTTGGTCGAACCCCTGAGACTATGGCCCCTAGCTGCCTGCCCTTCAGGCCTGGAATTGAACCCACTCCTGTGGCTTCCAACCAAACAAGAGACAAGAATATGAGCTAAACATTTACATTAGGTAGATACACTCCTTGGAGAGATCAGTCATGGGAGAATAGAAGGGCTGTCTATGCACAAAGAGACAGCTCAGGGGGCAGGAGTGCATGGAGAGAAGGACACAGGGAAGAGGTGACTATGGGGAGGAAGTGGGAAGAGGGCTCTTACATGTAGGAAATTGTAATCAATGTCATGAGACAAAGTGTATGTGAGCTGCTATATGGAAAATGAATTTGCTCTGTAAACTTTCACCCAAATCACAATAAAAATTTTAAAAATAAAATAAAAAGTGAATCTCAGAGACGATGTCTTCAACTCAGTCCTCCAGTCTTGGTAAAGTCTTTTATTAAAGATATTCCCATGCCCCAGTAATACTCCTTTTCAAAACCTGCTCAGAGGGGGAATGGGAAGGGCCCCTGGGGCACAAATAATTAAGTGCTCAGCTAGTTCAAATCCAGTCAGCTCTACATCAAGAAAGACCCAGTGATCTGCTTCCATAAAGATTGTACCCCCAAAATCCTATGGGATAATTCTGTTCCATCACATGGGTTTGCCATGAGTAGAAATAGACTTGATAGCACCTAACAAAAACAAATGTGGAATAGGGAAATCTAGCTGTTTGAAACATAATTTCCCAGGCCCTATCCACCCCACCTTCAGGACAGCTTACCCAAATTTCAGGCCTGGCCCCAAAGAAGAGAAACCAAAGAGCCAAGTGAAATAAAATTTATGAGTCCTGCCCTGCTGCACACAGGAGCCCTAATGGCACAATGACTAAGTAGTTGGCTGCTAACCGGAAGTTTGGCAGTTCGATCACCAGCCGCTCCAAGGGAACAAGACCTGGCAATCTGCTCCTGTAAAGATTAGAGCCTAGAAAACCCCACGGGTCAGTTCTACTCTGCCCTGGAGAGTTGCTATGAGTCAGAATCAACTTGACGGCACCTGACATGACAGACCCCAAACATCGTGGAGTAATGGTGGCTGTCACAGAGAGCAAGGAAAACAGGCCCAGTTTCCTCTAACAGAACTAATTCATTCATTTATTCATTCAAGGAACAACACATGTTGCCATCTAGTGATTCCAACTCATGGTGACCCCATGTGTCACAGAATAGAACTGCTCCATGGAGTTTTCTTGGCTGTAATCGGAGCAGAAGCCGATTGCCACGGCTTTCTTCTGCAGCACCGCTGGGTGAGTTCAGATCACCACACTTCAGGTTAGTCCAAAACCATAAACCAAACTCATTGCCATTAAGTTGTTTCCAACTCATAGTGACCCCTATTGAGTTTCTGAGGCTGTAAATCTTTACGGAAGTAGATTGCCCCATCTTCCTTCCGTGGAGCGGCTGGTGGGTTTGAACTGCTGACCTTCTGGTTTATCCACTATGCCACTAGAGGGCAAATCATTTGCCCCATCTAATTAGGAGTTCTGATGTCATAGTGCCTAAGATGTTTGACTGCTAACCAGAAGGCTGAACCACCAGCCACTCATTGGAAGGAAGGTTGGGCAATCTACTTCCGTAGTGATACCACCTCGGAAACCCAAGGAGGGGTCGCTATGAGTCAGGTATGACTCGATGGCACTGAGTTTGTGGGTTTTTTTTTTTTTTTTTTTGGTTAATTGATCATTACTTGCACCTGGCATTGTGCTAGATCCTGAGGATGCAAGAGGAAGCCAGGTGTCCTGCCCTTAGGATTTTCATTTAGTGGTGAGGCAGAGGAGAAAGGCAACTGCCAGAGCAAAAGGGCCCACAGATCCGCAGTCCAAAGTTCTGGCGGCCAGATGTATTTTAAAGCACTGATTTTTTTTTTGGATTTTAGAAAAGTAACATATATATACCATGCATTATGTTACACTCCAGCAGAGTCTGGGTCAGCACCCTGTCATCAAACCCAGTACTATTCCCAGAGCAAAACACGGGAAAGCCCACCCTAGGTACAATACGAAAGTAGAGACCAGAAAAAACCTCAGGTCAGTTCAGGTCCGGCTTTGTTATCCAATGAGGTTTTTGCCCCAAAAAGGATTGCTTCACATTGACCAAAACAATGACGTTTGAAATTGCAGATAAGGGCGTGTGCCCCTGCCCAGGGCCTCAGGTCTGTCAAAAAGTCACTAAAGATTTCCCAGATACCCTTGAGCTGAAGCTTGGAAGATCGACAGGATAAGAACAGGGAGGGCTTTGTGGGCTGGAGGACAAGCAAGCCCAGGGCACCCACCGAGCAGTGAGTGCCAGCCCGGGGAAGCTGGGTCCTCCTGCCCCGGCTGGGGACCCAGGCCCTGCTGCGGTCAGGCCAGCGCTGCTCCAATGGGGTCATGACCCCTGCAGCAGGATCACCTAGGGACACTTGTTTAAAAGCCCCAAACCCTAGGCCCTCATCCAACATCTCTCAAGGCCTGGGGAACTATCTTTAAATCAGTTTTCTGGGAGATTCTTACCCATGCTGAAGTTTGAGAACCACTCATTTTTTTTATTTTTAGGAGCTCTGGTAGTGTAGTGTCTAAGGCACTTGACTGCTAACCCGAAGGCTGGCAGTTCAAACCCACCAGCCACTCCTCGGAAGGAAGGTTGGGCAATCTACTTCCGTAGTGATACTGCCTCGGAAACCCAAGGAGGGGTCGCTATGAGTCAGGACCGACTCGACAGCACATAACAACAACAATTTATCTTTGGTTTTATGTAGGTTCCTAGGAGCTCTGGTGGTGCAGTGCCTAAGACATTTGACTGCTAACCAGAAAGTTGGTGGTTCAAACCCACCAGCCACTCTGCAGAAGGAAGATGGGGCAATCTACTTCTATAAAGATTGACCACCTTGGAAACCCAATGGAGGTCGCTATGAGTCAGCATCAACTCTATAGCAGTGGGTTTGGTTTTGTTTTCTGTAAGTCCCTAGGAGCTCTGGTGGTGTAGTACCTAAGGCACTTGACCATTAACTAGAAGGCTGACAGTTCAAACCCATTACTCCCCAGAAGGAAGATGGGGCAATCTACTTCTGGAAAGATTTACTGCCTCAGAAACCCAGTGGAGGTCACTATGAGTCAGAACTGACGAAAAGACAGTGAGTTTGGTTTTGGGTTTTTTGTTTGGTTGGTGGGTTGGTTATGCAGGTCCCTTGGTGGTATAAATAAATGGTTAGTGTGTTCAGATGCCAACCAAAAGGTTGGCAGTTCGAGTCCACCCAGAGGTAACTCAGAAGAAAGGCCTGGCAATCTACTTCCAAAAAAAAAAAAAATCAGCCCTTGAAAACCCATGGGGCCCAGTTTTCCTCTGACACATGTGGAACTGTCTTGAGTCAGAACTGTCTTGAGTCTGAACTGACTCAGATGTAATCGATTGTTTTAGTGTCAGTCATTGTTCTAAGTTCTTTTAGAAACAGGAACACATTTAATCCTCTAAATAGCTTTATTGGGAGCTCTGATAACGTAGTGCTTAAGGCACTTGACTGCTAACCAGAAGATTGGTGGTTCGAACCTACCAGCCACTCCTTGGGAGGAAGGTTGGGCAATCTACTTCTGTAGTGATCCCACCTCAGAAACCCAAGGAGGGATTGCTATGAGTTGGGTCGGACTCAACGGCACATAACAACAACGAATAGCTTTATTAGGTAGATACATTATTTTTCCCATTTTTCAGATGGGGAAATCAAGGAACAGAAGAAGAGAGAATAAGACACATCCAAGGTCACAGAGGCTGTAAGGGCAGACTGGCTGCTCTGACTTCAGAGGTGGTGCTTTTGCCCTGAATGCTGCCTCTGCGTTCACTTGGGTGCCTGTCTCAAGCCGGAGCCTCTACCCACAGCAGCAAACCTGGGGCTTGGGTGGAAGAACCTTCCTTTGCAGCCCCAGCTGTACTCCCCTAGGATGCAGGCCAGCCCCAGGACAGCACCCCTTAGCAGAGCAAAGTGTCACTCTTTCACCCCTGGGCATTGGAGGCAGCAGAGAAAAGTTGACCAGCTTGTGATAAGCCTGTTAGCCCTGGGTTCAAAGCCCACATCGCTCTCCTTTTTATCTGTGTTCTTGATATCTGTTTCAATAGCTGCTGTTTGAGGAGATGGAGCCAGAAAGCAGGGGCAGAGGGTTGGAGTCTGCTGACCAAGTGGACAGGCCCAGCCAGCAGTGTGCCCTCTTCCTGTGTCAATTCCAAAAGGCAGGGTTTGGAAACCGAGTAAACAGACAGCTTTTCTTCATTGCCACACAAACAGGCCTTCAGCAGTGTTTGGAGAGAGTTAGGCAATGCTGGAGGGAGTCGGGTCAGCGGAAAAGTCACCTTTGACTTTTAAGTCTCTAAGGCTTTGGTTTCCATGTTTATCAGCTCACATCAAACAGAAAGTGTTCCAGTCCTGTGCATGAGTTCTCCACCCCCACCAACCCACAATGGCATTACCATGGGCATCAGAGAATGTTCTGGAACGTTCTGCCTTCTCTCCTTGCACCCGGTGCGTTCCACTGGCATGCCACCTGTCACCAAGCAACCTCATTCTGAGTCTCCCCGAGTTCTTGCTCAGGACAACTGCTCCCTGACTGAAGCCAATTCAGAAAGCCCCCGAACCACCCATGAGACCAGCAAGCTGGCTGAATTCCAGAGGTAGGCATGGCGACCGTACACTCGGAGAATGTTAATTACAGAGAGGGAATATCAGAAACTATTTCCTGCAGGGCCTTCCTTTATGGATGAGGAAGCAAAGGTCCAGGGTAGGGAGGTTTCTTGTCCAAAGTATGTCCTTGGCAATTGTGGGTATAAATCGGGGAACCCTACCACCAGATCCTCAAGGTGGTGGCCAGTGGAATCTCTGTCACCACACTATTTGGCCTCTTATGCTTGTTGTCAAAAGCCTCCACATTAATAATCTCAGTCATCCACTCAATTTCTTGAGTATTTTCTATGAGCCAAGTAATGGCTTAGAAACTGGGTCCCCTCCTAAGGCAGGTGGTTGTTGTTAAGCACCTTTGAGTAGATTTCAACCCATAGTGAGCCAATGTGACAGAATAGAACTGCCCCAGAGGGTTTCCTAGGCTCAGATCTTTATGGGAGCAGATGGCCAGGTCTCTCTGCCATGGAGCCTCTGGGTGGATTCAAATGGCCAACCTTTTGATTGGCAGCCCAGCGCTTAATCATTGCATCACCAGAGCTCCTTCCTAAGGCAAGAGAGAAGCTTAAAAGGTCCCATGGGCCTCCATCTCTCCTAGTTTGGTACAATTTTGCCTACAGATGGCCCTGTCCCTGAGCACTAAGGAAAACTCAGAATGACACCAAAAAGAGAAGACAGCCACTTTATCATTGTCTCCAAAGTAAATCCATGCTCCCAGGACATGATAGTTTTTATTCTAGTGGCTGGTCAATGTTAAAAACTAATTCCAATGCGTGGGACTAATATGAGACTAACGGTGGTCTTGGGGTTCCCCAATTCCTGGTGGTAGAGGAAGGCCCTAGGCAAAAAAGGCAGTGGACCACAGGAGTTGGGGGCTCCCACTGCAGGCTCTAGCTATGGATGGATTTCATTTCTTTTCACTGTTAGCGCCCATCCCCACCAGGACACACATATTGTAGGCAGGGCTTCAATCAGTTCAAATCAGTGCAGTTATGGCCGAAGAAGTGGAACTGGAATAGACAAATTTTTAAAATTTGGGTGATCCGGAATAATAACTAGATGTGAAAAGTTACAGGTAGGAGCCCTGGAATGGGAGACTCAGAAGAAACCTAGTGAGCCCTTTCCGAAGCCTGATGCGTGATACTGGATTATTGCCAGGACTGTGAAGAGCCACAAGGAGCCGTGGTGGCATAGCGATCAAAGCATTCGGCTGCTCAAGCCCACCAGCTGCTCCGTGGGAGAAACAGGAAGCAGTCTGCCTCTATAAAGATTTGTAGCCTTGGAAACCCTGTGGGGCAGTTCCTATGGTGTCCCAATTTTATCAGCATCAACTCAGTGGCAGTGGGTTTTTGGTTTTGATAGAGAGGCAGACACTTTCAAGGCAGCACAGCCAGCCACCGTCTTGATGCTTTGAATGTTTTGTTGAAACCGTGTATTTGTAGTCATGGAAGGCGTTTTGAATGAAAGGAAAAAAAAAATTGTTTTGACTTATCTGGTCAAGAAATTTGGTTGCTATGCAATGCACATGCTGACCTTGTTTTCTACAAGGAAGATTAAGTTCCTAGCAGGGCTTCAACTTGTAATTGTTTTCCATTTCAGTTAACATTCCGGTTCAACCACTTTTTAAAAATTCGGGTCTATCCAATGTTGCTTTGTTGGCCACGACTGCACTGGTTCGAAGCCCTGGTTGCAGAGCAGCTCAGATCTGGAGCTGAGCTGGCAGTGAGCCTCTGTCGCTGTGGAAATCCTGACAGGCTCCTGGAAACTTCCATCCAACTTTACCGCCCCCTCCATGTCCAAACCACCGTCTTCTTGAGTGTGGACTTCACCAACAGCCTCCTAATTTCCACACTGATCCTTCTCCAGGCCCCTCTCTCTCCACATAGCAGCCTAGGAGATCCTTTAACAATGTGATTAAACTGGTAGAACCCCCAAGACTATGGCTCTTGATACCCTTCAGCTCTGGAACTGAATCCACTTCTGGAAATTACCTTTCAGCTAAACAATAGACACGGCCTATAAAGTAAACAATAGCACCCGCGAGGAATATGCTGCTCAGAATAATCAACCATACAAGACCCAGCAGGCTACATTTGCCCAAAAACAATGTTCAGAAGACAGGAAGGGGCAAGAATGATGGCCGCGTGGAAATGGAGAACCAGGGAAGAAGTGGGAGTTGGGCTGTTATATGAAAGACATTGCAACTCATGTCAGGACACACGATGTGTGTAAGAGGATGAATGGGTAACTAACTTGCTCTGAAAGCCTTCATCCAAACCACAATAAAATGTTAAAAGGAAAAAAAAATCAATGAAAACCTTTTGTTAGCTTACCGTTGCTTTGGGGCAAAGACTAAACCCCAACATGCACTCTACTTGCCTCAGAGTTTCTCCTGTGTCTTCTCCCCTCCTTGGGGTCTTCTCCAACTATGAGGCTCATTCTGTTCCCACCTCTGGCCCTGTCTCAGGCCTTCCACACACACTGGTCCCTCCATCTGCTACCTCTCCTGCCTCATCCCTTTGGATAGACACAGTCTGTCCCACTGCAGAACTCGGTCCAAACATCACTCCAAGAGGAGACTCATCATGACTCTGCTACTAGGTCAGGTGCCCTTGCTATAGAAGCCTAATACTCCCAGGAAGGAGTCCTGGTGAGCCAAATGGTTGGCAGTTCGAACCCACCAGCTGCTCTGTGGGAGAAAGATGAGGCATTCTGCTTCCATAAAGATTTACAGCCTTGGAAATTTTTACTCTTAGGCAGTTCTACTCTGTCCTTCAGGGTCACTATGACTTGAAATTGACTCAGCGGCAATGGGGATAGAACACCTCTGGTCCCTACACTTGTCACCTCTCTTCCTGAATCAAGCTAACTCCCTTTCAAGACCAAATTACTCTCTGCTTTGAATTTTTTGTTGAAACCACGTGTTTTCAGCAATGGAAGGCATTTTGAATGAAATGAAAAAAATAATTTTGAGGTAACATGGATTTTGATGTACTTGGTGGAACACATGTGTCCCAAGGGGTCTCTTGTGCTGGGGTTGGTGAGATGAGGCCGATTTCTTCAGATTCACACTGTTATAAAGATCCCCATCAGATGACAACAGGCACTAAACATGGGATAGTAGTTTCCCACTAAACCTCAGAGGTGGAAGAGGTAGGTAGGTGCTTTATGTCCTACAGGTCATGAAACAGTTAAAGTTCCCTAACACTAAACCTGACTGGTCCCGGGACAACTGAGTGTCTGAAAGCCCCACTTCTGTCGATGCTGTGGCTTCACCTGACCTGTCACGAGAAGCCAGCCAACATTGTCTATGCAGGAATCCTTGCCCTTCAGTGTCTTGCTGCACCTGTTCTCCAATTTGCAATGAGAGACATTGTCTTCCTGAAACTATTGCCAGGTTCAGAGGCCTTCAAGCTCTGTTTCTGGTCATGGTTCCAGCAATTAAATGACAGCAATGTGGAAACCAGAATGCAGGGGTGGAAGGGAGGGGGAAAGAGGGAGTCACTAGGGGGCACCGGACTTCTGTTAAGGGTGATGGAATAAATTGGAAAATGGGTAGTGCTGATGTTCACATGATGTGATGAACATAATAATGAATGTCACTGAACTATCTCACTCTCACTGCCACCGAGTCAATTCCAGCTCAGCGACCCCCATTGGGTTTCCGAGGCAGTAAATCTTTACAGAAGTAGATTGCCCCATCTTCCTTCCACAGAACAGCTGGTGGGTTTGAACTGCTAACCTGCCAATCTTAGGGACTGTGCCTTAATACATGTGAAAAATGTAGAGATGGCAAATGTTTCGTTATGTATATATCTGTACCACAATAAAATAAATGAATAAATAACTGGTTTAAGAAAAACACCACAACCCACAAAGGCCTCCCTCCCACCTCTCCTCCCAACCACCAGCCCACTTCCCGAAGGAGCTATCAATTATGTCCTTTCTGTCCTTCAAGGAAAAAAAGATTATGTTGTTACATACATAGAGAACAGAGTACATGCACAGAAATCTATAGGCATGTCCTTTTGTACCAGAAGTGCTCTGACAGACGTTGGGTGTGTTGTTGTTGTTGTTGTTATGTGCTGTCGAGTCGTAGCCGACTCATAGCGACCCCTCCTTGGGTTTCCGAGGCAGTGTCACTACGGAAGTAGATTGTCCAACTTTCCTTCTGAGGAGTGGCTGGTGGGTTTGAACCGCCAGCCTTCTGATCAGTAGTCAAGTGCCTTAGGCACTACGCTACCAGAGCTCCTGTTGGGCGTGGGAGGTATGCAATTAATCATCATCCCCCTATCCCCCGATTCCTGGTCTTCTCTTTCTTTTCCCATTTAAATACAGTTTTACACTCTCTGGATGGTATTTCCTTAACTGGTCTGCCACAGAAAGATATTTCATTTGCTTCAGGTTTTTGCTCTTACAGACAATGCTGTGAGGAACATTCTTGTCTATATGTCTACGTGCACTTGTGTGACTAGACCTGTAGGATACATTCCCAGGGATGGAATTACTGGGCCAAGAGGGATATACATTTCTGATTATGATTGACATTATCATATTATCTTTTAAAAAGTACCATTAACACTTCCAGCAACAGTGGAGAGTGGCAGGTTACTCAAAGCCTGGCCAATACTGGGTGTTAACAAACTTCTTAATTTTCTCTTACCTGCTCACTAAGAATTTATATCTTGTCTACATTTCCACAGTGAGTGGCTTTGACCATGTTTTCTTGTGTTCATTTTCTCTGTAAACTCCATGTTCATAGCCTTCCTTGATTTTGATACTGAATTACTCAATCTTGACTTACATGAATGCCCTACATTGCTAGTATGTTATCTTTTCTGTCTTTTGAATTTATGCCAATACTCAGAAATTCTTCATTTTTGGCTTCATGGATTTCCTAAGAATGCCTTCCTTGGCCCACAATTATATGTGCACTTTCAATACCTTTTTCCACGAGGGCCAGACAATTGCTGTGCTGTCTTAAAGACCTGGCTCAGTTTCTGCACTGCCTCAGCACCTGTAGACCTCACAGCTTTAACCAAATGTTGACAGTTGGTCATTTTTTGACAATCTTGGTGGGGGGTTTCCCTACTCACAAATTCAGCCAAAATGGCCAGTATTCTTGAGGGTAATTCAACTGATTGTTTTTTCTGATTCCCAGCTCTTGTCTGGGGTCCTTGCTAATGCCCTTTGCATGACTATATTGAAGAAGACATCTCAAAAGCCCAGAGACTCAGCTCTAATTAAGGCCCTGCTCTTAAAACACAAGAATCTGCTTGAACTCTTTTCCTCCATCTTTTGTGATTTTTTTTTTTTGTGTGGGGGGGGGGCCAGGCTTTTCCAGTTGTGTTTGGCTTCTGTGTGAAGCATCCCCAGGTGAACCATTTGGGAGGATTCTTCTGATGGCCCTGGACCAGCCTGTGCTTTATGTGTGCCGGGAGCTGGGATGGATGTGGACTGCACAGGTGACTACTGGAGGAGACAACACTAGCATAAGCCTGGGAAAAGTCAGTGTGTCAACAGCCCTGGCATCATGGGACTTCCCCTGTGATTTTTAATTAACACTGTTTGGAGTGTTAACGGTTTTTAAAATCTTCCATGGAAATCAACCTATGGCTAAGGGTGCCCATTGCCGTTGAGTGAATTCCACGTGCCTCAGACTAGCGCTGTGCTCCATGGGGTTTTCAACGGCTGATTTTTCAAAACAGATCACCAGGCCGTTCTTCCAAGGTGCCTCTGGGTAGATTCAAGCCTCCACCACTTTGGTTGTCAGCCGAGCGTACTAACTATCTGCACCATTCAGGGAATAAGTGAGGATGACCAGATAGTATTGTCCCCTCGCCCCTTTTCTTATGTAGAACAAACAGAGGAGAAGTGAAGGGATCGGGCCAAGGTAACAGAGACAAGAAGTGATGAAGCTGGCCTGCAAATCCCTCTCACAACTTGGGCTGAGTCTGCTGTTCCCTGCTCAGTTCCCGTTGTCCTACCTGGTTGGTATTACTTTCCATGTCATCAAAGTGTTCAGGTTAAATGCACCCACTTTTATTAAAATGTGCTCAAAGATTGGAGTAGCTTTAAGGAGCTGAACTCCAACCTCCATCATGAGCTAAGCCAGGGCAGTACGGAAGCCTAGGACATGGCAGGCTCCGGGAACACGTTGGGGGTTGCTGCTGGAAGGTGCCATCCACTTGGTTCTGATTCACAGCACCCCCATATGACAGAGTAGAACTGCCCCATGGGTTTTTCCAGGCTGTGATCTTGACAAGAGCAGACTGCCAGGTCTTTCTCCCACAGGGCCACTGGGTGGGTTTGAACCACTAAACTTTCAGTTAGTAGCTAAGTGCCTAACTATGGTAGGGTTGCCAAATAAAATACAGAATACCTGGTTGAATTTGAATTTCAAATAAATAATGAATAATGTTTAGTGCAAGTATCACCACAGTTGTTACAGATACTACATAGGATATAGGATACACTTATACTAAAAAAAAATTTGTCACTTAGATGAAATTCAAATTTAACTGGTTGTTGTGAATTTCTATTTGCTATATCTGGTGATCCTAATTGGAAAGAGACAGTTCATTAACAGATGTAATGAGATTTGTGACATTTTTGGTCTGAGGAGGTATCAGCTGAGGAGTAGAAATGACTTCTCAGTAAGGGAGAAAAATTTACCTTGTGACACTTAAGACCGCATAGGCAAGGCACACTTTCGATCATTTATCTTGGTAAAACATTTAAATAATTAATAATGCAATGTGTATCAAAATATTTAGAAAGCAACCAAGGTACCTCCCATGCCAGGAGACCAGAGGCAATAGATGGTGCCTGGCTACCATAATTGAACAATTTGATCAGAATTAGATGGATCTTGATCATAAGTAGGAAAGTTGGGACTAGAACTTCAGAGTCTTATTGGAAACCAGACTTACTGAACACATGGAGACAGGAGGGATGCCCAAATGTACTGCCTAGAAACGACGTTTGACCCTTGAGCTGAAACGATCCCATGAACTCATCTTTGAACTAGACAACAATTTACCTCCAAAAATTATGTCTGTCCTGGGGGGAATAAAAGTGAACAAAGATATGTGCAATTATTTGTCTATAAGGATTTGTTTTTTGCATTGTTATTTATAATTCTGAAAAAAAAAATGGAAGCACCCAACTGACCTCCAAACAAATAGAATTTTTGTGAGAAATTAGCTCAGTCAATGGAGTGCAGTGAGACAGAGTGGAACCCAAAGTGGTTTCAGAGCATTGATACAGATATTTAGTGACATGGAAGTATGCTGAGTATATGATATGGAATTAAAAACACAAGTTGCAAGAAATTATTATTTTTTAATTGCATTTTGTTGACTAAAGCATATTTTTTCTTTCACACTTTAACAACTCTGGAATTAGGATGACTCTAGAATTAATGATATCTTTAATTGTTGTTGGCCAGGTGGGAGACATGACATAATTTTCCCTGACTATAAATGTGAGCACTTGGTCATTGCTAGGCATGGTATCACCTCACCTGAGCTACCTGCATTGGTCACACATTTTGAGGTCATTCTGTCTGGAGATGCTCTGCCCCAGGTGTCCTTATGGTTCACTTCTTAATCTTTTTAATCTCCACTTAAATGCTGCCTCAGTGGGCCCTTCTCACTCATCCTATTTTCTTTTGGTGAAAGCACGCACAGTCAACGACACACCATTTCAACAATTTCTATGTGTTGATGATTATATTGTTTAAGCTGTGCTACCACCTCATTATCCTTTCCCAGCTTATTGCACCACAATTACCTTAAACTCACTGCTCCCAGGCTTCCCATCCAACCTTTCAAGTGACTGTTGCCAATTTGATCTCAGGTAGATAATTCTTTAAAAGAACACAATGTTCAAAGCAGATGTCCTTTACTGATTAATATGAACTATTTTTTTGGTTCAAGGAAGATTCCAGGGGATAGTTTTGGTTTAAGGTTTCAAGTTTAAAGATTATCTCAGGGTGATAGTTTCCAGCCTCAATGGCTCCAGAAAATCTGGATTCCATTGAGAATTTGAAATTATGTTCTGCATTGTCCCCCTTTTTATCAAGATTCTTCTATGGAATCTTTGATGAAAACGTTCAGTAATAGTAACTAGGCACATTTCAGTTCTGGTCTCATGGCAAAGGAGGCAGTTTTCAGCTGCTTATGCTATTTTAATTTGAGTCCTCCTCCAACACTCACTGGTTTCTTCTGTGCCTTACTTGATGTGTCTTCTTTATTGTTTGTCTCCTCCTTCCAGAGGTAAACACCATAAGGGAAGGCATTTTAGTCTGTTTTGTTGTTGAATATTTTATTGTAGTTTTGGTGAAGGTTTACAGCAGTTTAGGTTCCCATTCAACAATTTCTGCACAAGTTGTTCAGTGCACTGGTCACATTCTTCTTTGTGTTTGTTTTTGCTGAGGTAGACCTGGTGTCTAGAGTAGTGCCTGGGATATAGTGACCCCCATAAATATTCCTTGAATGAACAAATGAAGGAGGAGTCACTGGATATTCTTCTTTGGTGTTTCAGGAAGAATTTTCCCCAACAACAGTTGTTCATCTTCAGAAGGTGGGGCAGGAAGAGAAAAAGCCCAGATGAAAGCGTCAAGGAAGACCAAGAAGAGTGGCCAGTCTCTGAGAACACAGTGATAGAAATACAACAATTTGACAGAATGCAACAGAGCATCTAAATGAATGTTGCCTTTTAAGAAAACAAAGAAAGAAAGACCCAACGCAAGGCATGAATCTTGACTAGAGCCTAGTTTACACACACACACAGCTATAACAGGTATTTTGAGGATAAGTGGGAAATTTGAAAATTAGCTGTTAGATGCTACTAGGAAATTACTGTTCATTTCTCTTAGCTCTGGGTGTGGTACTCAGATTAAGTAGTATATCCTTATTCTTGGGAGATTTGGGCAGAAGTACTTAGGGGAGAGCTACCATAATGTCTGCAATGTATTTTCAACTGCCTCCCAGAAGCAGGAAGCCCTCACACAGGTGATGCCCCCTTCTCCTTTGTCACAGTCAGCCAGGCCTTGCTCCCACATGTGCCACCCTGTGGCCCTGTCTTCTGAACGGGATCTTTGGTAGGAGAATTTGCCCTGCATGTGACTACGGAGTGATGAGACCAGGACTTGCCGTCACGTCATATGTTTTTGCTTGGATCCTGGACTGTGACATGGATTTGACAGTGACTTTGAGTCTCTCAATGACAAATCCAAGGCTGTGGCAGTTCAGCATCCTCCAGTCCCACTTCCTCTTGCCCATCCCCTGCACAGGTACATTAAAGTCCTTTGCTCTCTTTCTTGGTCCATCCTTCACTATAAACAAACAGATACATAGACAGATACACAATAAGTAACCAACCAAACAATTGGTTGGTACAGCTCATGCCCTTTGTCCCACCGCTTTCCCCACTAATCTGTCTGGGAGGAAGCACAGCGAGAATGCTCCTTAGAAGAAAGCATGGTGTGGTGGTTAAGGCTGTGTGTCAACTTGGCTGAGCTGGGGTTTTGCGTGGTTGGGCAGCTGGATGTAGTGACTGTCCTGATGAGATTATAATCACCGTGGTGGAATCTGCTGTAAGCAGCTATGTAGTTGAAGGGCACTCACCTTTGGGATATGGCCTGTTTCCAGTATATATGAAGAAGCATTGGAAAAGGTCTCTAGCTTTTTGGCATGTCTTGGACCATGTTGCCTGCTGATCTTGAGCCTGTGCCTGGATGGAAGCTAGTGGTCTGCTTGCTGCCTGCTGACCTTGGGATTGTGTCATGTTATGTGCTGACCTTGGGCTCATCAGCCTCAGCAGCCATCAGCTGCCTGAAATTAGGAGACTCCTGTAGCCCCAGTGGGTCTGGAACAATTGGCAGAGCTGAAGGCCAAGGTCAAGAAGCCTTCACCCAGCCCCTAGAGCTGACACTCTGAATCCAGACTTCTAGCCTCCTGAACTGTAATAGAATGAATTCCTGTTTGTTAAAGCATCCGTTTGTGATACTTCTGTTATAGAAGCACTCGAGAACCAAGACAGATGGTGAGAATTCATCTCACTTGCTTTGGACATGTCATCAGGAGACACCAGTCCCTAGAGAAGAGCATCCTGCTTGGTGATGCAGAGGGTCAGCCAGAAGGAGAAACACCCCCAATGAGATGGACTGACACAGTGGCTGCAACACTGGGCTCCAACGCAGCAATGATTGTGAGGATGGCGCAGGACCAGGCACCGTTTACTCTGTCGTACATGAAGTTGCTGTGAATCAGAATGGACTCCGCAGCACCTAACAACAACAGTGCCCTTTGTAATTCTCTGTAACCACCTGTTCTTCTCTTTCATAGAAGTCTCTGGGTGGTGCCAATGTTAAGGCGCTCAGCTGCTAACCCAAAGGTTGGTGGGTCCAATCTACCCAGAGCTGCCTCGGAAGAAAGGCCTGGCAATCTACTGAAAAATAGGTCATTGAAAACCCAACGCTTAGGTTACACAACAACAACAACAACAATAGGTTACACTGAGCTTCTCTCAAGGGTGATGGGAAAATTTGGGAACAGTTTATGGTTAAACAACATGATGAATGTAATTAATGTCCCAGAACAAGTACACATGTGAAGGTTGTAGAAATGGCAAATGTTTGGTTACCTGTAGAGTTACTGCAATTAAAACAACGAGAAGTCTATGGAGCACAGTTCTACTCTGATGCACATGACTTTTGTGATTAGATGCACTGGTCTTGGTTGTCCTTGTATAAAGACTAATTCATCTCCTGCTTCCACTGAGTTTCAGAGAAACTGACAAGCAAGTATTCCCAGCTCTGCCACAGAGACTTTCCTAAAGCCTCAGAAAGGCATCCAAAGGCAGAAATCCAAACAGCAAAGAATCTGGAATGGAAGCTGAATTGCCAGTGCCCAAACAGCAGCCTCCCTCCTGGCAAAAGGTTGGTGTTCTTCTTTGATACTGATCACTTTTTCTTTTTTGTGGTTCATTTGAAAAAAATCCTGTAGCTCCTGCAGGAAGATGAGCAAACCAGCATGTCAGTCACCTCCGGGGGTTAGGCCTGCCTCAGCTGCAGCCAGTGGGAAGTTACCTGATTCCGTGTTTCACTGTTTGTGCAGTCAAAGTGTGGAGCCCTGCTTGGAGCCAAACTAGGAGGACAAACAAAAAGGGTTTAAACTGCCCAAGCAGATCTTGTTCTGTTGTACTTAGGGTCGCAATGAACCGGAACCAACTTGAGTGAAACGTTCCTCCCGGAAGTCTTCCATGGTGACAGTCTAACACCAATGCTCTGAACTTTAGCCTTTCAGGAGTCTAATCTAACTTTAAAAAACATATCTCCTTTTATTTAAAATTAAAACATTCAATCAGAAGTTGTGTGATTTTCAAAGGAAAATTACAGACCAATATCCGTCATAAATATAGATGCAAAAATCTTCAACAAAATCCTAGCCAATAGACTGCAACAACATATTAAGAAAATCATACATCATGACCAAGTGGGGTTCATATCAGGTATGCAGGGATGGTTCAAATTAGAAAAACAATCAACGTCATCCACCATGTAAATAAAACTAAGGAGAAGAACCACATGATCATATCAATTGATGCAGAAAAGGCATTTGATAAAATCCAA
>NW_006921616.1:10942329-10962820 GCF_000298275.1 Orycteropus afer afer | reverse complement strand
AAGAAGAAGAAGAAGTTGTGTGATTTTCTAGAAGAAAAGATTTGGAAAGATCCTGCGGGCAAGCTTCATCCTTTCTTTGAAATGCTGAATCCTTGGCAGAGACCACAGCTGAGAAGTAAATCAGCCAACATCTGAAATATGAACATTTGTCCTCATCATGGTCTTCCAGAGGAAGAGGAAAGTGACTTGGCATCAAGTTTCACAGACCAAGAGACGCTGATGAAAGTAACACAGATGTGCAGGGAGGGAAAAGGGAGGATGTGCCCTGCCTTGTGAAAGAATGTCACCATGGAGGACTTTCAGGGCAATGTTTCACTTTAAAGGAGAAAAGTCAGCAGTAATTCCCGAAAAGAAATACGATGACTGTAACCAAGCACCTTAGAAAGGACAAATCACATTGTCACAGGCAGTGCCAACACTGTAGTGCCAACAGTAAAACCACAAAAACTCAACCCACTGCCATCAACTTGACTCTGACTCATAGCAATCCCTGTTGGGCTTCCAAGGCTGTAAATCTCGACTGAAGAAGATTGCCACAGCTTCTTCCTGCGGAGAAGCTGGTGGGTTTGAACTGCTGACCTTCTGGTTAGCAACCAAATGTCTTACCCACTACACCACCAGAACTCCTTAGTGTCAATAATACTGCCTTTTAAAAAATCAAGTTGATGCCATATCCACTGAAGAGAGCCAGGAGAGTGCAGGATGAATGACTGGGCTTTAACCACATGAATCTCTCTGCCTCAACCCCCAGCCCTGAGGGGAAGACCCTGATCTTTTTTAGGGATGAGATGGCAGGATTACCTCAAGTAGTTTGAAGTAACAAGAGAAAACACAAACCTGTTGCCATTGAGTCAATTCCAACTCCTGGTGGCCCTATAGGACAGAGCAGAATTGCCCATAGGGTTTCCTAGACTGTCATTTTTATGGGAGCAGATTGCTAGGGCTTTCCTTCCTGGAGCAGCTAACGGGTTCAAACTGTTAATCTTTCAGTTAGCACCTGAGCACTTTAACCACTGTGCCATCAGGATTCCTTAATGAGACAGAGGGTCTCCCAAAGGAACTCAGGGAGCAGGGCTAGCAGGACAAAGGCAATTTTCTGGACTAACTTCTTGAAATCAGTTTTCAGGGGGAAAAAAAGCCATGGCTTTTCACTTTCATCTGAAGAGAAATAAGATCACTGAAAATAAGTGTTGGACAGAATGACAACAACCATCTCTGAAGGTGGCCCATCTCTCCAGATCATTGTCAGCTTGGAGGCGGTAACCAGACTTTCTTTATTACAAGACAGGGCTACTTCCCTTGTCAAGCAGAATGAGAAGAAAAAGACCAACCACGTTAGAAATGAGGCCAGAGGACCGCATGCATCTGGCCCAAGGGCAGCCTCCAGTGGCCACCGATGATGCCATGGCCACTCTGTTCATGCAGCTCCCCATGAGATTCCCAGAGCTGAGCAGATAAGGAGGAACTTACTAAATACAGCAAACCTGGGAGAGCCGGGACCTGAGGGGACTGCCTTATTTTTCCAGGTCTTGCAAGTTTTCCACCTTTGACAGATGCATTCTTACCACTTTCCTATCACCTCTTTAAAAAAAAAAAAAAAAAAAAAAATTCACTGCTGTGGAGTCAGTTCCGACTCATAGCAACCCCTCCTTGGGTTTCTGAGGTGGTATCACTACAGAGGTAGATTGCCCAGTCTTCCTTCCGAGGAGTGGCTGGTGGGTTTGAATGGCCAGCCGTCTGGTTAGTAGTTAGATGCATTAGGCACCACACCACAAGAACTCCTGTCATCCCTTTTAGTGGCAGATATTTGCATTTTCCTTTTCTGACAGGTTTCAATCTTACACCCTTCTGGCTTTCGTGGGTTTTGCTGTAATTGCTGGAATGAAAAAATGAGTAGATTGTAACCACATAAAAAATGGCCAGTTCATGAGGAAAGTAAGATTGGCTTCTAGATACTCATCAAGACTCCAAAGAAACATGAGCAAGGACATCATTAATTTAATAGGTTCATGTGCCCGAGTGACTTTCCTGGCTCTAGAAATCTGTGGTGGTGATGATGCAACCAACTGCCATCTTCCTGTGAGGAAAGAGTTAAACAAGTTTGAAGTGGGACTATGAGGGGAGTAGTGTGTTCCCTGGGTACAGCTGCCTGTTCGACCCCTTCAGCCTCCACACACATGAGCTATCTGCCTTCATTTCTGCTCTGCCGGCCGTGTCTGCTCACCCCCACACGGCACAGGGCAGGGGGAGCTGGGCTTCCACTCTTGCTTAGCATGTTTGACCAAAGGTGACTCTGACTTAGTGGACTGAGGTCGTGCCCTCCCTCCCCCTGAATCAATAATTTAATGTGACTTATCAGAAAGAGAAAGAACTGTTTACTTAAAAACCCTGGATCCCATAAAGGGAGAGGGGAAAGGCCTAAACACCACAGAAGTGCGGGGCTCGTGCCCAGGGTTGCCCCAGCACAGTTGGCAGAAGTGGGGAGAGCTGAAGGCCCCATCCTACTGGCTAGGCAAGAGGCCCTGGGCCAAGAGAAGAAGACAGAAGCTGACAGGGAGGTAAGTATTGCTCTCCCTGAGCACCTTCCAACTCCCCTGGGTGGGTTAGACTGTTTCCTTTGGGTGCCCATGGACTGAGGAAAGAGGGTGGACTGCTGACCCAGGTTTTAAAAACTTCACGCAGTCCCTGAACCACAGGAAATGTCCAATGCGCCATGTTTCAATTTGTCTGCAGCGATTATTCAGTCTCTTCAGAGAGAGTGAGGAAAACTGGGACTTTTCTGGAGCTGCTTCTCGCACCAGTGAAAGAAAGGCTAAGGCTAGAGAGGGAAGGCACCACGGTGAAGGCCCTTACTGCTGTCCCCGGAATGGGCTGTACATTAAGCCGTTTCCTACTTTACAGTGTTCTGATTTAAAACAAGAACACCAAGGCCGTCAGACAAGATTCTACCAGCATCACAAGGGAAACTAGGAGGCTGGTTTGACCAGGAATCCCTGTCCTTCTCCGTGTTTCAAGGGAACCGTGCCAGGCGAGGCTCACCATGTTTCCTTCCCATGGTTCTAAAGCACCAGGCTCAGGGTTGTTTCTCTTGAGTGTGTCCGGCCAATCAATCTCTCCCTCGGCAGCACTTGGAAATAGCTGTATTTCTGCACAGAAATGAAACTGGTCCTGAGGAATCCCCGAGCCTCAGCAGTTCCCTCTAAAAAGAGTCTGTCGAGGCCCCAGCTCGGCTAAGAATTGCCCAGTGTCCCCTCTTTTGCCCTGCTGGCGACAAACGTGGGTAACAGATATGCACACGGAGCTCTCAGGATTCCTCCTTCTGATGGATTTCAAAGAGGAAAGATGCCGCTTAGCTCCCTCATGCCAAGAACATTTTATTTTAAAATTCCATGTGCTTTTGAAATTACAAGGTTCAGAAGAATGGGACTGACTTCCTTTGTCTTCCCCTGGACTGTAACAGCTGCAGAGTCAAATCTCGGTGCTAAAACTCCTACTGTAAATGTCAGTAAATGAGGATTGGAATTAAGAAGTATCACCGTTTATCTTTTGCTTTTTAAGAAATCTTTTGATAGTAATGGTTAGTTTTGCAGCAAGGTGACACTTCATGGTTCCCAAAACACTCTTTTCTGGACCTCTGGGGTTGGCCTTTGAATGTTCTCAGCTGCTGGGAAACCAAATATTAAAACAAAACAATCTGCTCATGCCCAGAGCTGACCAGAGAGTGAATAGGGTTGGTTGGTTGGTCTTGATTTGTTTGGTTTTTTGTCTGTTCCCAGTACTGGCAAGTCTAAGACATCTTGCTGGGAGCAGTGACGTACACAAAATACTTACAGCCTGATGGATTTGCAGAGTTAGGCTCTGTAAATGCTTCTTCCTTTGTGAATTTCTTTTCTTTACTGAAAGAAGAACATGGCATTGAGAGAGCAACAAACCAAGTCTAGTGTGCTTCCAGTCCTCCTGGTCTCAATGGGGAAACTACGTCTGAACTGATCAACAAAACCAAACCAGGTGCAGTTGAATCCATTCAGACTCGTGGCAGCCCTTAAGGTGTCAGAGTGCAGCCGGGCTCTGGAGGATTTTCAAGGCTGATTTTTTGCAAGTAGATTGTCAGGCCTCTTTTCTGAGGCACCTCTGGGTGCCTGAACTGATCACAGCACTTCTAGGGACTCAGTCAAGTCTGGGAAGGTTAGGGAAGGAGACAGGGACACTGCCTGGAAACTTGGTTTAATAAATAGTCACTGAGAAATGCCTGGCACTTGACCCATCTCAGGAAATCTCTGGAAGCAAGGTACCAACAGAGATGGTATGAGGTGTTTGTGGATGAGATTAGAGGGCTGGAGAAGCCAACAGGGTTCCTCAAGGCCTTTTATAAGCTGTAGAGAACTGCTGGTGTTTGGACAAGCCATCTTGGTTAATACCCAGCATCTTTGCTTTAAGCCTTAATTTTTTTTTCATAACAATACAGGTGCTACCGTTTCCCAAACAGCTGATAAACTTTCTACTGAAAATTAGAACCAATACTATTTAAATTCAGTTTTAAGTTTAAAAGTACTAGAATGAGAAATTTTTTAAAACCTGATGAATGACAAATGATTTTAAATTTTAAAAACTACCCAAGAGTAGTAGGAGCTCTGGTGGTATAGTGTCTAAGGCATCTGACTGCTAACCAGAGGCTGGCAGTTCAAACCCTCCAGCCACTCCTCGGAAGGAAAGTTGGGCAATCTACTTCCGTAGCGATACTGCCTCGGAAACCCAAGGAGGGGTCGCTATGAGTTGGAGTCGACTCGATGGCAGTGAGTTTGGTTTGGTTTAAGAGTAGACCCTAACATGAGCCACTTCTTTTTTGTTTTTATAAATATAATTTCAGATAACTGGATGTCATTTGAAAAAAATGAAAACATTTGATTTGCTTGTCTAAGCTGTTTTGCAAGATAATAGAGCTCATCTACAATCCTATGGAAATGACCCAAGAAGTCATTGGAGATGGCGGTTATTAGTTGTTGTTATGTGCCATCGAGTCGGACCCGACTCATAGTGACCCCTCCTTGGGTTTCCAAGGCAGACTACAGAAATAGATTGCCCAACCTTCCTTCCGAAGAGTGGCTGGTGGGTTTGAGGTTATTAGAGCAATGTTTGAAAAATGGTCCTCAAGGCTAAGAACATAATAAGCCCTCAATAAATGTGCATTTGTTGATTGATGCAGTAATACTGTAAAATTACTGTGCTGTGTACTAAAGTAGTTCACTAATGATTTGCTAAGAATCAGCCTGAGGCCCATCTCTTAGCAGTGCACTAGTTTCCAAGTTTCCTGACAAGCAGAGTATGAACAGAGTAGGGCCGACCTCTCAAGTTCAAAAGAGTAGTTTTCAGAGAAGGAATTTGTATTGGGGGACCCAGAAGAGTGAAGAAAAAAAAAAACTACTTAAAACTTTTTTAATTTCTAAATATTTTTCCCATGACAAAAATACATTAATTGTAGAAATTAATAAATGCACAGAAGCTTAAGGGGGAAAATTCCACCACTACAAGAAAACCATAGTAACCATTTATGCTTTCCCTTCCAGGCATTCTCACACAGTCTACAGGAAGGGAATCATGCTGTCTATCTTGTTTTGCAAATGGCTTCTTCACTCAATAATATGTCTTCACTTTCTTTCTACATCAGCAACCATTTTTCTATATCAATTTAAATGTCTTGTATCACAGATATGTTCTTCTCCAACTTAAGAGAATATATTTAGGAAATAACATTTAAATTCTTTCTGATTTTTTACTATTACAAATAATGAACAACATATAGGTAAATATTTCTACAAATTCTTGACTTTTTCCTTGAGATAAATGTCTGGGTCAAAGAACCAGATGTTTGTTTGGGGGAGAAGAGTCTGGTAAGATCTGCAGTAACGGCCTCTGCTCATTCTCCTTCCTTTTTCTGTCTTTTGTAGATTGCTCAAAGCCCAATGCACCCAGAGCCCGTCTAAGAGATGGGGATGCCCAGACACATGGGAGGCTGAGGGACGTGTAAGAAGCCCAAGCCCTTACCCAGGACGGAGCTCTCCAGGAGTGCACTACATGGACCCTTCTCCCTGGTGGATGGTTCTACCTCTCCCTGATTCTTCCCAACTGAGCTAAGAGATTCCCCCCACAGCCTGCTGGGATGGTCGGCCACATCCCTGGGTGCCCAGAAAGTGAGGGTTTCTGTTCTAGGTCCAGAGACAAAGGAGGATGAGCCTGGCTGGCCTGTTAGAAGTAGCAGTAAGAAAAGCCTTCGTGGTGGTAAAGTGTCAGGTGAAGAACTCCACCTGAAGACAGCAGGTCTAACATTGGGCCAAGTGGTGTTTTCCTGTTGCCTAGGAAACGACCCCATCCCTGTCTGGGATCTCAAACAGCAACCAAAGGAAGTCTGTCACTTCATGGGAAGATAAGCAAATCAACACAATTTTAAAAAATAAGGCAGGATTCAGCTTCACCGACCCAATCCCATAAGGCAGAGCAACTTTCCGTAGTGAGCTAATTACCACTGCGTGTCTCGGTTGGAGGGCTGATTCCACAGTGCACATGTGGATAAGGGGCATTTTTACTGACATGCGCAAAGGGGTTCATTTTCCGTTGCCAAAGATGGTCCCAATAGAAGGCTGAAGGCTCTGCTCAAATATTAACAACTCAGTCATCCTAGGGAAAACGACCCTGTCCTCAACCTCGTCTTTCCCAGCATTTGGGGAAATAAAAGACTATTTCCTCCTGTTCTCCATGGTGGGCTGGAGTTCATATATCAGTTAGAAACCATTTTTAACAGGAAACCAATTATCCTGAAAAGGAATGTATTAACTCTCCCTTTTCCTTAAAACTGAGTGTCATTAACTAAAAATCAAATCATTTCCCCCTCTTTGTTTTCCTCCCTCCATCACGTCCCACTACTACTACTGTGGGAAACTGTGTGACCAACGGGACCTCAGATGGGAGCCGGGCTGGAAGTTTCGGCATCCAATAGATGCACTGAGGAGAGATGATGACACACCCAAATCCCATAGAGAATGATTAAAATTTTCTTAGACTGGGTAATTTACCACTGTTACAATGATGGATTGGGGAATATGGTGACATTTCAGCTGGGTAAGATCCATTGAGCTCGTCATACTTTTTTGGTTTATAATCTGGTCTGGCCCTGAGGTTGTGTTTTCTAATACCTATTCCCTCTAGAGAGTCTTGCTCTCTCAGCTGTTTTAGCCAAATGATGCAAACAGAATACGTATCCACTTCCACAGGAAATCTTGGTTCCTGTTGGCAGGAGGCCTTCATGGTGTGGTAGCAGGACATAACGCAGTGGGTCCCCTTCGTAGCTCCCATGTTACCAGACACAGAGGCCTTACATCTGTGTTTTGTCTCTGCGTTTCTCAGAGCATTCAGCACCTGGGAGCCCTCTTTTTCCTGCTCAGGTGACATCTTGGAGCTGGCAAGGTTCTCTGTGGAGGTCAGAGGCAGTGATGGAGTGTGGCAGTGACATGAACACCTTCACGGCTACAGAGTCTTCTTAGCAGAGCTGTGGAGTGTGACAATGGTGTTTGTGTCCAAATATCAAACGCCATTATCACACTAAATAGCTACTGTTAGGCAATCGTCCTGCTGAATCAATATCTTGGCAACAGTTTGGTGTAGGCAAGAGGGTTCATCTCTATCGGAACTCCCAGTCATTTGTAATGACTGAGTAAATGACGGTACCTTTGTGCTCACAGCCAACATATGGAGTCGATCTGGCCTCTGCCTGCTACCTGCTATTGTTGAATACTTTAATAGATGGTGAATTTTCTGAGTCAATAAAATGATTTCAGTGACTCCCAAAGAAACCAAATACCAAACCCACAGCCAATTCCAACTCATAGCGGCCTCCATAGGGTTTCGCAGGCTGCAAGTCTTTACAGGAGTAGACTGCCTCATCTTTCCTTCAGTGGAGCATCTGGTGGGTTTGAACCACCTACCTTTTGGTCAGCAGCCCGATGCCTTAACCACAGTGCCACCAGGGCTCCTTCAGTGACCCCTAGAGAACCAAAAATCACTCAACCCAGGCATATTGAATTGAAACAAATGGGGAAGTGCTGGATAAAGAAGAATTTTTTTTTAAAAAAAGTGCTAAATCTAGGTAATGCAACCCGCCAGCTGATGGCTACAAAATTAAGACCTGTGAGTCCTCCTTGTCTCACCACAAGAAACAAACAAACAAAAAATAATAAACTAATAAATTGGCATATGGCTTGACTGACCTTTCAGATATTCTAGAACGTGTTTGGCTTCCACTGATTTTATTCAATCACCAGGCTGATTACTGAATTTGTATGGCAGGTTCTGTTTCCTTAAGTCCCAATGGATTTCCATCAGAAAATTACACTTGACCGTGAGCGGCCACAAGCTAATCTGAACATTTGAAATGTAGACAGCTTCTGGGACAGTGGTACCAGTTAGGTGGTCTGGCTTGGCACAAATTCTCTCTATGAGAGGCATTTAAAATAAGGAATAGGCTGAACCCCTGAAACTATTACCCCGAGATAATCTTGAAACCTTAAACCTAAAATATCCCCTAAAGATCAGTGCAGGAGATCCTGGATAGAGTGGGAGAAAAGTGTGAAACAAAACTCAAAATCATAAAACAAACAGCATACTTTCTGGTCTGATACAGACTGGTGAAACCCCAAGACCATGGCCTCTAGTCAGCCTTAGGGCTGAAATTGAACTCACTCCCGGCTTCGCCAAACAATAGACAGGCGTATATAGGATGAACATTTACAAACAGGTAGGTACACTCCTTGGGAACTCTGGTGGCATAGTGCCTAAGGCATTTGACTGCTAACCAGAAGGCTGGCAGTTCAAACCCACCAGCTACTCTTCAGAAGGAAGATTGGGCAATCTACTTCCGTAGTGAAACCGCCTCATAAACCCAAGGAGGGGTTGCTATGAGTTGGGTCCGACTTGACAGCAATGAGGTTTTTTTAGGTACACTCCTTAGAAGAATCAACCATGGGAGATCAGAAGGGCAATATTTGCAAAGGGAGAGAGCTCAGGGGGCAGGAATGCATAGGAAAGAAGGACACAGGGAAGAGATGACCACAGGGAGGAAGTGGGAAGAGAGCTGTTACATTTTGGGAATTGCAATCAATGTTATGACACAAAATGTGTGTGGAAAATCAATTTGCTCTGTAAACTTTCACCCAAATCTATCTGTCTATCCATCCATCCATCCATCCATCTATCCATCCATCCACCCATCCATCCATCTGCTGAAGTCTTCTAACAGCCAAACAATAGTTTAGCTTAACCTGTCTTGAACATTAGGCTCTTTTAGGAACTATTTATATGAGATCAAATTGAAAGGAGCAACTCAAAAGATTAGACAGGAACTTTTAGGGACAGTTTATTAATGGGGGAGGAACAACTCAGCAAAGGAGAGGGAGAATGGTTGCACAACTCAAAGAATGCAACCAATGTCACTGAATTCTACACACACTGTTGAATTGGTGTATGTTTTACTGTGTATATCCTCAACAACCACCAAAAAATAAAATCATTAAAATATCATAATAATAAAGTAAGGAGGAGGTTTTGTTTGTGCTGGGCCAAAACTTCTGTCCCATGACTTGGCTAAATCAAACAGTAGGTGTTTAACCAAGTTGACAGGGTTGGGTCAATCATCCAAAACAATTTCATTCGCTCAACCATTCAGTCATCGGATAAATTGCGCCTACTATGTACCTGGCATTATTGTAGGTACTGGGGATATTTTACATTAAATGCTTTTGATATATATATATATTTTTATATTATTTCCAGAGATGGGCACTCATGGCCTCACATTCTGTTTGGGGATAATCTTAATTGTTATAATTATGGTTATCATGGTATTCTGAGGTGTTCCTCCCTGATTAACATAAACTTAAGGCTCCTATCTAATCTTTCCAGTTACTGTTGTCAGTTGGATATCATATAGATAATTCTTAAAGGAGCATACTGCTGAAGGCAGACCCCCGCCCCCTTTTTTTTAAGTAGTTCAGCTAAACTATTGTTTGGTTTCAAGAAGACTTCAGGGGATAGTTTTGGTTTACCATTTAAAGATCATCTCAGGGTAGTAGTTTCAGGGGTTCATCTGTAAGTCTTATGAGTGAGACTGCAAAATAATTCAAAGTCCCTTGTGGAAGAGCCCCACAGGACAGCTGTTCACGTATTCATGATATTCTGCAAATGGGTTCATGGGAAGCTCCGTGCAAGGAAACAGAGGGAGCCATTTCTCCTGCCCTGTGTCTCCTTCCACCTCCCATCTCTCCATCGTGGCATCATCTATGGCCAAGTGGAGAGCAAGGCCACCCTGGAATAATTAATGCACTGACATTTTGTTGGGGGGGGTGATTCTTTATTTCTGGAAAGCTCTGATGAACTGGCATTTATTCAGGGGTCTCCTGTTCTACAAACCAATGCCCACACATCATTTCATTTGGTCCATACAACACAGAACAAAGATGGCAGTTTCCACAGATGGCAAACCGAGACTAAGTTGTTCTGGAATTGCCTGGCCATGCATCCAATACTTAACAGGGGCCTCTTATGTCTAAAGTTCTGTCTTGGCCTGCAGCCTTCCTTGGCTGGCCAGTCCACAGAGCCTCATGCTTCACTGCTGAATCTATGTAGATGTTGAGTTAATCATTCTGGTACTTGAGCATATCCTAGGGCCCCTCTCTGCTTTGGCAATGGCCTCGGAGGGAAGATTGTAGAATAAAAGAGGAATGAATCCTAGAACAACCTTTCCTTGTGAGTGTCCAGGTACAGAGAAAGGCATACATTGCCAAACACTGTAACCAGGAACCAAAAGGAAAGGAAGGAACAGCTATGGGGTCATTTTGGGGTCAAGAAAGGGGTGGCCAAACTGTCCATTCCATTCCAAACCATTCCCAGACCCAGGGACAATGTGAGGATACACTCCGCCCCTTCACTCCCTGTTAACCCTGAGCTCCTGCTCAGATGAACACATAGGGAGCAAAATGAAGGGCACTCTACATCTTTTCTACTAGGTTGGCTCACTCAATAGCTTGTGATGATTCCAGCCTGTATTGCTCTGCATCTGAGATTGGACAGCCTTTCTTTCTGTAGATCTCTAAGGCAAACCTTCTTCCCCACTTTCAAGCCACCTCTGATAAAATACTGCTCTGAATCTCTGTCCAGGCTTCTTCCTCAGCCTCTCTTTCATCCCTGCCGTGGTCATTACAGCCAGTTAACTCCAATCACGCCTCCCTGGAGACACTTGCTGACTTCAAATGGGGTTTGTGCGATCAAAGGGTCCACCCAGAAGTGCACTGAAAGTAGGGGTACCCACTAAGAAGGTTATCTCACGTGGCTTTCACATCTTTGATGTGGTGAAAAACATGAGACTCTTTGCTACAAATTAGTAATAAGCGCAAGGAAGCCCAAGCTTACCTTGTTTCCTGGGTGTAAATTTGACAAGAGGCTTTGATTCTGTAGGAAGGTGCTGTGGGGTTGGGAGAGAAGCAGATGCCAGCCGTATCTAGAAGCAGAATCCTTGATGTGGTGAAAAAATGTGAAATTGTTCACTACAGATTAGTTAGTAAGCAGAAGCAAGCCCATGCTTACTTCACTTATTGAGTAATTCAACACTGGGTAAGAGTATGGATTGGACCACTTTTCAGTTATTGAAGGAGTGTTGCAAGCCAGTGCCCTTCACAATGAAGGTTGGATTAAGGCTCATGATACCATGTCATTAGGCCTCCTGCCTCTTCCCCTGTCACTAAAAGCCTGACTCAAGGCTATCAGTTGGATATCTCACTGCCCCCTCAACGTCCCCTTCCTTAGGATAGGCTCAAAGAAGGTGTTGAGTGCAAATCCCTCACAGGAGCCCCAGAGCCTGGAGGAGGGACAGAGATGGGGCATCTACTTTCTTCTCTTTGGTCAAACTTTCTGCAGAAAAGGAAGGGTTCCAAAGCACAAGCAATTTCACAAACATGCAGATGGCCACCGCAGTGTCCCGAGAGCCCCACCATAAGATAGCCTAACCTAGAAAGCAGAGTCTTTAAGAAAGACAGTGGCACACATTTACTGCGTCCTTCAAATATTTAAACAGGGTGCATAGGATGCCAAGGTGATAACTCTGGCATTCATTCACTCTTTCACTCACCCAGCCAGCGTTCATCCTTGTGTTTCTACTATGCCACCAAGAACTCAAAGTTGGATAGGATGCTATCCTGGAATCCAGCTGTTGGCAGCCTAGTGGGGACACAGACAAGCACAAGAGGAAGAACAGTGTGGAGCTACGAAAACAAACAAACAAACAAACAAAAAACCCACTGCCATCAAGTTGATTCTGAGTCATCGTGACCCTATAGGACAGAGTAGAACTGCCCCGTAGGGTTTCCAAGGCTATAAATCTTTAAGGAAGCAGACTGTCTCATCTTCCTCCCATGGAGCTGCTGGTGGGTTAGAACCACTGACCTTTTGGTTAGCAGCCCAATGCCTTATGCACTGCATCACCAGAGCTCTTTGTAGAGCTTCAGGGCCTTTGAAATAGGTGTGGATACCATGGAGGTCTAAGCCCTGGTGGTGCAGTAGTTAAGCCCTTGGCTGCCAACCAAAACGTCCCTGGTTAAAACCCAGCAGCCTGTCAGAGTGAGAAAGATGTGGCAGTCTGCTTCCATAAAGATTATAGCCTTAGAAACCCTATGGGGCAGTTATACTCTGTCCTACAGAGTCACTATGAGTTGGAATCTACTCATGGGCAACAGGGACCATGGAGGTCTAAGGAAGGAACTATCACCTGTGAGGTTTAGGGCAATCCTTGGCTGTTGGGTCAATTCCAATTTATAGTGACTCATGTGTTACAGAGTAGAACTGCTCCATGGGGTTTTTTCAATTCCAATTTATAGTGACTCATGTGTTACAGAGTAGAACTGCTCCATGGGGTTTTTTCTTGGCTGTAGTCCTTATTGAAGATTGCCAGGCCTTTCTTCCACGGTGCATAGGAAGGCATGAATAAAAGCACCACAAGGGCACTCCGGCACTTCTGGTGCTTTTGGCGGCCATCCCATTAAAAAGAAGGTAGTGGCCTTTGCAGGTGAAGTGTAGACGTTCTCACCTTGACAGAGGTTGGCTACCTTCAAGTTTCCAAAGTATATCCCAGCAACTCTCTCCAGAGAGCAGGTGAACACTAAGAACCGGAAACTTCTTTCGTGGGGACTTGCCCCCTCAAAACTGCTGCCAAACACCACAGAAAACAATCACCTTTAATATAAAAGGAGCACAATGGGCTATGTGGCAATGACTGGGGGCAGGTGCACGCGAGTGAAGAGACACACTTGCTCGAAGGAGCTGGGTGAACTGTCTTCCGAGCCTCAAGCAACTGGGACTTTTCCTTTTTGACCAGGGAAAACGCCAGTCTTAGGAGCTCCGATTTGGGCGGAAGTGAGCGTCGGCCTTTTCAGCAGCCCTTTGAGCCAGCGTCACTCTCTGCTTGGACTCCTCCCCCTAGTGGCGGCCACACGCTCCTGCATCAGGGGTTCTAAGGGATTTCAATCTTGCTAACCGAGTGTTCCAAATTAATTGCATTAAGGGCTTTCCCTGACAGCAGAATTCGGCTTCGATTTTGCTCAAGTAAGTTTTTAAAGGCCTGGGGACGAGAGGGAGAGAAGCGGAGGAGATTGCTGTATTGAGTATCTGTTGACCTGTTAAATGCACCAGACAAGAACTAATCTTGTTCTGCCTGGAGAACAAGTCCTTTCCTTTTCATTCTTCTGGCACATTCCTCCTGTTGGAGAGCTAATTCAAGTCCTTCGTCTTTCTTAGAGCTGTCTGTCTTCCTGTCCTGCTTTTTGTCTTGGCTCCAATTGCAGCTACACAGAGAGGGGTCAGAGATCAGCTCCCAGGCTTTTAGAGTGCGCCAGCTGCTGTATTTGCAGCCTCTCTCACTGAGCACTAAGGAGCTCTGGTGGTGCAGTGGTTAAAGCATTCGGCTGCTAGTCAAAAGGTCGGCTGTTTGAACCCACCAGCAGCTCCGTGGGAGAAAGATGAGGCAGTCTGCTTCCGTAAAAATTTACAGTCTTGGAAACCCTATGGGCCAGTTCTGTCCTATAGGGTTACTATGAGTAGGAATCGATTCAACTGGCAGAGAGGTTAGTGGTCACTGAGCACTGCCTGTTTCAACATCTGTGATGTTTCTCGTCCCTGCTATCTGTCTCTCACAGGCTCAGGCTCTCTCACATGGGGCCCTCAGCTCAGTAATTAGAGTGTGTGATACGCTGCACTGAGCAAAGCCTTGGAAGGGCAGCTGTATGTGTTCCAAAGGCAATGATTCCAAATGACCACCCCAAAACGTAGATGGCTGTGGACAAAGAGCTTGCTTTGGCCCTTTCACTCTGGTTGCTGAAAATAACCTGAGCAATCAGGATGCCTTCGTTTTCCGGAATGGCCAGGCAAGCAGGGGCTACACAGGCCCCCAGACCTGGTGAACTAACTTCAAGAGGGGAGAGCAGCCTAAGGCAGCCATGCATATTCACTGATTGGATCCGGCGTAATTACGCATTAAGGCCCAAATCATGCATGTTCACTGAGGTCCAACAACTGGGGGCCATGGACCTTGTGGCACTCCTTTGGGGCCTCCTGGGTTGGTGAAAACATCCATGCAGAGGAAAGGGGGCTGCCCCTTCCTGGGGACAGCAGGAGCTGTGGTGCCGGGACCCCTTGTTGACCTTGGCTTGTGCATCTCTGCACTTGAATCCTCTCTGATTACGGTAAATGGGTAACTGTAAGTACAGGTAATAGTTTCCGTGAGTTCTGTGAGTCATTCTAACAAATTATCGAGCCCACCAGCGGCATGAGAACCAGCAGAGAAGCTGGCATTCGCCCATCTGGCAGGGGCTGGAAGGACAGTGCTAGCTGCTGGAGACTCAGCTCTGGGTGGTGAGGGTCAGAGAGAGAACGCGCTACACGGGTGTCCGGTGTCAGGATGATGAAGTGGGAAAGTGGGGATGTGAGTTTTCTTCACAATTCATGTTGACTTATGTTGGGTATTATTCATACAATGGTTGGTGAGGACATTTTGATTGTAAGAAGCAATACTTTCTTCTTCTTGTTGTTGTTATGTGCCGTCAAGTCAAAACCAACTCATAGCAACCCCTCCGTGGGTTTCCGAGGCAGTATCACTACAGAAGTAGGGTTGCCCAAACTTCCTTCCAAGGAGCGGCTGGTGGGTTTGAACCACCAGCCGTCTGGTTAGCAGGCAAGTGCCTTAGCCACTGTGCTACCAGAGCTCCCAATACTTTCTTAGGTTATCTCAAGTAATTCATTCTTACAGCAATTATTTCTTAAGCACCTACTATTTACAAGGCATTGTGCTAGGGAGAAGGAGCTCTAGTGGTGCAGTGGTTAAGGCATTTGACTGCTAACCAAAAGGCTGAACCCACCAGCTGTTCCACAGCAGAAAGATAAGGCAGTCTGTTTTCTGTAAAGATTTACAGCCTTGGAAACCCAGCAGGGGTCACTACTAGTCAGAACTGACTCTGTGACAATGAGGGTTTTTTTTTTTTTTTGGTGCTGCTGGGAGAGTTTTTTGGGAAGGGTCCACATGGCACCAAGGGGGCCAAGAGTCACACAGGAGCTCCCAGACACTCATAGACAGAGACTCATGGAAAATGGGCATACAGTCAGGGCTCATGAGAGCCCTAGAGATTGGGGTATCTGGTCACCCCCCCTCCGAAGACTGCAGAAGTTCTTCCAGCTTCTAACATTGATTATTTGCCTCCCTTTTTCTACTGCTCTTCCTGCTACCATAACTGCCTCCATCCTTCCTTGCAGCTCACCTATAGCCATTGCTTACTCAGACTTTTGTTAATTCTGGGTCTTATGGTCCTGGCTGCTCGCCTGACTCCTTTCCAAGTGTCTTTACAGTTTCTTCATGTGCTACCATGTGACTTTCTCCCTCCCTTTATCTATTATCCTCTATCTCTGGTCTAGATTCTTGACCCAGAGAATCTCGTTGGCTTAGTTGCTTGTTCCCACTGGACCAGAAGTTTCCAGGCCACACCATAGGCTGCTGGTCAAGCTCTGGGGCAGAAGAAACCGAAGGGGGTTTATAAGAGAATCCAACACAGGAAGTAGCCTGCAAACTTGACTCCAAGCAGAGCCCTCCATCCTGCTGGTGAAAAAGTAGAGGAAGAGCTCTCAGGCGGAGGGATGGCGTGTGCAGAGTGTCTGGGTGGGATGGGGTTTGGAACAGCCAATGACTTTGAAACAAGGTGTGGTGCAGGACTGTGGAAATGAGATGGAGTTGAAGCTGCAGGGACAGACAGGGCCTGTCACATGTCCCTGGTACCAGGATGGATGTGGAATGCATGAGCCTAGCAGGCATGATGACTGCTCTTCCAGGGCCATGCATTTTACTGATTGGATCTTCAGGGCTAGGTGTTGGCAAACTAGGGCCCATGGGCCAAATCCACTCTACCACCTTTTTCCTACAAGATAAGAATGGTTTTCACATTTTTAAATGGTTGAAAACAAACCCAGAGAATATTTTGTGATGTGAAAATTGTACAAAATTTAAATTTCAGTGTCTATAAAGTTTTATTGGAAATAATGAGCTCTCTCTGTTGCCTAGGATGGTCTTAATTTTAGCACTGAAACCCCTCAGTTTCAGGAGAACCAAGAAGGTTGGTCATCAGGAAATAGCCACGCTCATTCATTTACACATTGTCCATGGTTGCCAGTGCCCTGAATTCAGACGTCTACTCTGCCAAACTGAGAAAACAGATTTCTCTTCTTGAAACCCACCCACCTGTGGTATTTTCTGTTACAACAGCACTAGGTGACCAGGGGGAGCTCTGGTGGTGTGGTGCCTAAGGCACTTAACTGCTAACCAGAAGACTAGAGGTTCAAACCCACCAGCCACTCCTCAGAAGGAAGACTGGGCAATCTACTTCTGTAGAGATACTGCCTCAGAAACCCAAGGAGGGGTCGCTATGAGTCGGGTCTGACTCAATGGCACATAACAACAACAACAGGTCACCAGGACGGTAGGTAAAGAGTACAACAAATTCAAGGGCACTTGGAGCTTGGAGAGGGCAGGGAGATCAGGAAGAGGGAGCAGGACAAGGTGGGGAGGAGAGAGAACACACCTCACAGACCACAGATACAATCCCCAGATCAGCATCACCTGGGAGAGTGTTAGCAATGCAGGCTGCCTGGCCTACCCCAGACCCATTGAATCAGGAACTCTGAGGGTGGGGCCAGCTCCCTGGGTTTTAACAACCTTTCTAGGTGATTGAGGACCACTGGGCTGCAGGTCTGGCCCACTGTGGAGCTTATTAGAGTTTAAAGAGAGAGTGACTGACTGAATCAATCAACCAGTTACTCTCATCTTGCATCCAGAGCAGCAGCAGGGGGCTCTCAACCTTGGCTGCCATTAGCATCACCCTGAGAGCTTTTTAAAATCCCAAAGCCTAGGCCGGGGCCCAGACTAATGACACATAAATCTCCATGTAGAACCCAGGCGTCAGCATTTTTAAGGCGCCCCCAGGGATCCTAATGTGCAGCCAAAATTGAGCGCCGCTGTAGGAACAAAAAGATTAGTAAGATGTTCTGTTTTGAATAACTGAAAAAGCATTATTTTTAAACAGAAAATTTACATAAAAGTGTGTACCTTATAGCATGTAATTTAGACAAAATGGAACTTTCTATTTCTTGCCTTTAATAGATAATCTGAAGCTGGAAAGCATAGGATTGGGGCACCTCCAAAAATATCTTCAGTTCGGGCTCCTTCTAGATCTCCACTCTATCCTGCCCTCATGGTCCCAGTCTGGTCACTAGAGCTCCAGCTATCACATTCATGTTCCAGGAAGGAAAACTTAAAGGATGGAGGGCAAGGGGGATAGCTGTCCTACGAGTCAATTCTCCCAGCCTTTTTTATTACTATTTCATTTTGTTTCTGGTGAAAATTATACACAGCAAAACTTGCTCCTATTCAGCAGTTTCTAGACATAATGATCAGCGACACTGGTTACATTCCTCACATTGTGTCACCATTCTCGTTTTTCTGTTCTAGTTGCTTCTCTACCTTTGAAGAAAATAATTACATAAGTCACCAGAATTTCTGGGGACAGATTTGAATCTAAAGATACTGGGCGTTTTTTCAGTTTTACTCAATGAAATCAGGACAGGAACCAGGGTGTCTGTTGTGGCAAGGGCAATTTTGTTGTTGTTGTTGTTGTTACAAATGGAAACCCAACTCTAAGCCCATTAGCTTCAGCATAGAGGGAAATTTATTATCTAATTGCATCATCTGGGGAATATTTGGAATTCAGGTATGGCTGGATCCAGGTGAAAGGAACTTCATGCTGTGGCCTCAGTTCTCACTTCTCAGCAGATCAAAAGAGGCTTTATACTTCAAATTCCTCCCCAGAAATTCTTACATATTGACTTACGTATTGTTTTCCTCCTGCCCTGACCAAACAAGGAAAATGCATACAGCAGTCTCTCGCAATGAAATGCTGTTGTCCTCTGGGAAAATTCTTCCTAGTTTTGGTTCCAATATAATTTTGTAGCACAAATCCTCTAAGTCATACATGGTAAGCTACTGTTCTCCCATTTTGTGCTCTCGTGGTCAGTAACTATGAGCAATCCTGGGAGCCCCTGGTAACAGAGGAGAGAGTGAGACTATCAGTGTTTCCATGTAAAACAATACCTTAGTTTAAGAGAAAACCCACTGCCATTGAGTCAATTCCAACTCATAGTGACTCCCATTGAGTTTCCAAAGCTGTAAATCTTTACAGAAGTAAAATAGCTTCCTCTTCCTCCCACAGAGCAGGTGATGGCTTTGAACCACCAACCTTCTAGTTAGCAATCAAATATTTTAGGCACTGCACCACCAATTCTCCTTAATTTAAAGGAAGCAGTAACCAAAACCCTAAAAACCCACTGCCATTGACTCAATTGCAATTCACAGTGACCCTGTAAGACAGAATACATCTGACCTCTGGGGTTTCCAGGCTGTAAACCTTTGCAGAAGCAGACTGCCCCTTCTGTCTACCATAGAGCGGCTGGTGGGTTCAATCCACTGAGTTCTTGATGAGCATCACTGCTTTAAACACAGCGCCACCCTTGCTGGATCCCAGGTGGTGCAGGGACATTTGCCTTTCACTGAATCTCTATGAAAGGAGCCCTGGTGGTGCACTGGTTAAGCACTCAGATGCTAACAGTAAGGTTGGTGGTTCAAATCCACCAGCTGCTCCATAGGAAAAAAATGTGGCAGTTTGCTTCAGTAAAGATTAGAGCCTTGGAAACCCTATGGGACAGTTCTACTCTGTCCTATAGGGTCACTATGAATCAGAATCAACTTGACAGAAATGGGTTGGGTTTTTGTTTTTTCTTTTTTTTTTTTCAGTCTCTATGATCTCTCTCCTTCTGGCCATTTATTCTTACACATTTTTTAAAAAAAGAATCAATTATTTTAGCCATGTGTCCACTGGTGGGATACCCAGACATGGAGAAACTTTAGAGAAAGAGTTGAGTCCAGGTCTTCTGGAGAGAAGGAAGCCCAAAATTTGGAAGGCTTCCTGGAGGGGGTGACAGGCAGCTTGAAGGAAAAGAAAGGCAGGCCATTCTTGGCAGACGGCATTGCATTGCAGGAGCAGAGGCATGAAGGGATGAAATTCATGTGTGGCTTTTATTTTTTCTCTCTTCCTCAAATGGACTGTTCTGGTAGCTGAGAGGTAAAGAGAGAGAGAGAGAGAGAATACAGCCTAGAAGACAATTGGGACTGTTGTCATCAAGATGGGAAAAGACAAACAAACAATGAAACAAAGTGCAGTTTTTAATTTTTTCCCAAATAGGCTTTTCAGAATCAAAAGGTAGAACATGGTACAGGTTCAACGTTGTAAGACTACAACTTGAATGAGAAATTTTCACTTCCTACACAGGGCAGGGAGTAGAGGAGTTAACCTCGCTGGGGTTTGGGGCAGCAGAGAGCCCCAGGGAGAGGGTAGGACATGAGGACGTGTGGGCCTGGACATGCTGGGAGCACAGGACCTAGGAGACCTGTGGAAGGCACCCTCTGGAGGCTGAGCTGTTCTCTGTGGAGGGTGTGTTGCCATTTGAATTACATTAGCCATTCCCCCATCACTGTGGGGTGGCGTTTCCATGACAGCTGCCTGCTCAGGCCCTGAAGTGTCCAGAAGAGCATGTCCCAATGCTCACCCGTGCCTGAGACTGGTGAGCCCCTTCCCAAGTGTGGACACAGCCTCCCTTTCAATGGCCTGTGACAATAACCCCTTCCCCAGAAAGGGGACAAGGACTCCCAGAGCTGCAGTAGAGGTGGGAAAGGCAAAGCCCGGACCCTGGGCCCTGGACAGTGGTAAGCTGAATTTGAGGGGTGCCTCTGAGCGAGGGTGAGCCTGAGAGGGAACAAGAGGGAAGTGGTGATTTACGCCTGGGAGGGGAGGGCGGGCGGCATGATCTT
>NW_006921616.1:10932122-10937414 GCF_000298275.1 Orycteropus afer afer | reverse complement strand
ATATGGAGTTTATATATATATAAGCTTTGCTGGTTTTTGTTTCTCTAGAGAACCCAGTCTAACACACCCGCATAATATGGGTGAACTTGGAGGACATTATGCTGAGTGAAATAAGTCAATCACAGAAGGACAAATATAGTATTAGTTCGTTGTTGTGAAAGGTCAAAGAAAGGTTTATATATGGAGGGAAACTTTCTTTCTTTGTTGTCAGGGGTGAGAGGGGTGAAGAGGGAACACTGAAAAAAATGCATTGACCCATGCCACTTGAGTTTTGTGTATTTCACTGTACATAAATTATATTTCAGTAAAATGCATTTTAAAAAAAGGAAAGAAAGAAAAGACCAAAATGGATGATAGAAGAGACTCTAGAACTTGCTCTTGAACATAAAATACCTGAAGAAGAAATGAAGTAAAACAGCCGAACAGAAGATTTCAAAGAGCAGCTCGAGAAGACAAAGTAAAATATTATAATGAAAAGTGCAAAGATCTGGAGTTAGAAAACCAAAAATGAAGAACACACTCAGTATTTCTCAAGCTAAAAGAAATGAAGAAAAAATTCAAGCTTTGGGTTGCAATATTGAAGGATTCTATGGGAGCTATGGTGGCTTAGTCCCTAAGGCATGGGACTGCTAGCCAGAAGGCTGCCAGTTCAAACCACCAGCCCTCCTCAGAAGGAAGATTGGGCTATCTACTTCCATAGAGATACCACCTCAGAAACCCAAGAAGGGGTCGCTGTGTCAAATTGACGCAACAGCAGTGAGTTTGGCTTTTGGTTTTTTTATGGAGAAAATATTGAATGGTGTAGGAAACATCAAAAGAAGATGGAAGGAATAGAGTCATTATACCCAAAAGAACTGGTCAACATTCAGCCATTTCAGGAGGTACCATAGGATCAAGAATTGATGGTATTAAAGGAAGAAGTCCACACCGCACTAAAGAAATAAGTCTCCAGGAATTGACTAAATACCAACTGAAATGTTTCAACAAATGGACATAGTACTGGGGTGCTCACTGGTCTATGCCAAGAAATTTGGAAGACAGCCACTTGGCCAACTGACTGGAAAAGATCTATAGTCAAGCCAAGCTAAAGAAAGTGATCCAATGGAATGCAGAAATTATTGAAATTATTGAATAATATCATTAATATCGCATGCAAGTAAAATATTGCTGAGAGATAATTTAAAAAACAGTTGTAGCAATACATTGACTGACAACTACCAGAAATTCAAGCTGGATTCAGAAGAGGACATGGAATAAGGGATATCATTGCTGTCAGATGGATCTTGGCTGAAATCAGAGAATACCAGAAAGGTGTTTTTCTGTGTTTTATTGACTATGCAAAGGCATTCAACTGTGTGGATCATAACAAATTGTATATAACATTGCAAAGAATGAGAATTCCAGAACACTTAATTTGCTCAGGAGGAACTTGTACACAGGCAGTCATTTGAACAGAACAAGGGGATGTTGTGCAGTTTAAAATCAGGAAAGATGTGTCAGGGTTGTATCCTCTTACCATACTTATTCAATCTGTGTGCTGAGCAAATAATCCAAGAAGCTGGGCTATATGAAGAATGAGGCATCAGGAATAGAGGAAGGCTCATTAACCTGCAGAATGCAGATGACACAACTTTGCTTGCTGAAAGCAAAGAAGACTTGAAGCGTTTACTGATGAAGATCAAAGACTACAGCCTTCATTATGGGTTATACCTCAGTGTGAAGAACACAGAAATCCTCACAACTGGCCCAATAAACAAGAACATGATAAATGGAGAAAAGATTGACGTTGTCAGGCATTTCATTTTACTTGGATCTGTAATCAATGCCCATGGAAGCAGCAGTCAAGAAATCAAACAACATATTACATTGGGAAATACCACTGCAAAAGACCTCTTTAAAGTATGAAAAAGCAAGGAAGTCTCTTTGAAGACTAAGGTGCACCTAACCCAAGCCATGGTATTTTCAGTTGCCTCATATGCATATGAAAGATGGACAATGAACAAGGATGATAGAAGAATTGATGCCTTTGAATTATGGTGTTAGCCAATAATATTAAACATACCACGGACTGTCAGAAGAACCAACAAATCTATCTGGGTTGAAGTACAGCTGAAATGCTCCCTGGAAGCAAGCATGGTGAGACTTCATCTCATGTACTTTGGACTTGTTATCGGGAGGCCCCAGTCTCTGGAGAAGGACATCCTGCTTGGTAAAGGAGAGGGTCAGGGGAAAAGCGGAAAATCCTCAACGAGATGGGCTGACACAGTGGCTGCAACAATGGGCTCCGGCATAGCAGTGACTGCGAGGACAGCACAGGCGGGGCAGTGCTTCATTCTGTTGTACGTGGGGTCGCTGTACGTCAGAACCGACGCCACAGCACCTGCCAGTAGCACAGCAATGAGTTGGGAGGCAGAAGAGGTTTTTATGTTTCTTTCCTTTGTGTGTGTGTGTATCTTTTTTATTTAAAAAAAAAAAAAAGTGTGTGTGTGTGTGTGTGTGTGTTTAGCTGTGATATGTAATTTTATTTAAAAAAAAAAAAAAAAACTATTCAAGCCCCAAGTGGCATGGCAGATCTAACTGGGGGAGGGATGTGGTCTGTTCACTTTGGGACACATGGTCCAACAGAGCAGAACAAACACAAAGACAACAAACCGAGCCAGGGCATTGGCAGGCTCCTCCCATCGCATCCAGTGGAGCACATGCCCAGCACACATGCAAAACAGCGTGTATTTTTAGCAAAAAAGAGCACTTTATAATTAGGAAATAATTGTTACTTCTTTTGGCATTCTTTTTCATAGAATCTATTGGAACCATTTGCTATTATGGGGCTTGTCAGAGTGCGCCTGGGGAGGTGCTGGAATAATAAAGATAACATGAACTATAACACAAGTTCGCCATCCATGCGTCCAAAACCAGACGTCTCCAGTACACGATGCCCACTGGCAAGCAGTCCTGGTTTCCCTGCCGTTCTCCTTCGTGATCAGCCTGCAGGTAGAAACACAGGCTCCTTCTTGTTGCCATCTGCCCATCTCAGAGCTCCATCTTGGAGCCTTTATGAACTGAGACACTTGGGTGTCTGTGGCCACCATGCAGGCACCAGTAAGGTATAAAATCCCCAGCTGGGCCCACAAGCTGTCCCGGCTCCAGGCTCAGTGTCTGGGTTGGGATTTCACTGTATTTCTAGACCTTCTATCCATGTTGTTGAGCCCAGGTGGCACAATGGTTAACTGCACAGCTGCTAATCCAGAGGTTGGTGGTTCAAACCCACCCAGTGGCTCCATGGAAGAAAGACCTGGTGATTTGCTCCCATAACAATGACAGCCAAGAAAACTCTATGGGGCAGTTCTCTATCACATGGGGTCGCTATGAGTTCGAACAGACTCAATGGCACCTAACAACAAAACAACTTCGTTTATTATGGAGACGAACGGGAAAATTAATGGAAACTGACCGCACTGTCAGCTGAGCTAAAACAATGGCAACGGGACCCCAGACAAGCTCTTTGGTGTAAGAGACCCCACTGCCCATTATTTTATAACAGCCACTTACCTCTAACTGTCAGGGCTGCGTGGCCAGACCGCTGGCAAAGCAGCCCCACACAAGGCCGCGGCTAGGAAGCCTGGCTGGGACAAGTCCCACCACCACTTCTCCTTCTGTTCCTGGTTCTCCAAGTGTTTTTAAACAGATAAACTCTGATTAGAATAAACCAGAAAGGTGCTTTGAGGGGAAAAAGCAAACAAATCAGGATGTGTAAAGTGAGGCCAGGATAACTCTACCCAAAAGGAGGTACCTGTTGGGTGACTGCAAAACCAAATCTGGGTACAGAAAATCCGTTCCCTCCACTGTCCCCCCCGGCAAGACTCGAAGCCAGTTAGAGGAGAAGAGGGTCGCAGGATGACTTGGACTATTCATTTTTTACCTTTCTATGTATGAGCTCTGGTAGCCTAGTGCCTAAGGCACTTGACTGCTAACCAGAAGGCTGGCAGTTCAAGCCCATCAGCCACTCCTTGGAAGGAAGATGGGGCAATCTACTTCCATAGTGATACTTCCTCAGAAACCCACGGAGGGGTCACTATGAGTTGGATCCGATTCATTGGCAGTAAGTTTGGTTTTTATATATATTTAAATTTTTCAAACACTTGTGTTGGTATGTTTTTAATTACTAGTTATTACTAAAGAAAGTACCCGGGTCTGTTGACAGGGCTCTGTCACACTCACTCTGATCTACGTAAATTTGAATGCCAATCAAAACATGCCCTGTGCCTTTGCTACTGTGGAACTTTCTAGAACTCCACTGCTAAATCCGTCTATCTCTAGGATCTCTATGGGGACAGCATTTTCAGGCTGCCTTGTAAAGAGATGACTGTTTTAAAATCTGTCACCAGGAAAATCGCATCAGAAGGAAGAGCAGAGAGAGCAGATTGTCTGAAAAAGATGACATGTGACGAGGTGGAGGATCTCCTCTCCAAACCCCTTTTTAAAACAAAAATCCTGCCTGTGGTTCCACCCCCTTCTTTTTTAAAAAAAAAAAATCAAAACTGTGTGCCTGAGGAGAATAATAGGTTACGGCAGAGGATCCGGGCGTCTTTGATTGGAGCCCAGCTGTAGCTGGATTACCAGTGTTACACTTACCTGTGTGATTGCTCACCAGACAGGCGTCTCCCTCCTGTTGCCAGGCTGTCGTGGGACTCGGTGCTCTGCTTCCTGTGTCAGAATCAAGTGGCCAGATCCTTCCTTGGTGACATTATCTGACTGCTGGGAGGTCTACTCACACCCTTCAGCATTTCAGGACCCTCCCACCCATGGTCTAGACTGGCCACTCAAGTGTGGTCCCTGGTCAGCAGCATGGGCATCCCCGGGAGCTTGTCAGAAATGCAGACTCTCAGGCCCCGCCCCTAACCTACTGCATCAGAACCTGAATGTTCATGTGATCACCAGAAGTCCTGGTGGTGCAGTGGTTAAGCACTCGACTACTCTGCAGTTCAAACCCAGACGGAGGCTCTGTGGGATAAGAGACTTGGTGATGTGTTCCCATAAAGATTGTTGGTGTTGTATGCCATCCACTTGGACCCTGGAAGGCAGAGTAGAAGTGCCTCATTGGGTTTCCTAGTTTACAATGTTTATGGGAGCAGATTGCTAGGTCTTTTCTCTTGTGGAGATATTGGTGGGTTCAGAGCACCAACCTTTTTGTTTGCACCTGACCATTGCACTACTGGGGCCCTTCCCCATGAAGATTCTAAACCAAACCAAACTCACTGTCACCAGTTTGATTCCGACTCATGACAATCCCCA
>NW_006921616.1:10928249-10931477 GCF_000298275.1 Orycteropus afer afer | reverse complement strand
AGGGGGCAAAGGGGGGCAGGGGGAATGACACAGAAGTAAATAGTCTGTGCTTCTGTGCTCCAGTCAACTCATTAGGAAATTGCCAGCTGTGGCTGAGTCAGTTCGACCCATGGCGAGCCCATGTGTATCAGAGTAGAACTGACTCCACAGCAGCTTCAATGCCTGATTTTTTTTTTTTTTTGGAGTGGACTGTCAGGCCTTTCTTCTGAGGTGCCTGGGTGGACTTGAACCCCCAACCTTCCAGTTAGCAGCTGAGCAAGTTAACTGTTTGCATCACCTGGGGGCGCCTCTAGGAAACTGTTCTTGTTGTAGCTGTTAGCTGCCGTGGAGTTAATTCTGACTCATGGCGACCCAGTGGGTACGGGGAACTGCTCCGTAGGTTTGCAGGCCTGTGACCTTTTCAAAAGAAAAGGCTAAATCCTGGGGGAACTTGAAATAAGGCACAAATTCTAAAGAAGAAAGCATCTATGAATGATACATGCATCTTACACTTTTTGTTTAAATATGAATTTAATTAAACAGAAAATGGTAAGTGGGCGGGTGAATCCTGGTGGGAAGCAGCCTCTATTTTTGGAAAATGTCTCTAGCAACAGTAACATGTTTGAGGCTAACACACTTGACCTGATGAAGGAGGTCACGCTTTGTTTACATCACAGCTGCATGTCATCTCAAGATCCTGACGTTAGCAGTGGGGGTGGGGATGGTTTGGGCTGTGGACAGACCCTGCTCAGCACTGGCCTTGACAATAAAACTACATGCAAAGACACAAATATACACATAACGTGAGGCTGGTGGAAATGCTAAGGGTGTGGACAAAGAGTGGACTGTCTTTGACACTGAGAATTGACTCTGTCTCTCGGTGAGTCTGGTCTTTCCAAAGTCATTCCAGGGGAGATGAGGGGATGGGTTTAGAAGCATTTTGGAGCACGGTCAACTGGGAAGAAGTATTGTCACACCACTCACTGCAGACCGTGGAGTCTCTGTGTGTTTCCATGCTTCACTCACAACACGTGTGTGCTGCGAGCATGCGACACTTCGTGAACGCGAGCTGCTAGCTCTTCTTTCCCGCTGGGGTCCCCGGTGCTGTTTTCTTCACTGTTGTGGAGTTCGGCTGACCTTACTTTTGCCGACAACACTTGGCTTCTTGTGTTTCTGGTTGTTGTTTTGAAGGGACTTCAGCCCCAGCATCTTACAGTACTTATTACACTGGTGCAGGGCTTTGAACTGGTCGATGAAGGTCATGGAGCAGTTGCCTTTAAATCCTTTGTACCTGGAAGTTTGGGTGGAAGGAAACATAACGTTTTAAACAAGATGCTTCACTGGTTTCTAAAGAAAAATCTGAAACTAATTGTGCACAGAAAATCTCTTTATTCCATGTTTAGGCAAGAATGGCCAAACAGTTGATGCAACTATTAATGAGAGAAAAGACAACAAAACTGTGGAAATAAGTGAGAGCAAAGACGCACTGGCACTGCTGAGTGCAATAAGGCAGTCACAAAGGACGAGTATCGAACGTCTCGTTAGCTATATTTTTACAACAATAAGAAAAGGACAAATATTGTATGATCCCACTTATATGAAATACAGAGATCAAAGTTTACTTGCAATCACCAGGGGCAGGCAAGAAGGAGGGGGAAAGGAGGACACACATGGAGGGGACACTGAGCTTCTGTTAAGGGTCATGGAAAAATGCAGGAATGGTTCCTGGTGATGGTTGAACAATATAATGAACTTACTTAATGTCACTGAACTGTACATGTTAATACTGTTGAAATGGCAAATGTTTTGTTTTCTATATTTTTATCACAATAGAAAATATATATTTATCAACCATGCTCACAGGGGACATACTACACAAAACATTGTTCTATATCCTACTTTGGTGAGTAGTGACTGGGGTCATAAAAGCTGGCAACTGGCTATCTAAGATGCAATAATTGGTCTTTTCTCTTCCGGAGCAAAGAAGAATAAAGAAAACCAAAGACACAAGGAAACAATTAGTCTGAGGGACTAGTGGACCATGCAAACCCCAACCTACATGACCCTGAGACCAGAAGAACCAAATGGTGTCCAGCTACCACTGTCACTCACTTGCAAAGAGATAAAATAGAAAATCCTGCATAGAGTGGGAGAAAAATGTGGAACAAAACTCAAAATCATAAAAAAGACAAGGCTTGCTGGTCTGATAGAGACTGGTGAAACCCCCAAGACTATGGCTCCTAGTCACCCTTGGGACCTGGAATTGCATTCACTCCCCTGGCTTCCAGCCAAACAATAGACAGGTGCATAGGGTGAACATTTACACCAGACAAGTACACTCCTTTGAACAATGAACCATGGGAAACTAGGACAGTATTTGCACAGGGAGGTAGTTCAGATGGCAGGGATGCATAGGAAAGAAGGACACAGGGATAAGGTGACCACAGGGAGGAAGCGGGAAGAGAGCTGTTACATTGTGGGGATTGCAGTCAATGTCACGAAACAAAATGTGCATGAACTGCCGTAGGGAAAATGAATTTGCTCTGTAACCTTTCACCCAAATCAAAGTTTTTTGGTTTTTGTCTTTTTTAAAAAAATCATTTAAAAAAGGCCCATTGGCAGACACAGTAAAGATCAAAAGTCTAGGATTGTTCAAGAGTTCCAGGCTCTTCCTGCTGCAATCAATATACAAGCATATTTTTGTACTTTTCTTTTTAGTCATAAAGATGTGTGTGTGTGTGTGTGTGTGTGTGTGTATACACCAAACTAAACTCACTGCCATTGAGTCAGACCTGACCCATAGATCCACTTGATGGCAGCTAGTATCTTCTGTCTGTTCCCGTCTCGCCTGAGCACTTGCTAGGGGATGCCCGGGCCTGCTCGTCAGACACGAGGGAAGGCTTAGGCCATCTTGTGCTAGGGGAAGTCACCCCAAATGTCTGAATTCCTGAGCTTCTCAGACAAACGGAACATCTTGGCCGTACTGCCTCCCTGTGCAAGGACACTGGAAGTGCGTCCCAGGCATCCGTCTCAGGGCTGCCTTGAGGCTTTTCCACACTGAGACATCCAGTCTCTGCAGAGACAACTCGTTCACAGCTCAGCCTTCCAGAACGTTCCAGCAGCCCCTAAAGCACTACCTCCTAGGCTGGTGTGGCGTGCTGGCAGCCCTGAGTCTCGTGATGGGAAAGATGGGTTTGGTCACAGGAACAGGACTTCCAGGGATGAGCTGGGCCTGCCTGTCTGTCAGCC
>NW_006921616.1:10910372-10921319 GCF_000298275.1 Orycteropus afer afer | reverse complement strand
AAGTTGAAAGAAGACTTGGAACAAAAACAATGGACAAGATGATCTAATATCCCTTCAAAAGCTCTAAAACGCTTCAGAGTTCCCTTCTCTGCCGTCTCCTCCGCCCTGACCCCTCCTTGGGCAGGCAGGCAGAAAGTAAGTCACACTTTATAGACAACGTTTCACATTGGGCTCCAGCCATCAACTCTTCTAATGGGTCTTGGGCAGCCGTCCCAGGCCAGTTAAGTCACATTAAAGATGAGAACAAACCAAGAGATTGGATTTCTTTTTAAATAAAGGGGGAAAATGCAGCCTTTGAAGCTCTCAGTTGGTCTTGGTTCCTGGAAGCTGTTGACTTACTTTGAAAAGATGGCTTAAATAACCACCCTCTTACGCCTGTCTAAGTTTTTGAAACTTCTCGAGCAGGTTTCTGTTTTGATTTGGTAGAAAATTGTTCTAAATAACCCATTGCCATTGAGCTGGTGGTTTTGAACCACTGACCTTTTGGTCAGCAGATGGATGCTTTACCCATCATGCCACCAGAGCTCCTTTGTTCCAAATAAAGGTATGAAATTTGATTCCTCTGATGTTAGGGTAAGGCATGAGTAGGGGAAATAAACAAAACAAAACAAACTCACTGACATCAAGTCAATTCCAACTCATAGTGATCCCCACTGGGTTTCCAAGGCTGTAACTCTTTATGGAAGTAGACTGCCTCATCTTTCTTCGATGGAGTGGCTGAGGGGTTCAAATCACCAAGCTTTTGGTTAGTAGCCAAATGTTTTAACCACCATACCACCAGAACTCCTTATGAGGGGGCCACGGAGACCAATATTTATCAAGATCTTAGCAGCTTCAGGGACTGGGTACAGATGAGCTTGGGGCATCCTCATGACAATCCTTTGGCTCCCCATTTGCTAGATCAGTGACTCCGAGAACCTGAAGTCACACACTCACCTTCACACAGCTGGTAAGACCAAGAAGCCAGGATTCAAACCAAGTCTGGCTGACGCCTGTATCGGCATGTTCTGTACAGAACACCCGTGTCCATAAGGAAGGCTCCACTCAGGAAATCCTCCTGGAATCCAGAGGACTTCATAAATAGGGACATCAAATCAATCATCTTTCTAAATGAGGACTCTTGTTGTGGAGTTTAAAATTAACTTTACCCCAGAATTTCATCTTTGTCTTTGGTTCCTGAGAGGGTAAGCTCTGAAGCTCTGGAAACTCCTCCATGACTGACCTGCTTTTGATGAGGCTTCCAGACCACACCTGAGGGTTTATGCTAATGAGGTGCTCAGGTGGGGCTGGCCAGGCTAGCAGGACCACTGCAATGTGGTATCAGCTGACCTGGGAGTAACTCAGTCAATCACGTCCATGTAAATGAAGCCTCAGTACAAGCTCTAGACACAGAAGTTCCAGGGGCTTCTTGGTTGGTAGCCAATATGCATGCACATCAGAGGGTAGTGTGCCCTTTGGGAGACAATCACCCCGTGTTGGGAACCCTCCCAGATCTTGCCCTGTGCATCTCTTCATTTGCACCCTTCTCTCTACAACAAAACTGTAATCCTAAGTATAGCACTTTCTGTGGGTTTTATGAGTCATTCTCATGAATTCTCGAACCCAAGTGAGTACTGGTAGCCAGCAAGTCAGACGTGAAGGCAGCTGGGGAGTCCTGAGCTTGTGAGTGGTACCCTGGAGGGCAAAAAGGAAGCCCCAAGGTCAGAAGCAAGGGTGTCACGAGGACTCCCAAGCTGGCAGCTGGCGGCCAAGGTCTTGGGCTGACTTAGCAGCCTGCAGGACTGGACCCTTTATCTTGTGAGTGCTAACCCAGCTCCAGGTGGTCAGGGGCAGAGGAGGAGGCATTGCCTCAGTAGTGGGGTCAGAACCGAAGTGGGATGGAGTTGAACTGATTTGATTAATCCTTACAGTTTGGTGAGAGAAAGATGGAATTTAATTTTTTTTCCCACACAAGGAAGTGGTGGCTCAGTGACTAAAGCATTTGGCTGCTAACCAAAAGGTTGGCAGTTTGACCAGTTGCTCTATGGGAGAAAGATGAGGCAGTTTGCTTCCGTAAAGATTTACAGCCTCAGAAACCCTATGGGGCAATTCTACTATGTCCTATAGGGTTGCTGTGAGTCAAAATCAACTCAGTAGCAGTGGATTTGGTTTGGTTTGGTCCAAAGCAAATGTGAAACTAGATAGGATGCTGGGCATCAGGCATAAAACAGTTCTGTTCCAGGTAAATGAGATGCATGGTCCCCTTCTCATCAGATAGGCCAGACAAGTTCCTGTGACATCAAGGAGCAAGGCTACGAGTAGGAGAAGCAGAAGTTGGTGGCAGGGCCAGGTCTCTCTAAACCCCTGTCCCCCCACTGCATCACCCAAGGCCATCACCCACTTTCCTAAGGCTTATGACCCTTGTCACCATGGAGGGAAACACAGAAATTGTCCCAACACAGAACTGTATTGTGACTGAGCAGTTTTTCAGAAGGAACTACATCAGGGAAAATATCCAAGCTGCATCTTGATTCTAAAACCAAGTCCAAAACCTTGTGCAGTCAGTGAGAGCTTTGAGAATCACATTTATGATCAGGAGATGAAAGTCAAGAGTTAGCCCTTGTCCATCAAGCTCAACTGGAGTAACATACCACACAAAAGCACTGTTCTACATCCTAATTTGGTGAGTACCACCTGGGGTCTTAAAAGCTTGCAAGCAGCCATCTAGATGCAACAATGGGTCTCTCCTCATCCAGAACAAAGATCAATGAAGAAAATCAAAGATGAATGGGAACAATTAGTCCAAGAGACTTGTAGACCATGTGATCCTCAGCCTATATGACCATGAGATCAGAAGAACTAGATGGTGCCCAGCTACCACTGTCATAAAGGGATCAGTGCAGGAGATTCTGGATAGAGGGAGAACAAACAATGTGGGACAAAACTCAAAACCATTAAAAAAAAAAAAAAAAAGACAAGTTTACTGGTCTGTTAGAGCCTGGTGAGACCCCCAAGACTATGGCCCCTAGTTACCCTTCAAGTCTGGAATTGAACTCATTCCCATGGCTTCCAGCCAAACAATAATAGACAGGCATATGGGGTGAACATTTTCATCAGGTAGATAAGCTCCTTAGAACGATCAACCATGGGAGAACAGAGAGGCAGTATCTGCACAGGGAGCTAGCTCAGGGGGGAGGAATGCACAGGAAAGAAGGACACAGGGAAGAGGTAACTACAGGGAGGAAGTGGGAAGAGAGCTGTTACACTGTGGGGAATTGCAGTCAATGTCATGAAACAAAATGTGTATGAACTATTGTATGGAAAATGAATTTGCTCTGTATACTTTCACCCAAATAACAATAACAATAATAAGAAGAAGAGTTGTCCCCTGTCTGCTTTTCCAAATCCCTCTCCTGTCCTGCCAGGAGCTCTGGTGGTGCAATGATTAAAGGCTTTTTCGAACCCACCAGCCACTCTATGAGAGAAAGATGAGGCAGTCTACTTCTGTAAAGTTTTGCAGCCTTGGAGACCCTATGGGGCAGTTCTGCCCTGTCCTCTAGGGTCACTATGAGTAGAATTGACTTGACAGCAACGGGTGGTTTTTTTTTGTTTTGTTTTGTTTTTTCCATTTCTCCTTTCCTCCATCCTTACAGCTGAAACCCAGCACATTTGGTAAGCCTAGCTGATGCGGATGGCTGAAATGGAAACTCACAGAGATGAATAGTCCCAGCCGTAGGAGACTAAGCTCCCCCTTCCATAGTCATGGGCCCTCTTTTTTCTGTCACTTACAAATGCACTTAGTACTTGGGAACAGCAGTAATGGGCAAAGCCTCCAAAACAGAAATTTATTTTCACCACCAACCCCAATTAGCTTGCTTTCTCTGCCCCTGTGGGAGTCAAGTAAATCATGAAAGGAGATACTTTGTAGAAAGACACACCCCTAGGGCACTGGGCTTCCATTAAAGGTGATGGGAAAATCTGGAAATGGTGAATGTGATGGTTGAAGAACTTGCCGGAAGTAATTAAGGTCACTAAACTATAAATGCAAAAGATATAATGGCAGATGTTTGATTACACGTATATTTCCTAAGTCGCAATCCACTCCATGGTGAGTTTGGTTCTTTTGGTTTTCTATTTATAACACACATGTACAAATACACATATAGGACAACCACAACCACAAAAAAATGATATCCCACTAAAATTCTCACATAGCACCATCTGGCCATGCACCACCCTGCATAAAATAACATCCTACTCTAAACTAGGAGGTGAGTTGATGCTTTTTAGTTGTGGTGTTGATGAAGAATACTGAAAATACCACGGACTTCCAGAAGAACGAACAAATCTGTCCTGGAAGAAGTGCAGCCGGAATGCTCCTTGGAAGTGAGAATGGGCAGACTTTGTCTCACCTACTTTGGTCATGTTGCCAGAAGGGACCATTCCCTGGAGAAGGATATGCTTGGTAAAGTGGAGGGTCAGCAAAAAATGGGAAGGCCCTCAACGAGATGGATTGATACAGTGTCTGCAACGATGGGCTCAGTTATAGCAAGCATTGTGAGGCTGGCGCAGGACCAGGCAGTGGTTTGTTCTGTTGTGTATAGGGTCACTGTGAGTCAGAGCTGACTCGACGGCACCTGACAACAATAACAACACCTAAGCTAGGGAAGCAAAACCATCAACAACCACCAAGGTAAGTGAGAAGCCCAGTAGCCGCCTGCTCCTGCAATCATCACGGGAGGCTGCGAGCCCCTTGAAAGTTCTTTTGGGGAAAAATACATTCCAAATAAGCAAATTGAATTCATTGTACTCAGTTGCAAAAGAAAATATTCTTAAGACATTTTGCATGGGGAAGCTATTAAATGTTCCTAAAGGTAGGGAAATGGGATATATGTAGCTGGGAGAAATCCCAAGAATGCTGGCATGCTTGCCCCATGGCACTCCTGTTAGTAATTAATCTTAAATTGCATTTGCAGAGTTCTGGTTTGTTCCCAAGTCAGGGAACAAATGTGTTTCCCTGAGAGAATGAAGCCCATAAATATTTGATGTAAGTGAGAGAAGGGAACGGAATTCACCCCAAGAACATTTGTCGTCCACAGTCAAGGCAAGGAGTCTGCTTAGCTTCACACACGCCTCGACAGCAGTGCCCAGAAGGTCTCGGGAGCCCGTGTTCAACGATGCACGTTCAATTCTGTTTCTACTCACCCTTTAGCCAACGTTGCTATGCCGACGTCAGTTAACTTCATTCCCACACCTATGGGAAGAGAGAACAAAGATGGGGTGTGTGTTACATTGGGCTCCTCAAGGAAGGACCAGCAATCTAGCAACAGAGGTGGGTAGTGGCAGACCATCCTCATCTCCCTTCCTGTACAAACACGCAATTCCATCCTCCTTCCTGCCAAAGGCCACCTTCTGTGGAGGATGGCAGTCTACCAGACATGCACCAGCTTTATGGGATGATCATGGGGTGGGCAGCCCCTCGGGAGTTGGGCACCATGTGAGCAGTGGGTCCTACCCACCGCAAACACCCCAAGCCCTCTCAGCTCTGAGGAATGAGGTCCTGGGTATGCGTGGCCCACAGACCTTTGACTGGGGAGTGACACCTGCCCCTCCATGACTGAATGAAAGGCCTGTCACTTCCCCATGAGCTTTCTCCTCAGAAATGAATTGGGCTTAGGACTGGTCCCCATTCCTCTTTTAACAAGGAAACCCTTACCCAGTGGAAGGAAGAATGGGTGTGGATGAGGGTGGCCATTGTCAACAAAATCCCAGAAGGCCTTTCTTTGGGTTCAGAGCCAAACTCTAGCTATGAGAGTCCCGTTGCCATACGTTTTTCAGATCCAGGACTGAGGTGTTCTGGGTTGGGTTAGACCCAGGGAAATACCCCTGACTTATACATAGATTTTAACCAGTGGCTTGGGGACATTAACATTTCCAAGCCATGGTCTGACCTTCTGACACATCCTAACTCCTCTCCATTAAGCCATATTAGTGGTGGCTACCGAAACCAAAATGAGCAGTTACCTCAGCCTCCCCCTTGGGCTCAGCAAAGAGCCCTGGGCAGCCCTGGAAGAATCCTGAGCAGGCAGGAGGCTGGCTGCTTCTGCCTTGCCAGCAGGAGCAGTTGAGACAGCAGCAGGGAGACCGGGGATGCAAAGAGAATGGAAAATGCTGTTGTCTTCCAAGGTGAGGAGTTGCCAACACCTTCTGCAGCCCAGAAGAGAGCCACCCTCCCCCACCCTACTCCAGTCTCTGCCCCTCATCTTTAACCAGGACTGGCAGCGGTCAGAGCACCTCTCTGATGTCCTGAGTGTTCATGCTGTAGGTCTTTGCAGAAGCCCCTTGCCATCCCAGGTACCAATTCCATTCCCATTTCTCTGGGATGGTGGCTATGGGCCCTTGCTCCAACTTGATGTAAGTTGATGTAATTGCCATGCACTCTAGTGATGGACCTTTCATCACAAGACACCGGTCCACAGGGCTACCCCACCCATCTGTCTGGACCTGCACCACTCCAGGTCTGAGTCTGGCCTCCTCTCTTGTCCCTGACTCTTGCCTTCCATGAACCAGCCTGTAATCACTGGTATTCCTCACCCAGCAGGTGATCCTGCCCACCGAGGGGCCTGGCAACATAGGAGCCAGTCTGGGCTGTGAGGAAGAAAACAGTGTGCCCTGCCAATGCCAATCCCTGGGGGTCAGATCTGATGGTGCCCTGTTGTTGTGGTGTGCTGTTGAGTGGGTCTAACTCACAGCAACCCAGTGTGACACAGTAGAACCCCATTGGGTCTCTTAGGCTGTAATCTTTACGGGAACAGATCACCAGGTCTTTTCTCCTACAGGGTGGCTGGTGGGTTTCAAACCCTCTAGGTTGGCAGCTGACTGCTTAACCATTGCACCACTAAGGCTCCTTGATGTTACCCTCATCCCATGGTTCTCCATGGTTCCAGGAGCACCGTTTGCTGAGACCCAGGAAAGGAAAGCCAAAGGGTTAACGGTTTGCCTCGGCAGCGTCTGCCTGGAGCCTGACAGGAATATGGACATGTTGCCACTCGGTCCGGTTAGTCACAGATACAATGAGCCCTGCGTTTCTGCTGTGCACCTGCGAGCTCAATCATACGCAGCACTTTGGGTGCTCCAGCGAGCATTTTAAAAGCCTCTTACACAGTCGGTAACGAATTCATCTCATTCTTTCAGTGCTTCTAACAACGAGAACATATGTACAAGGGCTTCACATAGCTTTTATTACAAGATCTGTGCTTTAAAAGGAAAAAAAAAAAAACACCAAATTGCAAAGGCCCTCTTTGGACATCTTGTTTCATGGCAAGTTGTATTTAAAAATCATAGCTCTACTTTCTAAGCCACATGTGAGTCCAATTTTCAAAAGTCATTTGGCAAAAAGGTGCTTGAAATTGGGGCAGTGCTTTCCCTTGCTTCTCTGCATTACCAGATGTCACCTGTAGTTTAGGAAAATAGATGACAAATTTTGAAATGAAATGCCTCTCTCGGTTTCCTAATTTGGACAGCAATTTGACAGAGGTCATTAAAGGCCTCCCTCGGTCAGTCACTGGCCCTCTGGTACACAGCTGTTGAGCTGGGTCACGGATAGCGGTCATCTGCAGGCTGTTTGTGATGGAAGGAAGGTCGGCAGCCTCAGGAGTCCATTCATTCTCCAGGATTTGAGTCCTTGGATGTTTTGGGTGACGGCTGCTTAAAAATTCACTAGTGGGCCCAGACCACAAGGACCCTTCACAGCTCAGCTTTCACGCCCCATGCCTGTGGGAATTGGCACTGTCTGGAAATAAGTAAATGCCACCAGGAAGGTGGTCACTTTCAACAGTCTGAGGTTGATGGTTGAGTTTGGAGGCTTCTGAGTTCTGTTTTGTTTTGTTTTGTTTTTATCCTAATCTCAGCATCTCTGGACAATTGTAAAAGGTGGAGATTGCTTAGAGAAAGGGTGTGCCATCTTGTGCCACAGTGACAATAAGGAGAGTCTTCCCAGCACTGTGCCATGACGTTAAACTGCACACTCCCAGTTACGGAGAGGTGTTGACCAGTGTTGGGAGTGAAATGAGCAGTGCACATGCGCCAGGGCATTGCTTTTCAGGGGAAAAGTGATATTGAACGCAAAATGAAGTGTGCAGAGGAAAAGACAGAGGGCAATAGCATAGCCAGAGGCTGATAGAATAGGTCCGTTAAGGCCACACTGTTGTATAATTATTTACATGCAGTGCAGCCTCCTCAGTGGATTTTCATGTGTACTTCTGAGTTTGTGCCTAGTAAGGAGATAACAATAAGGTCAATCTTTGGGTACCTGTTGTAATGGGGAGGCATTATTAGAAGGAATTATTAAAATGAACTTTATGACTCCATTGGGCTGGTCATTTCAGGACCCTTCATCCAACCTTGTCTCAGACAAGACATTAATAATACCTTCTGCTGGTGACAATGCTTAAAGGCACCGTGGGGTTACACCAGCAGACTTCTCTGCCCTCACCTCCCTATCCCCAGGAAGCACCCAAGCCCAGAGCATCCCTGGCGCCCAGGTCAAGCCGCCCTTCTCACCCTGCATGTCCGTGACCAGGAGGGAGCCACTTGTTTTCTGATAGACCCAGTGCTGGAAAGTGCAGCATTTCTGACCAGCCTCTGACTCTCTTCTCAGGAAGTTGATTTCCTTCCCGTCCCGGATGGAATACTTCACAAATTCCCCTATCAGCTCCTCCTCCACTGTTGCATAAGGGATGTTGTTCTCGGGCCGATGGATAAGAAAAATAGGAATGATCCTGGCAGAGGAGAGAACATGGACACATCAAGTCCCCAGATGGGACAGAGTTCAGGTGCATTCTACTCTCACTGGGAGCAGCAGGGAGACGTACAATCAACCTTAGTTCCATGAGATTTCCCCTAAAATTTTCCCCAATGACTATTCCATGGGTAAAATATGTGTTTCTGTTTCTATTTTTTCCTAGAGTTGGCTAGGAATTTCTCCTTGGAATGGAGTTTAATTGCTCATGAATATCTGCATTATCATCACATCTCAACGACTCATTGGTCAACTGACTATAATCCAATCACCCACCCACGCATACATGCATCCACTTAGTCATGCACGTATAAATCCATTTACTCATGCATCCATCCACCACTTATCCATGCACCCTTCCTGCCACCTTCCTTCCTTCCCTCCCTCCCTCCTTCTTTCTTTTTCTTCCTTCCTTCCTTCTTTCCACTCAGTAAACAAATATTTATTAAGTGGCTTTGATGTGCCAGACACTTTCAGACATTGTTCCAGAAAATAGCAAGGCTACACACACACACACACACACAGAGGTTCTGCTCTCATGAATCTGACATTTAAATTAGGTTGACAGAAAATAAACAAGTAAATGCATAACCAAAAAACCAAACTCACTGCTTTCAGTATTATTTAGTGCTGCCTAATGGAGATACTTTCGAATACTGAAAGTATCTCTGCCCCAAAAAAACAAACGCACTGCCGTCGAGTCGGATCCGACTCATAGAGACCCCTTCTTGGGTTTCTGAGGCAGTATCACTACAGAAGTAGGTTGCCCAACCTTCCTTCCAAGGAGTGGCTGGTGGGTTTGAACCTCCAGCCTTCTGGTGAGCAGTCAAATGCCTTCGGCACTACACCACCAGAGCTCCCACATAAATGCATAGTGTCTGTGTGTGTGTGTGTGTGTGTATAAACAACCACTCACTGCCACTGAGTCGATTTTCATTTCAACTTACTGCAACCCCCATTAGGTTTCCAAGGCTGTCAGTCTTTATGGAAGCAAACTGCCTCATCTTGCTTCCACAGAACAACTGGGGGGCAGGAGTTCAAACCACCAACCTTTTGGTTACCAGCCAAAATACCTTAACCACTACACCATGACAGCTAAGTGCTGTGTGAAACTACAGCAGTGGAAAGGAGATGGGCAGTGCAGGGGCGGGAAAGGGACTGTTATTTTATAGAGGGAAGTCAGAGGAACACTTGCTGAGTGAAAAAATCACCTGTGGGCGTGGATCTGCATCAATCCGTCCCACCCACGACTTGCTGCAGAAGGACTGTGAAAAGTTCTACAGGAGGGGTCAGCAAACCATTGCCTATGGGTCAAATCCAGTCCCACATTTGTTTCCATAGAGCCCACAGCCATGAACGATTTTTATAGGTGAACATTTGCAATAGATTTGATCATAAAGGACACTAACTCTGAATCTCAAATAAGCAAAATGTTATTTAGAAAAAGTTTCCTTCTTCTGATTAATAGACCTGTATTATAAAAATTGTACTCAATTATTACGTTTCAAATGTTTTCAATAAATCAGTCCTGGGAGATCAGATGGGCAGTATTTGCATAGGGAGATAGCTCAGAGGGCAAGAATGCATAGGAAAGAAGGATACACGGACCTGTTACATTATGGGGATTGCAATCAATATCATGAAACAAAAGGTGTATGAACTGCTTCATGGAAAATGAATTTACTCTGTAAACTTTCACCCAAATAACAATTTTTAAAAATTTTGTCAATAAAAATTGTGGAAGTTGGTTTTCACTCTTGTTATGGAAGATATCAACATAATAGCCTTGATTTTGCCTCTTGACCCTCAAAACCTAAAATATTTACTTTCTTTTTTTTTACTTACTTTACAAAAAAGTCTGTCGACCTTGCTCTACAGGACATCATGGTCTCAAGACTTGTCTTCTCTAGATGTGTGTCTTTTGAGCTATTTCTGCTTGTTCTCCAAGGCTACAAACATGCTCACATCTCCCCATCCTTAAAAATCATCACCACATTGGAGGGTATGGAACATGTGGCTAACTGCCTCCATGAACAACTGCCTCCTTTGCCATGAGACCTGAAGAACTGGCTGGTGCCTGGCCACCATTACTAAACATTTTGATCAAAGATCCCATAGAAGAATCCTGATCTAAAGGGGTGTGAGAGTTAAGGTTATATGTGAACTTG
>NW_006921616.1:10907642-10909337 GCF_000298275.1 Orycteropus afer afer | reverse complement strand
GCACTAGGTAACCAGAACATGGGGTGAACATTTACATCAGGTAGATACACGACTTGGAGTGATCAATCAACAAGGTAGGGCTGGCAAGGTCAGACAAGTAAGCACTTACTCAGGTACTTCTCCAAAGCCTTCCAGAGGCTGTGCTTCAGCAGCATAGATCTTGGCATAGTATCTGGCAGTGTTTTGAACGTAGCACTCCTGTGTCACCAAATACATGGGAAATCTGAGTTATGATAAGAAATGCAAACAAAGAGTTGCCTAGTAAGGCTCATTGGAAGATTTCCCAGAATAGGTCATGCTAGGGATTCCCAAACGCACTCCTTGGTTGGGGTTGTAAAAGTAACAAGTATTGTTGCGTAGAGTTGACCACTTGAAGAGGAGCTCTGAGCCCTGAAGCAACTGTCCCAGGTGAAGGTCAAGTGTCTGTGAACTATAAAATTCTAGAACCAGCAAGACTGATGTTCACTCCCAAGCTAAGGTGACTGACCTCTTGACAAGATGTCAGGTAAAGCTCAGGGCTGGTGGCCCACTGGGTTTCCCCATCTAAAATAACTCTTCAAAGTACAATTTGAGTAGTAAATAGTGGATGCTTTGAAAAGACTGTTGGCATAGGAAAAGCAAGCTAGATTCTTCTTCCTAGTCTGGGAAGAATTTCAGAGTAGCAGTTTATATGCTGGGGGATTTTCCATGACTGGGCTAGATGATATTTGAGATGAACACTCAATGAAAGGAAAGAAAAAGAGGAATACATTTGGTGGAGAAAGGAATACAATGGTAAAATCCTATACTAGAAGGAGGGGCTACCTTCCTACCCACTAAGTCCCACATGAAATTGCCACATCTGAGAGAATCGTGGGTGGTTAATGCTTGACAGTACTCAAGAGACTCATCTAAGTCTAACCTATTCATTGTATGGGTTAAAAGGAGGGGCATGCGGTCAGAGCTGGGCTCAGCTCTCCTGACAGCTTGGCTAGTGCTGGTGTCAAGAAAGAAGTACACAGATCAAGTCAAGGGCCAGTGACTCACGCTCTCCTCCACTCTCAAGAGTTCAGTGACTCACCAGCATAGGTAAAAGTATGGAAGCTTAGTGAGAGACTTAGAGCAATATTCCTGACTTGCTTATAGGCTGATATTGAGTCAAACGCAAGCATTTGAGCTAGGAACAGGACAAATCTAACCCTTTTGAACACTTGCCCACCCTCACAACAAACCAAACCAAAACACTCCAGAAACTCCTTGGGGGTGTGGATCCTGGCATGAAATTTAGCTTCGAGCTCCCACTTTCCATACTATCCTGTGTTCTGGGACTCCTACTGCCAGGGATTTTGTGGAGCTTCTGAGGAACAGAAATGATCCCAGGCCCAGGTCAGACCTGGTGAGGTGTCTCCTGACAACAACTGGCATGAGGTTGAGAAATTTCTCCTGAAGACTGAGAAGTGACTCACCTTAGTTCAGCAGACCCTCACTCCATGGACCCCTTATAACCATGCTCACAGCAACCTTGTGTCTGATTTTTACCTCATGTTATCATTGGTCACTCTCACACCTGAAGTGATGCATTTTAGGCAGATGGACCTACCTGGGCAGCAAGTTTGTAGTTCCTCTGGATGAGCTCATCATTGTTTCTGGTCCCATAGGCGATGGCATTGTGCACTTTGAGCACACAGGCATGGCCGGGCTCAAACACGGGCATGA
>NW_006921616.1:10905947-10906932 GCF_000298275.1 Orycteropus afer afer | reverse complement strand
TGATCCAACAGAAATATGCAAATGAGTGCTGGTGTCTCAAGACTCTTGGCTAAGGTTCTTTGCTACACACATAGTTGTAAAATGCAAATCCTAAAAAGAGGCACACAGAGAGCTTGGGTAGGTACCTGCAGCCACTGATGGCAAAGACTACTTAGAGGTAGAGAAAAGCATCCCCCAAATATATTCATAATCTACTATGGGCTAGTTTGTGTTCTATTTGGCCCATCATTCATTTTGGGCTTTCCCATGAGCTTAGTTTTATTAGTTTTTTTAATTAGAGACCAACTTGTAAATGCTGTTTGTTCCTCTAATAGAAAATTAAATTCATAAAATGCTTAGTAGGGGGTGGGGGTAGAGGGAGGGAGGACAGGAGAGAGAGGGGGAGAGGGAAAGGAAGGATAAGAGCGAGACTCCTCCAAATAAAAACGTAATGAAGAAGTAATTTTAAGCTTCTTCTGAAGGGGCAAGGGGAGAGAGAGGCCAGGTATGGCTCCCCAGCCTGGTGAGTTCTTGAAACTAACCCCCCCCCCCAGGCACAGTGGAGCCTGAAGCTCAGAAGTGATGTTATCAGTTCCTAGACCTAAACCCTAAGGTTAGAGTCACAGGGGTAGACCAGCAGTGCCATTTCCACCAGGGGCTTATCCTAACTAGGGTCCCATTCCTGACTGTACAACATTAAGAAATGAGTTTATGCAAACCTGAAGCACTTATTAATGAAGATTAAAGACCACGGCCTTCAATATGGACTACTCCTCAACGTAAAACACAAATCTTCACAACTGGACCAATAAGCAACATCATGAACCGAGAAAATTTTGAAGTTGTCAAGAGTCTCATTTTGCTTGGATTCACAATCAATGTTCATGGAAGCAGCAGTCAAGAAATCTACTGAAGTACTACATTGGTCAAATCTGCTGCAAAAGGCCTCCTTCAAGTGCTCAAAATCAAAGATATCACTTTGAGGACTAAGGTGCACCTGACCCAA
>NW_006921616.1:10903736-10905347 GCF_000298275.1 Orycteropus afer afer | reverse complement strand
GGCAGAGACCCCGCTGAAACCAAGAGGCACGAGACAGCAGTGGGCTTGCCAGCCCACAGAGCAAGAAAGCTGAGTGCCCTTGTGCAGGAGGCCTCCTGGCAGAGTGGGGCGCACATAGGTGTACCTATTGGCAGAGCTTAATGAGCTTTGTAATCCTTGCCTGGGCAGGGCAGAGGTCAGGCCAAGAGGCCAAAGGCCAGAGAGGCGTGCCTGAAGGTATGGCAGAGGGGAGATGGTCCTAATCAAAGAATTGTATCCTGAGCACATTCCTGAACCTGAACTATAGCCTGTTACTTCCCTAATAAATCCCACAATCGTTAAGTATTGTCTGTGAGTTCTGTGTGGCCATTCCAACAAATTATTGAACCCAGCAGAGAAGTAGTAAGTACCATGGGAGGGAAGGCTGGTGTCAGAATTGGTGAAAGGCTGGAGGGTGGCAGCATGTCTGGCCTCATAGGAATAAGCCTTGGGCTGCTGATGGTGATGATATCGTCCTCTTGTGAAGTTGGAGACGGGCAGAAGATGCCACCTCCATGTGCATTTAGCAACTTTCAATGAGATGGATTGACACAGTGGCTGCAACAAGGGACTCAAACGTAGCAATGATTATGAGGATGGTGCAGGACCTGGCAGGGTTTCATTCTGTCGTACACAGGGTAGCTATGAGTTGGAGCAACTACAACAAATCAAAAAGGCAACAGCAAATACCTGGAATGTGGACGCTAATCGATGGTAAGAAGCAGAGGAAACAGAGAACTCCTCCTCCTTCCCAAAGTTGTTTTGTTTTCTTAAGTCTGAGAAGGAAGGGGGCTCTCCTGTATATTCTGACTGTTGGGTTCATGAGGGTCGAGGTAGGGGAGTACTTAAAGTTATGTCACAGACACACCACACACTAAAGATAGGCATTCAGCATTTGAATGGGGTTGTGAAGAGTTTGTATTTACAATTATTATTTTCAATAAATATCACAATATTTGCGAGTCCATCTCTAAGTCAAGATCTGAGTTTTTGCCTCCAGTGAACCGGATGTTATTGCATCTTGATTACCTTTATTTCCTGTTTTCACAAAGCTTCCCCACCTTTTCAAGTGTTTTGTTTGCTGTAAAAATCAGCGCATAAGGCTAACCTGTAAGATGCTAAGTCAGTTGAACTACCAGAGTTTTATGCATGTCTCTTCTAAAACTGGCTAAGGGTTGGATGCCTTTGCGTCAACTCCAACTCACAGTGACCCCGTGTGTGTCAGCAGAACTGTCCTCCACAGGGACTCCAGTGGCCGGTTTTCAGAAGTGGATTCCAGGCCTTTCTTTCAAGGTACCTCTGGGTGGACCAAACCTCCAACCTTTTGGTTAGCAGCCCAGGGCATTAACTGCTCGCACCTCCCAGGGACTCTGACCAAAGGTCCTACTCCTGCTAGAAGTTGTGGTAACATAAGGGCAGGTGGGGCTACAGTGAGAGGCTGAAGCCAGCTGCTTCAGTTCCGAGAACTGACTGTGGACATCTCTCCCCAAGACAATGTTCTGTATGTCATGTTTAAAATGGGCCATGCGATCTACGAAGGGAACAATTACACCAGGTAGGTGCACTTCTTAGAACAATAAACCATGGGAGATT
>NW_006921616.1:10901539-10902666 GCF_000298275.1 Orycteropus afer afer | reverse complement strand
ATGTGCCAAAGGAAAGCACCAACATCCACATTTCCTTTTCCTGGACATGCAAGTGGCTGGCGTGGCTCTCCCAGACCCCTGGCTGTCTTTGGGCATCTGCTCAGCCCAACGGAGGAGTGAGGTGAAGAAACACAGTATCTGGGGAAGGGCTGGCAGCTGAAAACACCCAAGCGGAGGGGCTAGATGAAGCTCCCTCAGCACACCTTTGATGTTCACGCTTAAAGGAAGGAGCCTCGCCCCACACCCCTGTCCACCTGCTCACAATGCCTACACTGTCCAATGTCTTCCATAAACCACACACATCTGCATCTTCAGAGCCCACTGAGTTATGACACCAGCTGGGGGCCTGTCAGGCTGAAACGGCTTGGGACTCAATAGTCCTTCCTCCGGTCATTCCAGAGCACCCTCCTACTCATCACTAGAGCCCCAGGAACAGTGCCTCTGCCATCTAGGCCAGGTGCTCGTCTGTACTGTGGGTGACTTACCTTTTACATCCTGGTGACTGGAGAGCTGCGCGAGAACTGGAGGACGACAAAGAAGAGAATGGCTTCAGGCCACTGCACACCCCGCTCTGGCTCTTATTTGGAACCAATAAGCGGGCCTTACCTTCAGCTGTGAGGTTAAATTCAGCGGTCACCTTTCCGTAACTGTTCTTAATGCAGCAGTGATAGAAGCCCTGGTCCTTCTGACTGGCTTGAACAATGGCCAAGGAAACAGTGGAGTGGTCGCCTGCACTGTAATGGGGACATTAGCATTGATGAGCTTCCTCATCTTAAACCAGCACTTTTCTAATGCACTTAAAGGACAAAGACTGCTTCCCTGCCCTAATGCTGTCAGCCGGTGAGCTGGCTCAAGGACGAGATTGGTCATAGTAATTATAATACATGTATTATTTTATAGTAGAGTATCTATATTATATAGAGATTCTCCAGGTAAAATATTGAATGATGCAGGAAGTATCAAAAGATGGAAAGAATACACACAGAGTCACTGAACTGAAAAGAATTGGTCAATGTCCATCCATTTCAGGAGGTGGCATATGTTCAAGAACCAATGGTATTGAAGGAAAAAGTCGAAGCTGCACTGAAGGAACTGGTGGGAAACAAGGCACCAGGAATTGACAGAAT
>NW_006921616.1:10886853-10887989 GCF_000298275.1 Orycteropus afer afer | reverse complement strand
CTATCAGAAACCGAGTTCCGTAACTCGCAGCTTTGTAACACATTGTCATGAAACATCACACAATCCATGGCCAAGTCACCAGTAGGGATGCTTCCTTTGCTCCGCTGCCTCAAACGCCACTATGGTGAGACAGTCGATGCATTCAATGTGCTCCCCATTCCCCCTGGGTGTCACGATGGTTGGATAACAAAACACACACTTAAAATCTTATTCTACTCCCAGGAAGTGATCCCTGAGCTATTTGGGCAAGAAATCCTTCAACCGGAGAATAGCCCAGGTTCGATACTTACATTTTCGACTTTAACATTATTAAGGGAGCTGAGTGCGTAATTGAGAGGTGAAATATCAATGCTTAGCTGGACCTACTGCCCCTGTGCTGGGTGTTCAGGTGCACAGTCTCAAAGCCTTGGTCCAGAACCCACCCAAGCCTGTCTCCCCGTCTGGGCCACAGTTCCTCAAGGCCCTGCCAACACCACACCGTGGCAGCCCTCATGAGGGGTGTGGGCATTCCTAGGGAGCTCTGGTGGGGCTGTGGTTAAAGCACTGGGCTGCTAACCAAGAGGTCTGCGGTTTGCACCCACAGCTGCTCCACAGGAGAAAGTTGAGGCAGTCTGTTTCCATAAAGATTTACAGCCTTAGAAACCTTATGGGGCAGTTCTACTCTGTCCTATAGGGTTGCTGTGAGTAGTGGGTTTACTTTGGCTTTTTGGAAATGTTCCTAAGGCTGCCCACCCCCATCCACAACTGTTGTAAATAGAGCAAAGGGGGGAATGAAGGAAAGAGTCTAAAAGGGGCAACAGACCTGCATGGTGGTCTCTGGGGAACATGGAACTAGCTCTGACAAAGAGGCCTGGGCTGGAGGCCCCAAGGCTTTGGAAAGGATCCCTGTCTGTGTGGGGCAGAAGACAGAAATGTTGTGGATCTAACCAGAACCAGGCTTGGGAATACAGCGAGGCCGATCGTCTGTGAGACTTCTGGCCAAGTGTTGAAGGAAAAGCACATGGAAGTCCCCGGGCGCAGACAAAGCTTCAGTTCCGCTCAGCTTGAGTGTCAAAGAAAAAAGGTTGCTCTGTGGTTCATTCCCCTCACATCATCCAGCACACAGCTCTGCCCCACCAGGTCACGGCAGGAAGGCA
>NW_006921616.1:10864000-10886048 GCF_000298275.1 Orycteropus afer afer | reverse complement strand
TCAGTGGGCCTCCGCTGCCTGCTGCCTTGAGAAGGGCTTCCACCTTCCAATCGAGGGCCTGGGGGAGGGGCCAGGATACAGAACCACTCCTTCTAAGACCAGGTGGGTGTCATCCCAGATACATCCATCTGGTGTCTGAATAAGTTCCTAACTGATTCCATGTGCATAATAATGGCCTAGAAATTCCCTTGCTCTTCATTTAATAATGTCACAGTGGCTGACTGAGGGTTTGTGCTGGGCCAGGCATCATTCAAATTGCTTTGTATTTTTATGCCTTGGCGGTAGCAGAACTGCACCCCAGTTTTACAGATGAGGAAAGAGAGGCATGCAGGGGGTAAGGCATTCGTCCACGGGTATCCACTTACTAGCATAGACCAGATGTGAACCTGTGCAATGTACCTGTATGCAAAACTACCATGTTACGGCTCCCTCCCACAGGAGCCAGAACACCTGCCCGTCTACCCCTGTGCTGAGCTTTGCCTCTTAATGGGTTGCGTGTCTTGGGTGGCATTGGTGACAGTCCGTTACTACCAAATTGGGCTGGAAAAGTCTTTGATGCTCTTACCCCATTGTGTCTGGTGAGGCCCTCCCGGGATCGGGCCCACTGCCCTGCCTTGACCCTGCTTTGCTAGCCCCATGCCCTGGCAGAACGCCGTGCTTTCTGTCTGTGCAGCCCTTCAGTGCTTGGGGAGGCCATGCCACAACTAAAATCAAACTCCCCAGCCACACCTGGGGACCTGGGTTGGCGTCTGTGTCACAGGTAACTTGAGTGTGTGCAGAAATTCCAAGTCAGTTGTTTCCCCCTGGGCTGAAACCACTTTTGAGGTCTTTCAAAACGTTGTTTCATTCTCTTTTAAAGTATTTAAAAACATATGTACTAACAATACCGCTGGATAACTCCAGGCTCTTCGGAAGGCAGGTTTGGATTTAGCCCTGTATGCAATAGGGACCAAGGAGCCATTCGGGGTGAGTTGGGAATAGCAGACCCCAGCCTCTAAGACTGAGGACACTGGCTAAGCCAAGAAAGTCCCTCCCATTGAATGAAAAAGGTCCACAGCATTTCACTCCAGCACACAGACCATGTCATCTTGCTGCCGTATTTTCTCATCTGTCACGTTTCATGGAAGGGAAAGAAAAACTTGGGTATAAAAGAGGCTAAAATTTTTTTCACAAATTTCTTCAGCATCAGGGTAGGGAAAGGAGTTTGAGGCTGAAATGATTCCCTGGGCAAAGCAGAAACAATTACAAGGGCTTTGGAGGTGCTAGTGCTCTGAAACCAGACACAAGAAGACCCCAGAGGATGTTAGACTCAGGTGAGTAGGAAAAAAAATATATATATATTTAAATTGGGAAGAAAAAAATCAAGGTTAAAATTAAGTCACTGCTGTCAAGTTGGATCTGACTCATAGCAACCCCTCTTTGGGTTTCCGAGGCAGTATCACTATGGAAGTAGAGTGTCCAACCTTTTTTCCGAGGAGTGGCTGGTGGGTTTGAACTGCCAGCCTTCTGATTAGCACTCAAATGCCTTAGGCACTACGCTACCAGAGCTCCCAGGTTAAAATTAAGCCATTTAAAATCAAATTTAATGATTAAAGAGGAGAGTCCCAAAGTGTACCTTAATGTTAATCTCTTTAAATTGTTCTTAGTGTGTGGGCTATCTAATTATACTAATTAGCTACCCTGATTAATGCTTCTGTTTATCTTAGTTTTTGTTTCGTTTTGTTTTTAATAGATTAAGAAACAAAAAGAAATTACCAAACAGAAAGGAATCTTAATCACACTCCCTCAATTAAAATACCTACCTCTTAGGGTAGGAAGCAACTATGAACTCAGTGGCAATGGGTTTGGGTTTTGTTTGTTTGTTTGTTTCCCAGCTCAAACCAAACCTAGGGCTGTTGAGTCAGTTGCAACTCATGGCGGCCGGTGTTGCAGTAGAAGTGCCCCATGGGGTTTTCTTGGCCGTGACCTTCCTGGAAGCAGATGTCAGGCCTTTCTTCCGTGGTACTGCTGGGTAGGTTGGACCTGCCTGCCTTTGTGTATTAGAACTCACAAATATATGCTAGTAGTTGAATACAAATAATTTACAATCTCTGGGCACCTAAAATAACCTACAAGCAGCCTATGTCAGTGGTTCTCAAAGTATGCTCCCAGACCGGAAGCATCAGTGTCACCTGGAAACTTGTTAGAAGCAAAGGCTTACCTAAGGTATGGTAGGTAGGGCACATGCCTTGGGCGCCAGTTGAAGCGGGGCACCACTGAGCAGCGTCTATTAACCCAGAAAAGTCCGATGTCCTCCTTCAAGCATGGGAGATGCAGAGGCACAGTAAAGGGGGGGTCGGGGGGGGCACTTGTCCCTGGGAACAAATCCAATGACATTCCAAGGCACCGCAAATATGAAAGGTAGCTGACTAAGGCACCCAGACGTGAAGGTGGAAGGCATTTCTGCTGATGTGTCAACATCTGTTCATCTTGAAATTGGGGGGGGGGTGCAATTTTGAGCTTCCCCCCAGGCACTTGAATTGGGGGCAGGTACAATCTAGAGAGTGTCCAGGGAATTCCTTAGCCTCACTACACCCCTGGTGAGAGAAGCAATTTCTTGAGCCCCATCCCAGACCCGCTGAACAGATCTCTGGGGGTGGGACCCAGCAATCTGTGTTTTAACAAGCCCTCCAGGTGATTCTGAAGTCCTCTCAAATTGGAGAACCTTCTGCCTCTGTGTTCAAGCCACTTGGCTGTAACCACAGCATCAGTGCCCACCCAGTGGGGACCCAACAGAACTACAAAGTACTCAGGAGGAAAGAGGGAGTTGGCGTTGGCCTCACCGACCCCAGGTAACCGTACAGAAAGCAACAGAGCCTCACCTTTCCCTCCTCTCCGGCAAGGTGGCTCTTTTTGGTCCTTCTTCTCTGAACGTGATACCAATGGCTCGAGTTTAGGGATCTTTCCGCGAAAGCTTGAAGCCTTCCTGACATTTTCCTTCTCTTCCAGTCTCAGTCTCAAGGCTGCTACCCTGGACAGAATTTTCTTCTTTACCCCCTCAGCTATACGTCCACTTCCTGAGTTTTCTTGCTTCTTCTTGGCCTCCTCAGACCCAGTCACCGCTGGCTGGGCCTCTGGAAATTTGCCAGGTTTAGTCACCATGGGTCCTGCTGTCTCTTCTTCCCTGAACTTTTTCATGCTGCCCACAGTGCCCTGTTGACAGGGGTCGTGCAAGGACTTGGGAGCGTTCTCTGATACACAGTCTCCTGAAATGAAGGCCCAAGTAGTGGCTGGGGAGCCAGGTGAGTTTAGGGGTTTGGTTTCTTCAGTTTGAAGCTCCTCTGTTTTAGGTTCCTCGATTTTGTTGCTTGTTGAGAAGTTGGTGCTGCTTCCTTCAGGAGGAAGAAGCCCACTAGAAGAAGGCAAATGGTTAGCGCACTCGTCATCAATATTTTTGCCCCTTTCCTTCGAGTCAGAAAACACATATTGATGATTTCTTTGCTTAGCTATGTCATTCGCAGTGACATCATGAATTTGGTCTGTGGCATCAGTCTCAACTCCAACAGTGGCATGAGTCATTATTGCAAGACAGCTAGAAGGAGGTGGAGTGGGGGAAGTTACTTCTGCTTTGTTGTGTTTGCTTTGCACTGCCTCCCCAAAGCTTCTCTCACTGTCTACTTGTACTTGGTGTGTGTTGCATTCACTTGGAATTATTTCCCCACCTTTGTCAGGTCGTGGGACTTGCAAAGTGGCAGGTTGGACTTCCCCTTTTGCTTTGGCGTTTTGACTTTGTTCAGCCTGCCCTCTCTCACTGTCTCCTTGGTTCTGGTTTATGTTCTTTTCACTTGGAATGGTTTCCCCACTTCCCTCAGGATATGGAACATGCCAGATGGCAGATTGGACTTCTACTTGCTGACCCAAGTTTCCATCCTTTGGTTGACTCCCCTCTTTGGTGAGCCCTGGTGTGGATCTGGGAGGCTCTGGTTGTTCAGCCCTGGCCCACTCCATCACACCTGTTTCATCAATGGGATCAACAGATGACTCCAGGATTTGAGGGTGGGTCAGCAACTGTTTAAAGAAGGCAGGTTGATCCACCTTGAGTTGGGTCTCCTCTTGGGTTTGACTCATCTTGTTAATGTTTTTCTTCTCTCTAGTTTTGGAAGCTTCTGACAGTGAATTTGTGGTACATGATTCCTTGTCATCTATAGGGTCCACAGATGACTCCAGGGGTCTGAGTTGGCTCAAATGCTGAGAAGAAAGACTCCTTCCATCCTCACTGCTGACTGGTTCTTGATATCCATGGATTTCTCTGTTATGAACAAGGGTTGAGTGAGACTCACACTGAGGACTACTGGCTGGTACTGCTGTTTCAGTTAAGTCCAGTTCACACACTGAAGCATCTGCCTTTAGAACCTCAGATAGAGCCCAGATCCTGCCAGGAATTATGGGAACAGCTTCTGATTCCTTGTACTTTGAATCTGTTGGTTGTCTTGGTGGCCAGATTTCTGAAACAGAAGCCTCTAGAGTTATAATCTTTAGCTTATTGCCTGGTTCCCCAGATCCTGGTCCACTCTCTGTAGAGTCCTCTGGGAGATAGTTAGAGAGAGGCAGAACATTGCTTAGAGCTTGACTGTCATCTTCCACAGTACCTTCAGCCACCATGGAGATGCTTGTCCCCAGGCCTGAGCTCTGCCCTCTTTTCTCCTTAAAGTTTCTTGGTGAGTGGTCCAAGGGTGTCAAGCATATTTCCTCTTGTACAGCAGATGTTGAGGGCAAACTTTCTTGGAAACTATCTTCAGAAAGAGAACTCTGGTGAGGCGAGCTCTCTGAATGGAACTTCTTCTTTGTTTCACTTCCTTTTTCTTGGAAATTCTCTTGAAGGGTCCTGTGGTCTGCTCTGTCCACCATCTGGCTCTTATCTGTAGATTGGTTACCAATCTGAAGAAGGAAATTACTACAGAATTTCTCTCCCTCTGAGAGCTGGAGAACGTGGGCATGGGTTTCTGGTGCCCTGGGCACCATGCAAGGTATCTCTTTTATTGATTCAGCTGTGGAACCATTTAAAATATGACCCCATGGTACACTGGCAGGAAGCTGGAACACAGTTTCTTCTGGTGCCTGAGGTGAGTTCTCCTCAGTGCCATCTGCCTGGTTGTTTTCAGCAATTGAAGCAGCAAGGTACTTGGTGGGGTAGACTTTGGCAGCCATGGTCATAGCTGATGTGTCTTCACTTTCCCTCGTCACCTGAAGACCTTCAGTTAACGTTGTTGGCTTCTCCTGAGGAAATGTCACCATGGAACTAGGCTTGGGTGGTATGTCTGTGGTGTCTTTGGTCTCCTCATCTTCTTCTTTGACTTGCAAAAAAGCATTGTTCTCAGAAGAAGGAGGCTGCCTTTCCTCAAGCCCCCCTGTGTGGCTGGGGAGCGGCCTCCCCTGGTCAGTCCTTCTGCAGGCTGCCACGGAGGTGGAGCTCTCCACCTCTGCTACACTGCCCCCTGAGGTGCCTTCACAGGCCCCTTGTGAAATGGCCCAGGTGAATGTGCTGACAAAAAGCAATGGCCCGGCCTGGCTTCTGTCCTTGCCGTTTTCGCATGTGGACCGTGGAGAATCAGAACTCTGTGCGTTCAGAAGGACTTCCAGCTTCGTGTCATCAGGAGGACATAAATCAGATGCTTTGCCTTGACCATCCGCCAGCTCTGGGTCCATGGAGCAAATTTCTTGAGGTAAATATTTACCAACGGGTGCAGAGCCCATGGTATCACAACATGTCCCATGGTCACCTGCTTCAAACCTCTCCATGCCACTCACGCCTTCTCTGCTGCCTGGCCCATCAAACATATTTTCCATGGTAAGGATGGTATTTCTGAGTCCAGGGGAAGCCACAGAGGGAGCCTTGGGCTCAATGAGGTCAGCGTGACCGTCCTGGGGGCAAGGCTCTGAGAACTCACAGGGGAACACGTATCCACCCTCAGCTTCTGAAATGCCCCACTCAAGTTCCTGGTCTCCCCAGGGGCCACCAGGTGCATTGTGTCCTTTATCCAGGTCTTGTTTTTCTTCATGCTGTGGGCTCTGAGTCCAGCTTTCTACCTCCAGGTATTGGGCCAGGGATGCATTGTCCTTGTGGATCCCTCCGGAATTGGGAAGGGAGCTCCCATTGGTCCCAGTGAGTGGGGTCTCCTCCTCTACAGGCCCTGCGGATGCTGGTGTCTGGCTGAGACAGCCTCTCTCTCCAACTGTTTGCTGAATTCGCACCTAGGAAGATGAAAAGTGATATTAATAGAATTGCTTTGGAGAGAGCCCACGATGGGTCATTACTGTGATCCCCAGAGTGTTAATCCTCGGTGACCAGAACAATGGACAAGAAGAGGAGTAGGAATGATCGAAATCCAGACAGTAATCCCCAAATGCGATTTAGCTCTTAAAGACTTCCTGGAGAGCCGCGACTGTGGACAGCTGTGTGGTCCAGGGGCCCTTGGTCACATTCCCCAGTACAAGTAAAAAGCCTCCTGTGATCATATTTATTAAATTATTTTTCCTTTCTCAGGGAAAAAAGATGGAAATGACAAATCGAATGGTAATGGTTGGATCCAGTAAGACACAGCAAGAGCTGCATGTGTCTTTTCAGAAAGATCACTTTCACATGATTAGAACAAATGAAACGTGGTGCTTGCGAAGTAGTAACGCATTCCCGTGTCCCAAATGTGTGACACCTTGCTGGTTCCGAATGTTACTAAAGATCAGAGAGCCCTGTCCATTGAACCTGCCTCTGATGAAGCAGTGGTGTTATGATTGGCCATTGGCAGTGCCTATCAGTTCTGACCCTGGTAAGGTTTGTAAGGACCCTGGGATGCCTCCCCCAGTTTGAATCAGATGCCCCAGGCAAACCCACTCCCACAAAAAGTAGAAGATTCAGAACTGCTTGGGTTTTGGAGGGAAGAAAAAAGAAGGAAGAGAGGAGGGAAGGGAGGGAGAGATAGAAGGGAGAGGTGGAAGCGACAGAGTGAGCAGCGCAGGGAGGAGGAAGAGAGAAAAATCTCACATCTTGAGGACAGAAGCCAGTCTTGGTCTGATGTGAATGCTGTGCGATGTTGGCTGTTGCTCATCAGCTAGATTCTTATCTCTGGAAACTTTTAGCTCACAGATTATTTTAAAACCAAGCCAAACAATATTATGTCTAGCCAAGGAGAAGGGACTTGCTGTCATTGTTGAAAGCAGCAGAACCTGTGCCCCCCAGGGCTCCTGTTGGTGCTGCCCCTTTCAGACGTGCAGCGAACAGGTGGTCGGCTCAAAGCAAGGAGGAGACGGAGCTGTTTGCCCTGTGTAGACAAGATGGAGCCAAAACGTTCCTGTCCACAGGGCAACCCCAGAGGCCCAGTGACGACCCTCATAAATCACGTGTGAGAATCCTCTTGCTACCTTGTGATCAGTCCCTTCACAGAGATAGCCAGTGGGGAGTAAGATGAGAGCCTAACCACATCCCTTTCCACGCTCTCCCAAGGCAGCCAGTGACTTCCACATTTTCTCCTGGAAGCTTCCTCTGATGTTCCCTTAACTCATTGGCATGAAAATACTAACTGAGCCACGTATGTACCCCAAAGACTTGAGACAGGGACTCAAACACTAGTGTTCATTGCAGCATTATGTACAGTAACCAAAAGATGGAAATAACCTGTGTCCATCACCTGACGAGTGGATAAACAGCATGTGGTATCCACACAATGGAATACTTTCCAGCCACAAAGAGAACTGCAGTTCTGACGCACAATACAACATGAGTGAACCTTGAGAACATTGTGCTGAGTGAAAATAAGTCAGACAAAAGGACAAACACAGTATGACTCCACTTAGATGAAGTATCTAGAATCGGCAAATACGCAGACAGGAGCCTTGGTGGTTGCCAGGGGCGGGGGGGGTGGCGGGGAGCTGTTGCTTGGCAGTCTCTCTGTGGGAGATGGGAGACTTTTGGAGGTGGACAGTAGTGATGGCAGCACAACGTGGTGAGTGTAACTCATGTCACTAAATTGTACACCTGAAAATGGTTTGAATGGCACATTTTTGTTATATATGTATTTTACCATAATAAAGTTAGGGGGAAAAAAATCACAGGAGCTAGCTGAAGGGGCTTTCATTGCCTAAAGTTTGAGCATAAAAAAAAAAATTAATGATTAAAACAAAAAAGAAGAAAGGAAAAAGCTAACTGAACAAGAGGAAATGGTATGATTTCCTGTGTTATAAACTCCATGTGGCCTGGAACCATTCATCAATTCAATGACTATCTTTTGAATGGCTCCAGTGTATCAAGAGTGTTCCAGGTAACAGGGATACAAAATGGGCACCCCACCAGCTCCGTGGAACTCCCATTCTGTATTGTAGTCAGTGCCTATTATAGCAGTTAGCACACAGTTGGTGCTCTGTCCACCACCCGTCTGTTAGTTTGTCGTGCTGTGGTAGCTTGCATGTTGCTATGACACTGAATGCTATGCCACTGGAGTTTCAAATACCAGCAAACTCGCCCACAGTGAACAGGTTTCAGCAGAGGTAGACTAAGACAAAGTAAGGCCTGTCGATCTAGTCCCCAAAATTAGCCAGTGAGTACCCTGTGGGTCACAATGGAACGCTGTCCAATATGCAGCTGGAGGAGGGGCCTTGTAGGTTGGAAAGTCCTGCCCAAGAGCTGCAACGATGGGCTCAAACATACCAACGATCGATGGAGAAGGTGGCGCAGGACCAGGCAGTGCTGCCTGAGGTCGACTAGACAGCAACTAGCAATAAGTGCCCTGTAGATATTTGTCGAAAGAACAAGTAACTGAATAAACTCGGTGCCCCCTGAGATGGCTTTACCCAGCGTCATTCACTAAAGGGCTGGACTTCATCTGTTCCCCACTGTGGAGTAACCCTGTTTTAAAGGAGATGTCTAACCATGAGCAGAGGCACTGTGTTACACATCCTGGGGTTTCTGAAAAAGAGAGACATTATTTGCTCTCTTTCCTATGTCTTCCCTTTCTCATCACATTAAAAAGAAAAGAGTGAACAAGAAAGATAATTACTGGAAATAAAGAAACAAGTTTTGTTTTAAGTGTTGAGGAGATGCATGGCTTCAGCTCTCTACCTGAACTCTATAACACGTGTAAAGAGTGTTCTTGGCGTCTGCCATTGTGGTTCAGGTTTTTAAGAAGGAGCTAGAGCCCTTGTGGCGCAACAGTTAAGTGCTTGGCAGCTAACTAAAAGGTTTGCAATTCAAGACCTGGTGATCTGCTTCCATAAAGATTACAGCCTAGAGAACTCTATGGAGCAGATACTCCATCACGTGGAGTCACTATGAGTTGAAATCTACTCAATATCACCTAACAACAACGTGGCACACATATACCAAACTATTACACACAGGAGGGACCGGGCCCTGAAGAAAGATGCCATGCTTGGTAAAGTTAGAGGGTCAGCAAAAAGGCAGAAGATCCTCACCGAGATAGATTGATACAACAATGGTTTTAAGCCTAACAATGATTGTGAGGATGGTGCAGGGCCAGTAATGTTTATTCTATTGTACATGGCGTTGCTGTGAGTCGGAAACGACTTGACGGCACCTAACAACAAGAGCAGCAGCATTAAGCACAGAAAGCGTGGGTAGCTTCTTGGTCCTGCTTTGGGATGGGAATGGAGACTGCCCAATCCAAAACACTGCTTCCCCCCTCTGGCCCTCCCACTCTGCCTGAATGTCTGTTACCTGTGTCAGTCCTTTATTTTAAGGTCCTGCCATCATCGCATTCTCACCAGGGCCAATAGACATTTATGGAATAGTCTGCATGTGTGGAATTCTCTGCCAGGCACTGGACAGTTTTTTCCAAAGGGCTCCAGTTAAAAAGCCACTGTGTCACTGACTGGGATGGTTTGTTTATTCCTACCCATCTGTCTTAGTTTCTTAGTGGTGTTGGAACAGAAGTACCACAAGTAGGTGGCTTTGTAGAGCAGAAACTCATCTTCTCCCAGGTCTGGAGGCTGGAAGAATGAATCAGGCCTCGGCAGTGTTGCTGCCTTCCTTGGAGTTGGCCCCAGGTGTTCCTTGGTTCCTTGGCTCCTTGGCTTGATACCCCTCACATGGTGTCTTTCTTCCCTGGTGTGCAGGTGTGTGTCTGTCTATAATCTGGTCTTTTAACTCAGAAGGGCTTAGATTTAGAGGCCAGCCTACTCAGGTATGACCTAATTAACATAACAAAAAAACCTATATCCACAGATAATACACCAAAAAACCAAACTCACTGCTGTGGAGTCAGTTCCAACTCATAGCGATCCTTCCTTGGGTTTCCTAGGCGGTATCTCTATGGAAGTACATCACCCAGTCTTCCTTTCAAGGAGTGGCTGGTGGGTTTGAACTGCCAGCCTTCTGGTTAGCAGTCACATGCGTTAGGCACTATACCATACTCCCATCCACAGATATATCAAAAAAAACAAACTTAACTGCCGTGGAGTTGAATCCATCTCATAGCAACCCCTCCTTGGGTTTCCAAGGTGGTATCACTACAGAAGTAGATTCCCCAACCTTTCTTCCAAGGAGTGGCTGGTGGGTTTGAACCACCAGCCTTCTGGTTAGCAGTCAAATGCCTTAGGCACTATGCTACCAGAGCTCCATCCACAGATACAGGGATTAGAATTCCAACGACTATGTTGGGGAAACTCAAGTTAATCCATAACACATCACATTATTGATCATGATCACATCAACAGAGTAATAAACTGGGCCTCAAAAGAAATACTATCTGGAGAAGATGGAGCGCAGGACAAGTAATTTTGATTAGGGTAAATAATCACTGTAGCTGTGGTATCATACCTTCTCACAAAGCAGTTATTTCCCCTTAAATTATACTCCTTCACTTTTTTTTTTTTTTTAATGGTGGATACTGCCTAAGGCTGTGAGTGCTAATCAGAAGGCTGGCGGTTCAAACCCACCAGCCACTCCTTGGAAGAAAGGTTGTGCCATCTATTTCCACTGCCTTGGAAACCCAAGGAGGGTCACTATGAGTCGGATCCAACTCGATGGCAATAAGTTAGAGTTAGTGAGTGAAGCCTCATATGTAAAGAAATATGATGACTCCCAACCTGTAAATTCTTCCATTCAACAAGTATTTGTTGAACATGTACTTTACACTAGACACTGTTCTAAGCACTTCTGAAACTCCATCAGTGAACATAATAAAGAGTGCTGCCCTTTTGGAAGTTATGATCATGCACCAAACCATGTGAGTGGTCTTCTGCTGAAGTGAAACTCCATAAATTTGACTTCAGCCAATGGAATTTTCTCACAGTAGTCTTTTAACAGCCCTGTATGTACAAGTCAAGGCCTATAGCATCTGTTCCAAGGACAGGTTGCTCGGGACTTACTTAGAGGTCAGTTCACACAGACAGGGAAACCACAGCCTCATATCTTGAGAATGAGTCAGACCTTTCTTCTAAGAGTAGACCTCTTAGCGTAAAATATGCCAGCTTCTCTATTCTCGCAATGGGTGGGTGGCGAGACCCGGCAGCTTTGCTGTATGAGGAAACTGTTCTCCTTCAGGTGGCAAGGGGGAGGCTGTGGGTCTCTAGGAGGAAGCCCAGCTTGGTATGTAGACTTGGAGGACTGGACACCTAAGTTCATAGCCTAGCTTCTTCTGATGTTACATACCTGACCCCACGTAACCTCTGTGAACTTCTGTCTCCTCTTCCAGCGCTAACCACATGCATGTCACAGCCATCATGTCAAGTGCCTGGCAGACTGCCTGGGACACAGGAGGCACTCTATGACACATCAGTCCCCTGGTTCTCTATAAAGACACTTGCAGCTCAGAGAAAATTGAGCAGCCCCAATGAGCAGTGTACTGAAGGGCTCTCAGTGGGCATTCTCATTGGGTCCATAAAATAAATTTGAAACAGTGATGCCATCACCTCATCTTTTCTGATGAGGTGGAATAGTCTGGGTCCAATCAGGAAACAGCAACCACACACAGAGGAAACTGGGAAAGTTTAACACAAAGGATGTTTGATTTGATAGAAGTGTCACTAAGAGATCTGTGAAATAGAAGTTTTGCTTTATGAAAACAGAGTCCTGTTGCCCATGACACTAAAGGTCATCTTATTAAATGTTAGAAACCTGCAGTGTAGTAAATTACTTTGTGTGGCTTTTCTACCCATAAGTCTTTGTAAACTCCAAGGTGGAATTTGCTATGAGCAACCAGGAGCTCCTAATTGCTGAAGGTGTCCACTTGGAGTATTTCTGTTGGGAGTGGCACAAAACAATGTTCTGGGAGGTGCCCACTCTCTCTCAGATGCTTAGAGTTCTGATGCTATAATTGGCTAGTTTGACCACCCTGTGGGCTCTAAAGGAGACCTCCTGGAGGCAGAACTCTCTCTGACTGCTGGTTGAGGAAGACGTGCTGCTGAAAGAGACACGGGCTCCTGAGACACGCGTTGCTGGGAAAGAGACGCAAGAGACACGCATTGCTGAGTGAGACACCGAGGGACCAGCACTGCTGGGAAAGAGACTGTGAGGGACTCTTGGCTGAGGGACGGTGGGCTGGGAGAGAGACTGAGCATTCTTCCTGAACTTGAGTTGTAGCCTGGTGCTTCCCTAATAAACCCTGTAATCTGTGAGTTCTGTGTGGCCATTGCAGCGAATTATCGAACCCAGGAGAGAGGTGGTGGGTGCTTTGGGAGGAACGGTTGGTGAAAGGGCTGGAGGGAGGCATCATGTTTGGCCTTGCAGTAATAGGCCTTGGGTTACTGCTGGTAATCCTGTCTTCCTCTTGTGAGATTAGAGGAGGTCAGAACATGTGGCCTCCTTGCCGTTTTTGCAAAACCTATTGCTGTATAATCATGAATATATATAAAATTGCTGATGCCTGTGGTTCAAAATGCCAGAATACTCCTTGGAAGAGAGAATAGCCAGATTTCATCTCTCATACTTTGGTCATGTTGTTAGAAGGGACCAGTCCCTGGAGAAGGGTATCATGGTGGGTAAAGTGAAGAGTCAATGAAAAAGGGGAAGGCTCTCAATGAGATGGATTGATGTAGTGGCTGCAACAGTGGGCTCAAGCATGGTAATGGTTGTGAGGATGGTGCGGGACTAGGCCGAGTTTTCATTCTGTTGGACATAGGTTCGCTGAGCAGAACTGACTCCACGGCACCTAACAACAATACTTATAGCTATGCCTTGAACTATACTCAATGTAAAGGTAGCTTTTGTCATACAAAAGACTAGGCTTCCTGGTCTGCTAGAACCCCTGAGACCATGGCCCTTAGACACTCTTCAGGCCTGGAACTGAGCTCACCCCTGTGGCTCAACTTTCTACCAAATGACAGGCCTATCAGGTGAACAGTAATACCAAGGAGGTATGCACACCTTAGAACCATCAGCGTATGAGATCAGAAGGGCAGCATTTGCCCAGGATAAAGCTCAGCTGGCAGGAAGGGATAGGAAAGAAGGATGAAGGGAAATGGTAACCACAGAGGGGAAGTGGGCAGAGTGCTGTTACACTGTAGGGGTTGCAATGAATGTCACAAACAAAGTGTGTATAAGTTGTTGAATGGAAAACCAATTTGCTCTGTAAACTTTCACCCAAATCACAGTTTAAAAAAGAATAGAAAATCCTAATTGGAAAAAAAAAAGGAAGAAGAAGAAGTAGCTTATCTTGTTTCACATAATTGTATTTAACGGATCAGGCGACTGAAACACTTGAAACTTAATCTTTCAGAAGATGAATGGACGCGTCTTGTTTCTGAGCCTCCAGGGGTCTTGCAACCATGGCTCAGTGATCTTCTGAGACTCCTATTTGAGCACATTCTGCTCCCTTCTAAGATTGATGTTTTCTGATGTGATCATCAACCAACCAATCAAAAAGTGTGTGTCCAAAGTTCCTGATGAAATTATATACAAGGACCCTGAAGATCTTGATCAACCAGAGCACTGATTTCCTCAGTAAAGACGTGCTGCCCAACCTTAAAGATGCCTATTAAACCTGCACAGCAATCTGTTAGTGGTGTTCTGAGCTGTTTATTTCTGACAGATCTAAGGACACTCTTCGTGGTACCCCGTGGCTGAAGGTGAGGGCCAGGCAAGGACAAACTGGGCAGTGGTTCAGACCTCGTTGGAGAAGGCGGTTAGGCCACCAGATAGCAGAGAGGTTTGCTGGTTTGGCCAGGCCGGGGCTGGGCTGGGGTTGTTAGCAAGCTTAGGCCACCCTTCAGAGAGCACGTGGTCGGCAGCCAGCGGCATGGGTGGGTGCGCAGGGGGAGTGTGGGTCCCAGCAGCGGCAGATGACTTCTGAGCATGTGGGTAACACAGGGTGAGAGTAGGGGCTGGCAGAAGGAACCACTGCCCTGAGTGCTCCGAGCAATGGACAGGCCAGAGGGAAGCTTGCTAAGGGAGTCTGGGCATCAGTACAGGCAGGAGGCCTTTGGTGTGACCAGGTCATACAGGGCTCTGATTTCCAAGGAGGGAGAAATGCAGAAAGGTTAACACTAGGCCAAGGCTGTAGGTCCCCGGTGATATAAACGGTTAACAAACAGTTAATGTGCTAATGCTGCTAAACAAAAGGTTAGAGGCTCGAGTCCATCCAGAGGCACCTGGGAAGAAAGGCCTGGTGATCTTCTGAAAAATCACCATTGAAACACTATGGAGAGCAGGCCTACTCTGTTACACGTGTGATTGCCATGAGTCAGAACCACCTTGATGGTAACTGGTACAGGTGGACCGAGGTTGCAGAGGGACTGCACTCTGGGTCCTGGAGCTGGGTGGGCCCTACCCCCCATGTCATTGGTCCTCACCAGCACTGGACATTGCAGGAAACCTCTTCTTCCCGCCAGGGCCTTCCAGCACCCTGTCACTGAGAAAGTTTAGCATCGTGCTTACTTTCAAGGAAGTGAAGGGTGCATCCAGAGCTGAGACAAGAAACAGAACTGATCCAGGACATCACTGATGTTCAGTGGCTGGACATCCTCCTGGGGGCTCTCACAGTGTGGTAGTTCAGTTTGTGTGTCAACATGGCTGGGCCTGGTTGAGTGGCTGGGCAGCTGGTGGTAGTTATTCCCCATGAGGAGACTGGCAGTCACCTCCATGGTGGGATCTCCCACAAGCAGCTGAGTAGCTGCCTTCAGGATTTGGTCTGCTTTCTGTATACAGCAGCCCGCTATACTCTGCCTACCTTGGGACTTATAATGGACTTAAGTTAATGGCCTGCCGTGTGGTTTGGTAACATCAGGACTGTGCCTTTTTTACTTGTCAACCTTGGGGCTTCTCAGCTTCAGCAGCCAGCAGCTGTCTGAGTGAAGAAATGCCTCTAGCTCCAGTGGGCTGGGAGCAGGAGGCAGAGCTGGACCCCATGGTTGAGGGGCTTTCACCCAGCCCCTAGAGCCTGGCACTTTGAACTTGGATGTAAAGCCTCCAAATTGTAAGAATAAACTCCTGTTTGTTAAGGCCATCCCATTCATGGTATAGTCCTGTCAGAGTGGCACCAGGAAACCAGAACACCCAGAGACAGAACCAGGATTTCAAGCTAAGTCTTTCCGGCTAAAACGGCCTTTCCAGCCCACCTTTTCTAATAAGAGAAGTTATTATAAACTCCACCAGAGGGCTGGGAACTCCCCTTAATTTAAGTCTAGAACTGCTGCCTGCCTGAGACACTCTGGATATGACGCGATACCAGCTGCTGTGGATTTGAGTCTCCGTGTGCAGAGTAGGACTGTGCTCCATAGGGTTTTCAGGGAAGCAGACTGGCAGGCCTGCCTTCCAGAGTGCCTCTCGGTGGGTTTGAACTGCCAGCCTGTGGTTAGCAGTCGAGTACTTAGCCCATTACATCACCCAGGGACTCCGGAAACACTACAGCAGTCCTTATTACATTGCACGCTACGTGGCCATCTGCTTATTTGCTTCCCTCCAGAGCCTAAGGACCAGGACCCTGTATTACTTGTTTCTGAATTTCCAGATCCTGGCAAAGAGTAAAGGAGCACTCTGCAGGACAAAAGGCCTCGCTGGAGGTCTGCTCCCCTAAAGATTACAGCTTAGGAAGCCTTATGGGGCAGTTTCACTCTGTTCTGTAGGGTGGCTATGAGTTAAAATTGACTGGAAGGCACCTAACAACCACAAGCACGGAGTAAGGGCTCACTTAATTTTGCTGAATGAAGAAACAGGTGAATGAATACAAAGAAGGGAAAGGGTAAATCAAAGTTAGTAGCACTTCCCAGTCGCTTCTGGAAAGCAGCTTTAGGCTTGAAAATTTACACTCTGTTTGCACAGGGCTTTCTACCCCACCCTCGACCCAGCATGCCTCGGATCCTGCAAACACTGTTGGCCTTTCCAAACTTCTGCCTCCTCCGTGTGTCTGCCACGAATCTGATACAAAGATTTGTTGCCTCTTTGGCCACTCCATGGGGTTCAGGGTTACATTCTTCATCATTAATGAAACTCTCCTGGATGCCAGCAAAGTGCATGACACTAATTTGAGTGACTAACAATAGAAGGTGGTATGAGATAAGATCCCTCTTCTCAAATAGCTTATAATCCAGTTGAAGAGACAAGGTGTACATGGAATAGATAAATAACAATTCTTGACAAGTTACGCTGATGGCCAAGTGGATGGAACCTAACCGTGCTTCGCCAGGACAGGAAGGAAGGTCACCACCGAATCTTTCTCTTCCATCCAGTGAGGATATCCCTGCAGTGCAAACACCAACAGCTGCACTCGTACATCAGCTGTGTCGATTCTTAGATTATCCTTGAACAATTCAGAGATCATTTCATGGATGACCTCTGCTGATTCGAGCAGGCAGACGTGTAGCCAAGCTTGGTTGACTAACTCAACAGCATTCCCCATCACCATCTCTCTTGCTGCCTCCAACAAAGGAGGCTGGAAGACCAGATACTCTCCCAACATTGTGTATAGCTTGATGGGGCCAAGGGCTCTGTTCTAGCTAATGAAACGTAAGAGGGATTCCACTCATGAGCTGCTGGAGAAGTTTTGCTTTCCTTATAAAAATACAGATGGCAGATACCCTCCTCATCCCCTTCCTTCTTCCTTTATTGTGATGTGATGCCTGGTGCTACGACCATCATTTCTTAGTCATGAGAAAGGAACGCCAACCCACTGTGGCTGGTAAAATAGAAAGACAGAAAGCTTGGCTGGAGCTTGTGGGCAACATTGAGCTACTAGCACAGTGAGACATTCTACCTCCAGACTTCTTGTTAAGTGAACAAGAGTCCTAGTGTTCTCGGTCACTGTTAGTTGGCCATTCTGTTCACTGCAGCTAAAAGCATTCCTAGCTGATAAAGAGAAAACAACATTGCTGAGGGGTGAGTAGAAAGGCGTGTAAGGTCTATCCTGGAGCCCTTTGGAGGCACTGGGCAATGTCTGGGAAGAACTTAACTTGAAGGACAATGTCACAGAGGGCAAGGGGTGTGACTCCTGGGAAGGGAACTGGAGGGGATAGTCAGAATGCCAAGGGATCAAAAAGGCCTGAGGCAAGGTGAACCAAACTGGAGTCAGGGAGGGGATGGAGAAATGTGAGAAGTTGTATCAAAGGAGAGTGGAGATGTTTCCAGAGGCCAAGTACAAGCTTACAGGGCCAGGAGAATCAAGCCACTTAATTCCCTTGCTTCAGCTGGAACCACAAGTGTCCCACCATGAGAACTTTTCTTTCTCTAACTCCTGTCTCTTTTTCATGGTCCTTCCTCCTTACTTGGATTTGGTACACATAGCACCATGTCCTTCAACAGCTGTCTGCACACCACCAATTTTCTCTCTTGGTTCCAGGAACCTTTAAAAGGGACCTTTCCCATTCTCCAGCCATCTGGGGCTGCGGTGGCCTTGCCCACAGCTAACCTTTCCTAAATATCTGCTGAGCCTCACCACAGGCACCGTGTCATTTGGCCATTTGTCATTATAGATCAAATCCATACCACCTGGGGGTGTCAAACTGAAAATAGATAGCCCTGTCCCCAGCCAAAGGAAGCTTAAAGGCAAACTAGAATATTTCAAGAACTTGAGTTTATTTTTAGGAGCTGCCTGGCTGACCAGCAAGAAGCTTCACTGAAGGCTGTGGATGTGAAATAAACACGTAATGGAGTGGAGGGCTGTGCCTGGCTTGATTCTCATCTGAAGCCCCCAGTCTGGATCCTTGATCCCAGCACCCTTGCCATTGGCCTGACTCATCTTCATTCCATTCCCTGCTACGAGAAAAGAAGCCTTCAGCCACTTGCTGTTACAGTCCTGTCCTGATTTCTTGGGAAAGTTGTGTAGTTTGTAAAATACCGATTTGATCTCAGATTCAGAGAGAGCTACATTCCCAGGGCATGTCCTCTTTCCCACGTGTCCCTTGGTGAGTCTGCATTGTTGGATGGTACGACTGAGAGGGCACTGGAGCACAAGTCAGGAGCTTTCCTTGTTTACTGTGCATCCCAGGGGATGTGAGGTAAGTACTACTAGTAGTAGTTGTCATCGTCGTTGTTAGCTGTGGTCAGGTTGGCCTCTGGCAGATGGTGACCCCACGCACGATGGAAGAAAACATTGCCCAGTCCTGCACCGTCCTTGTGACTGGTTGTGGATCAGATCATTGTGACTCATGGAGTTTTTGTTGGCTAATTTTTCAAACGTAGATTACCAGGCCATTTGGCCTAGTTATCCACCTTCCAGGAGGGTGACTTTGGAGAAGTCACTGAACCTCTCTGAATCTGTTTCATCCCCAGTAAAAGGTGAGGGTTACAGAGGATCTCTAGGTCTCTATATTGGATTGAATAGTGTCTCTGAAAACTTCATGTCCATCCAGAACCTTAGAATGTGACTCTATTGGAAATAGGTTCTTTGCAGATGTAATTAGTTAAGGTGCAGCCCTTCTGAATTAGAGTTTGGCCTAAATCTAATGACTGATGCCTTAATAAGAGAAAGGAGGTTTGGACACATGGACACAGAGGGAAGGCCATGTGAAGACTGAGGCCGAGATTGGAGTGATAGACCCACAAGCCAAGGATTGCCAGCAACCACCAGAAGCTAGGAAGAGGAAGGAAAGGGATTCATCCTGAGAACCTTCAGAGGGAGCGTGGCCCTGCCAACAGCCTTGACTTGTAGCCTCCAGGACTGTGAGAGAATGCATTTCTGTTGCTTGAAGCCACCCAATTGGTGGACAGTTTTATTCTGTGAACTGCTATCATGTAAACAACACAAGCATAGAAATGGGGCTCATACCTCATCCTCCATTTGGAAGCAGATTCTCTTTGATGCTTAAGGCTTCCATATCAAACCTTTAAGGAGAACACAAGCATGTCATCATACATGGTCCAAACCAAGAATGAGCAAGTGGGACCTCCATAGAGGGCCAGGGGAGAAACCGTGGGCTGGAGAGTGAACCACCCTGAGGCACCTGCTCTTGGGAGTCCTCCTCTTTGTTGCCTCCCTAACCTCTTGGGTTCTCTATCCCAGTAAGTCTTCATCTTTCTGACAGTTGGCACTGTGTCAGCACATGGGCCTTGAAGCTGGATCCTGCAGAGTTCTGCAGGAACTGTAAGTTCAGGCTTACAGACCTGGTCCAAGCCATAGAGAATCATCACAGTCACAGAACAGAAGATGTGAGGCCATGCACACCCCTAATCTTTCTAAGTTGTTAAGAGATACAAACTGCTTTGAAGATCCAAGGGAAGTTTTGAAGATCCAAGGGAAGTTATGGATTCTTCTTGGTATAATTTAGGGGATAATTTCAGGGGATACAGACTCCCTTAAGCCCACAGATCCCCTTCTGCGGTCTCACAGACCCTCACAATGAATCTATGATGTAATTCATGAGCCTGGGAGTGGGTGACCTGGTATTGTTTACTCCCTACAGACTGAAACTTAGATGCAGATTTCAAACTGGATAATGAGGGGAAAAAAATTAAACCTTAGTCAGATTCTAGGAGAGTATTTTCAAGTCAATCTCTCTCTTCACAGTTCCTCTTTACACTTGTGAGCAAAATCAAAACCAAGGTCATAGCAATTACTGTACTGAACCGACAATAATAAATCGTACAAAGCAAGTTCTTGTAAACTTTAGAAACAGGAAACACTCGTCACAGTTACTATACCAGTCCTTGGCCTGTTGAGCGTGGGCTTCAAAGTATACAGCAGAGATGATTTTTGCCACCTGGAAAATCTGGATATAAATATTAGGCAGGTAACCTGGCTTGGAGGGTCGTCACCAAAAGATAAGGAGAAAATATGTCAGCCTAAGGGGCTTGGAGCTTGAAGATCCTTTGAGATCCCATCTCTCTCCTCTAGTAAGTAATTAAGAGAGCCATATATTCTCAGATTTGGCTTCTGGACCAGAGGAATATGTCCTCTCAGCCAGTGTAGTTTCCTGAGGGTCCAGTTACCCAACAAGCGTTAACAATTACCTGATTAGATTTAGAGACAGGTCTATCCAGCAGAGGAAGCAAAATTTCCCAGGCTAGAAAGACCCATGAGAGTGAGAATGGGGCCAGTCTTGTTAAGCTTGGTGTCTGACACGGTGTAAGGCACATAGTAGGTGCGCAAAAATAGTTTTGTCAAGTGAGTCAGTCTCCATCCAGCCTGTTCTTGGCCAGTGTCCCTTTGCCAAGCTATGCAGGACGTCTTTGCCTCTTCAGAGTCAAGTTCTCTTCTCTCACCCTGTCAAGTTCTCTATTGAGACAGTGCTTTCCTACCTGAAAAACTGTCACGGAGACCTGTGCTTTGGTTAATGTGTAGGATCCACCACATCAAAACGCAGGGGCAGTGGTGGCTCAGTGGCAGAATTCTCGCCTTCCATGCGGGAGACTCGAGTTTGAGTCCCAGCCGATGTGCCTCAAGCCCAGCGACCACCCGTCTGTCGGGGAAGCTTGTGTGTTGCTGTGATGCTGCACAGGTTCCTGTGGAGCTTCCAGGCTGAGACCAACTGAGAAAAAAGGCCTGGAGGTCTAACGCCAACAAATCGGCCAGTGAAAAGCCAATGGATCACAGTGTTCAGATCCCATTGTGTACGACTCCAGTGAAGCCAGGGCTGTCTCTACGACAGCTGATAACGGAGTAAGGCACACTTCTCCAACACCAGCTTGGTTTGCTTGGGGCTTCTCTGGATCTACAGTAAAGCCATTAGTCCTCTCTTGAGGAGAGAGGGGCAGAAAAAGAAAGATAGGTGGATAGATAAATACATGCACATCTTTTGTTTTAGCCATGAACAACTAAGATTAAAAATATAAGGGCACCCAGAAGACATAATAATGCCAATCAGCATTAATACCAACTGTAGCTGGGCACCATCTACTAACCTAAAGTTGGGCCATTCAAACCCACCCAGTTGTACCATGGAAAAAAGTCCTAGGGGACTGCTTCTGTAAGGATTACAGCCAAGAAAATCCTATGGAGTAGTTCTACCCTGTCACACGTGGTGTCACCATGAGTCAGAAGTGACTCGACAGCAGTGAGCACGTACGTATAGAGCTGGGCACCACACCAGACACAGAAGGTGCCTATGGAGTTGGGGCCGTCCAATTCAATGTGGGCACACAGCTGTAAAATTACAGCATGCAACTGAAAGGTTAAATTTAAAACACCAACACTTTAAAGTTGAAGAAAATCAAGGATAGGGTGAGGACTAGTGAAAACTTGACCAGGAATGCAATGACTGTTTACTCGAGTCATCAAAATCTGTTTTTCTCCTTGTGGATGGGAGGAACATTCATGACTCATGGAGAAGTTTCTGGGAAGTTGAAGTTGTTGGGAAAGTCCTTTGAGGACCAAAGAAGAAAAATTATGTAGGATTCAAACCTATAATTTGAACTGGGAAGACCAAGAATACATTGAGTTGATGTTTATGCACACACACACACACACACACAAAAAAAATCACTGCCTTTGAGTTGGATCCGACTCATAGTGACTCCTCCTTGGGTTTTTGAGGCAGTATCACTATGGAAATAGGTTGTCCAATCTTCCTTCCGAGGAGTGGCTGGTGGATTTGAACCACCAGACTTCTGATTAGCAGTCAAATGCCTTAGGCACTATGCCACCAGAGCTGCTATTTGCACAGGTGGGCTTGAAAATCCAGACACTACTCAGAT
>NW_006921616.1:10831923-10863185 GCF_000298275.1 Orycteropus afer afer | reverse complement strand
TGAGTCGGATCCGACTCCACTGCAGTGAGTTTGGTTTTGGTTTGGTTAGTGTCTGTTAAGAATGTTTTCAGCTGGCCCCAAAGAAGCCCTCTTAGTCAGCAGGAGAATGAGAGAGAGAACTGATATGTTAAATGAAGTTGTTGTTGTTATGTGCCATCAAGTCGGACGACTCATTGCGACCCCTCCTTGGGTTTCCAGGCAGTATCACTACGAAAGTAGATTGCCCCATCTTCCTTCCGAGGAGTGGCTAGTGGGTTTGAACCTCCAGCCTTCTGATTAGCAGTCAAGTGCCTTAGGTACTGCGCTACCAGAGCTCCCTAAATGAAGTTAGAACATGTAAATAACTTTGTAACTAAGATAGATGCATATCAAGTCTTAGTCCCAAGTTAACATTATCACTGTCAAGGATTTCCCGCTGTATACCTACCAGCCCTGTGCAAATCTGTAACTAAAATGAGACAAACTTCAGATGTGACAGAAAATGAACCCCTGACCTGATGCTTTGTTCAGCAACTCTCAGGCTGTGCCAACTCTCAGGATGCAGCAGGTACATTTGCTGATAATGTTTAAGTTGGTAGCTATTGTCATGCTTCCTCCCCCACCCTAACAGCCTGCAAGCCCAAATCCTCTGTTTACTACACCTTTTTAAACATTTGCTATTCTCCTGACAATCCAGGGCAGTGCAACATTTTCCATGGATGTCTGAAAATGTCTCCCCATTTTGAAATGATTTTATTTCTTCAATAATTTTTTTTATTTTAACTTTCTAGTGGAGTGTCAGTCTAGTGTTTTCCACCAAGACAGTCTCCGCAGAGAATTCGACAAGGACGAGAAGAGACACAGTCTGAGAGGCAAAAACATGCATATCTGCAATGGGACACAGGAGCAAATCTGCCTCTGACTTAATTCCCTGAGCAGCCCCTTAGGAAAAGCTTAGGCCACCTTAGTTCTGCTCACCCTGACTCTGCTCCTTTGAAGGTGATGTCTGAGCTGCCCCATACTGGGAGGTCCAGAAGGTATGAGGTGGGGGCTAGTCCCCAGATCCCAAAAGGTTAGTAAGAAAGATCTCCTATCCTTGTGATCTCCGTTGGCTCAGCTAACACAATCCTGATATGAAGTGAAGTCGGGACTCATATGTCCCACCAGACCCTGATGCCACTTTCATCAGCTTCCTCTTCCCAGCATCTCCAAGGAAAGGAAGGTTGGTCCCATTGCCCACTCTCACGCCTCCATCTTTCTGAATGTGCAATGATAAGACTGATGGAATAAAATGAAAACTGTTTATAAAACCCGTCTCTAAACAAAGGCTGACTTTAAGAAGATTGTCCTGCTTAAAAAACAAAAAAACAAAAAACCTATTTCTCTTTTATCTCTTTATTTTCCCACAGTAAAATCACTTTATGTCTCTACCTCACCCTCAAGGCTACTCTGGGGTCCAGAGCTGCTTTGGAAGCAGAAATGAAAAACAAACCCTTTTTTCCTAACAATTCCCTATGCACACCATTGGTACGGTATTTGTTTCTGAGGGCGGAAACCCAGTGGGGGTTGCTGTGAGTCAGAACTGACTCGATGGTAGTGGGTTTGGTTTGGTTTGGGTTTGGGTGGCTTATAACAACATACATCCACGCTCACACAGTTCTGGAAACTGGAAGTTTGAAATCAAGTCGCCCACAGGGCCATGTTTCCTCCAAAGGCTTTGGGAAGATTCCTTCCCTGACTTTTCCAGTGTCTCGTGGCTCCTGACAATCCTGGGCCTTCCTTGACTTGTAGCTGCTTCTCTCCAGTTCCTGTCTCTGTCTTCACACGGCCTTCTTCTCTCTATGCATGTCTGTCCCTCTGTGTGTCCTCTCTTCTTCTTACATGGACACCAGTTATTGGCTTTAGAGCTCATACTGATCCATCTGCCTTCATCTTAACTAAGCACAACTGCAAAGACTCTCTTTCCAAACAAGGTCACATACTGAGGTCCCAGGGTGACACGAGTTTGGGAGGTGACATTATTCAACCCCCTAAAACAGTCTATACTTCTCCCAGTTTGTCCTATTAGCATTCCCTCCCCAGAGTCTGCAGATTTCCACTGGTCCTCAGCCCTGAAGCTCTGTCACTGTCTGAGTGGTATAGAGTTGGTAGCCAGGTGAGCATAGGGACGCAGCCTTGATTTGGGAGGTGACATCTGCTTCTGTAAGTCTGTCTTGACAGTGGATTCAGTACAACCGAGAATCTTCCCCTTGGTCACCACCCAGCTTCCTGAGCCTCGCCTATCTCCCATCAACCAACCAGCTGTTGTCAAGTCGATCTTGACACATGGTGACCCCATGCGTGCCAGATTGGAACTGGGCTCCGTAGAGCTTTTAGTGACTGATTTCTCACCAGAAGTGACCACCAGGAGTTTTCTCCAAGGTGCTCTGGGTGGGCTCACACTGCTGATCTTTCCACCAGCACCACCCAGGGACTCCCCCAGCCCTCCAGACCCCTGTAATCAGTATCAGCCACTTCACAATGTTCTCATCAGGCCCAGTCCATGCCTGAGCTGATGTTCTCCCACCTGCTGATGGAGAGGCCATGCTTGGGGGTTTCCTATGTTTGTTGCCAGATTTAGATCCTGAACTGGAAATTAAAAAAAAAAAAAATGGGTAAACGGTTCTTATGGTGGTTATTTTCCCACTCAGCCCCATCAGTTTCATGGTAAATGTGCAAACACTTGTTTTTAAACCATCACTTAAAAAAAAAAAAAAAAATGCCAAAAATCTCAATGCAGTATCAAAATACCTGGGCTGACTCAGAAAGATAATTTTTCAAGTATCAGCAGAAAGGGGAAGTTACCGAATTTGCAATTTTACCTTCCCCACTCAGCTCTGCAAAAGCAGAGGAGGCAGTAAAGTGGAGGGGGTGGGGACCCTGATGTTTCATGCGGCTGTCTTGCCTCTTCAGCTGAATTTCATTGGGTTCATCAAATACTGACAGGCCCTGTGCTTGTTCTGGGCATTCAAAGAGGGGTCAGACCCAATGTCTGTCCTCACTCAGCTCACAGAGTAGCATGTGTTGTGTTGTGTATACTGTATACAGCCGGACAAGTGTATGCTGTGTTGCTGCTGTTGACTGCCATCAAGTTGGCCCCAACTCATGGTGACCCCAAGCACAATGGTATGAAACACTGCTGGTCCTGCCCCATCCCCGTGAATGGTCACAGATCAGAACACTGAGAGTTTTCATTCGGCTGATTTTTGGAAGTCGCGCCTTTCTCCGTAGCCTGTCTCAGTCTAAACCTGTTCAGCATCATGGCAACATGCAGGCCCCACCGATAGATGGGCGTGGCTGCACTGAGGTGCACTGGCTGGGAGTCAAACCTGCGTATACAGAGTGAAAGCTGGAAGAGGTAGAAACAAATGTGTGGGGGAAATCAGTCCTCCTTCCGGCGGAGGAAAAGGGGCGAGTGGACCAGAGAGCGATACAGAATTGACTTGCTTGCTGCCTGCCCATTTGACTCCATTCACTCCTTCATTCCTTTATTCAGTGGTTAGGGCTGAAGCCTCTCTATGTGCCAGGCCCCATCCCAGCTGCTTGGGAGAGGATGTCACCTAAGTCTCTGTGTCCTTAGAGTTACTTTCTGGTGTAAGGAGATAGAGAAGTCCTTAGTCTACAAGGAGAGGAAGGTGTCAGTGGTCAGGAAAACATGAATGAAGGCACCAAGGCAGGCTGGAGTGTGGGGTACGTGGAGGGGAAAGTGTAGGGGCATGCAGACAAAATGGAAAAGAGGCTACCCTCTGCCATGGTATTTTATATGGTATTGTATATAAAACCCCTGCATTTTCTATGGGATATTCAACCCCCTACAGCAGCCTACACTTCTTTGTTCTTTGAAGGAATGAGACACCTGTTTGTAGTAGTACTTGATACTCAAATGAGATGTTTGTTAAGCATGAGTTGGCTCAACTGTCATCTTCTTTAGGACTGTAAACGGAGCCACTGTACAACTTAGTTCTTTATGTAGAAGTTCTACCAGGTAGATCTGGGGGAAAAGGTGCAGGGGGTCTGCCCAGGACTGCCAGGACGTGCAGAGTCAGCTCAGAATCCAAACAGTAGAAAGTCCGCAGCAGTTCCTGTCTCTCTGAAGGCAGAGGCGTGGGACAGAGCACTGGGCACCACCTGTGGTGTGTGAGGTGACGGGCCTAGTGGTGCAGTCCTCTCTCTTCTGTCACCACAGGCTGTGTCCTGAACTCTGCTCCTCCATCCCTGACTGAGGCAGACTGCAGACTCCCTGAGTGGGCACCATCCTGGGTTCTCCCGCATCCACCCACGGTGGGACTCCTCCACAGAGCCAGGCAAGGCTCCAGCCTGTGCTTTGCTTTGAGGACTCTGCCCGTGATTGGTGTCTCTGCTGCCTCAGTAGGGTCTTCAGATCAGCCATGGACTCTTCTCTGCCTGCCCTCTTCCCTGTTGTCTCTAAACCTGCCCAGAAGTACAGACTTGAGGGATCTGACCAGGGGGTTAGTTAAATGCATACATCCCTCATGATTGGGAAGCCAGCTCAACGTGCACACTTTCCAGGCCAATGTTGGGTGTCCTTGTGTGTGGCACATCAGGAGGATGAGCACTTTGAAGTACCACAGAGAAGCTGAGGTTCAGGCTGATCTGAACCTTTTCACAGAGAAGCTACTCCAAGTCTGAGGAGGAAGATGGCACCTGAGGAGTGCCAGGAGAGGCTGGCTCTTGGCTTCCCCACATTTCTTTCCTGGCACAGGCTTTCTGCCTGGCCCTCTTGAGGAACATAACCAACAAGAGAAACTGGGATGCAACAGAGCAGTCTGAGATACAGACAATTCCCTTGGGTTTGGGTCTGTACTGGGTTCCTGAGGCTACTGTAACAAAGCACCATAAACTCTGTGGCTTGTAAGACAGAAACGTATTGTCTCAAAGCTCTGGAGATGAGAAATCCAAACTCAGGTGTTGGCAGGGCCATGCTTTCTCTGAAGATTCTAGGGGAAGATCTCTGGTCTCTCCCAGTTTCTGGCAGCCCCAGGTGTTCTCTGGCTAGTGGCAGCATCACTCCAACCTTTGCCTCCGTCTTCGCGTGGTATCTACTCTCTGCATCTGTGTCTGTGTTTCTTCCCCTCTTTTTATAAGCACACCAGTCGTATCGAATTGGAGTCTACTCTACTTTAATCAAATCTGCGACCACCCTATTTTGAACTAAGGTCACATTCACAGGAACTAGGGATTAGCACTTTAATGATCCAACCCACAGCAGTGCCATTCTTGCTGCTTTGTTCCTTGGGTTTCCGCTGAACTCAAATCCTTCAGTGTCTGTTCAAACCAGCGCTCTGAGTTTCTGGATCCTGTGAAAGGTGCAGCCCAGTAATGAGTATGAAGGCCAGGGCCACACGTATAATTAGCATATTCAGCCACTCGGCTCTTTTGCACTTCAGTCTTCATGCCACTCCACTCTAGTCCCCTTGAGTCCCTTGGAGAGTAAGAGTTACTCAGGGCTGGAGCCCAAAGTATCCACACCATCTTAGAGTGATGCCAAATCCGCTCAGATGGCTGAGCTGGGAGAATCGGGGGTTTTGCAGAAGGTGCAATTAGACCCTAAAATAGGTGTGACTCTATCTCCCTCCCCTTTCCATTGCCTTGTTGCTGGAGAGGACACCACAATTGCTCTTCTCTTTGCATTTCCTTCTTGGTCTCTCCCCATGCCAGCAGACGGTGAGGTGATTCCTCATTGCCTTGGGGAGAGATGTGGATGAGTAGAAAACAGAGCCTGCCTGCAGTCTAGTCTCCCAGGCTCTTGGGCACCAAAATGCCTAAGATCTTAGGGGAATTTGGAGGATTTTCAGAACTGTTAGAAGATTCGGAGAAGCCCAACAGTGTTCCTAAAGCAGCATCCCCAACACTCTCTAGCCTGCTTTTTCTGTCTCTTTAGCCCTCATCACTAGCTGATATTCTGATATAATTTGTTTATTGCCGTCTTCCCAGCTAGGATGTAATCTTCCTGAGGGCTAGGACTATGCTTTGCTCCTTACTGCATGCCTGTTACATAGAAAAGGGCCTGATACATAATAGGTTTTCCAGAAAATATGTATTGGATAAACAAAGGGAGCAATAGGAGTATTCTGACCAGAGATCTGAAGTGAGGCTGACTTCTCCTGGTGAGAGACATGGTGTAGGAATGAGGCAGAGTAAAGAGAGAGCTGAAGGTGTGTGCTCCCAGCTTCCAGAACATTTCCAGCAGCTGCTGCCAAGGAGGCAGCAAGAGCCAGGGAGGACAAGGCTGGGAGGCATATGTAGACAGACAGGGCCATGGGCCCTCCTGCAAGATGGAACACCAGGTTCCTGGTGTGGCAGAGAAAGGGCAGGGAGCCACAGACCTGAGGCCACATAGGCCATGGAGATGGTCACCTCAGCAAGGACCTCAGTGGACTAACAGCATAAGGACAGTATGTGGACATCTTGCCACAACCTGGAGTGGTGGTTAAGTTTGTATGTCAACTTGGCTGGGCCTGGTTGAGTGGCTGGGCAGCTGAATGTAGTATTCCCCATGATGAGACTGGTAATCAACTCCATGGCGGAATCTACTGTGAGCAGCTAAGTAGCTGTCTTAGGGATGTGGTCTACTTCCTGTATATAAGGAGAAGCCTTGGGGAACGGTCTCTAGCTTATGGTACACTTGAACCCTGCATGTAGCTGTGTCATTGTTCAGCAGCCTGCCATGCTCTGCCCACCATGGAACTTTCAATGGACTTGAATCAATGGCCTGCCTTATGGTTTGGTAACATTGGGACTGTGCCTTTTTACCTGTCACCTTGGGCTCTTCAGTCTCAGCAGCCAAGAGCTGTCTGAGTGAAGAAACACCTCTAGCTCCAGTGGGCCGGGAGCAGGAGGCAGAGCTGAAGCCCAAGGCAGAGGGGCTTTCACCCAACCCCTAGAGCCTGGATTTTGAACTTGGACTTAAAGCCTCCAAACCGTAAGAGAATAAACTCCTGTTTCTTCAAGCCATCCCCTGTGTGGTATATTCTTGTCAGAGTGGTATTAGGGAACCAGAACACCGGGGAGCAAATTCAGGGGAAGGCAATTTGTAAACGTGTGGCTTGGAATAGCAGAGTCACAGAAAGGACTAGTTGTCAGGGATTTCATTTTACTTGGATCCACAATCGATGCCCATGGAAGCAGCAGTTAAGAAATCCAACAATGTATTGCACTGGGCAAATTTGCTGCAAAAGACTTCTTTATAATGTTAAAAAGCAAAGATGTCACTTCCAGGACAGGGTGCCTGATCAAAGTCATGGTATTTTTAGTTGCCTCATATGCATGCAAAAGCTAGACAATATTCTGAATAAGAAAGACCAAAGAAGAATTGATGCATTTGAATTATGGTGTTGGTGAAGAGTACTGAATATACCATGGGCTGCCAGGAGAAGGAGTAAACCTGTGTCAGAAGAAGTACAGCCAGAATGTTCCTTAAGAGTGAGGATGGCAAGACTCTGTCTCTTGTTCTTTGGACAGGTTCTTTGGACAGGTTATCAGGGGGGGATCAGTCCCTGGAGAAGGACATCATACTTAGTAGAGAGTCAGCAAAAGGAAGACCCTCAATGAGATGGACTGACACAGTGGCTGCAACAATGGGCTCAAATTTGCAATGATTGTGAGGATGACATGGGATTGGGCAGTGTTTCGTTCTGTTGGACATGGGGTCACTATGAGTCCAAACCAACTCGACAGCCCTAACAACAGCAACAGCTTTTTCCCCACCTAAGTGTTAATCTGAAATTTATTCCAGCTACCCTTCTTTGTGAGCACCCACGGTTTTTGATGGCCCACATTCCCTCTATCTAATGCTATGAAGAGGGGTCAGAGGGACGGGGTAAGGACCATGCGGTTATTGTATCTGTGAAGCATATTAGCAAGTCTGACCTAGTGATTTCTTTTGAGACTTAGTAGAGGTACCCAGCGAGCTCTGATGGTGTAGCCCCTAAGGCACTTGACTGCTAACCAGAAGGCTGGCGGTTCAAACCCACCAGCCACTCCTCGGAAGGAAGATCGAGCAATCTACTTCCGTAGTGATACCACCTCAGAAACCCAAGGAGGGGTTGCTGTGAGTCAAATCAACTCAATGGCAGTGAGTTTGGGGTTTTTTTGGTAGAGGTACCCAGAAATCTTTCAGACATAGCAGGAACATTCTGTTATTTGCCTGAAATTTGTCTTAGTTTCTTCCCACTCCTCAGGCCAGTGATAAGGCTCTCCCAAGCTCTGGCCCCAACCTTCCTAATCTTATCTCCTCCATGCACTATGTCTTGCTAAATGGGACCTTTCCTTCCCCTAACATGTCCCACTGAGCCAATTAATACTCTAATGTGGACACTTAATTATGGCTAATGACACAGGAGGTTTTTCAGCCCACTAACACTGGTTAGGTCAGAGCCTTCACTTGTACTCTATCCTTAGCAATTTGATTCACTCACTGTGGAGACTAGGAAGTAAGTTAACCACATTCCTCTAGAACCAATGTTAAAATTCACATTGTCATTAGCTGCTGTGAGCTTAGGTAAGTGAGAAAGCATCGAGGTTTGAATCATACCTGAGCACTCACAAAGGCTAAGTCCAATCATTTTTTTGTAATCTTTATATCATTATTTCCTTGTCTTGGTTAATGTGCAATGTCACAAAAGAGAAGGATAGGCACTGTGGAATTCAGATCCATGCCAAGTTGTCTAAAGGGAAGAAATTCTCCCACAGGGCTTTGGACAGCACCATTGGTATCGATATTATTACTCATAGAATTGTTACTATAGATTCTGCATACTCTGGAAGAGTGCCCACAAACCAACTGATAAATGTTGATCCTCTGACAGGCAGTGGCAGGCCAGTCTTGTCCTTGTGCATTCTTAAAGGACGGGAGGGTCAGGGCTGGAGTGTCTCAGCCACTCAGCAGCAAAGCCCAACCCCAAATCTGGAGGAGACCATGTGATCCCCTTGCTCTGAAAACTGGGCTGACACTGGCCCAGCTGTTGGTAAATGGTGCTAACTATGAAGGCCAGCGGGCTTATTTTTTTTCTTAGTTACTCACTTTTAAAAAACGATCCATTAATTTATTTGAGTAGGTAACACACACACGTACATGGTACAAAATTCACAGGTTATACAATGAAAGGGCACACAATGTCCTTCCTACCCCTGCCACCAGCTGCACAGTTCCCTTCACCAGAAGCAACCGCAGTTATCAATGAGTTTATTTTCGTTCTAAAGAGAGTTAAGGGACTCAGACCTAAAATGGAATTAGGGGAGCTACTCATTTAGTGGTTCAGGCTGAGGGCAGACTCAGTAAGGCTTAACCGCTGGACTGACCTGGGCCTGGCTAATAACAGGACTTATCTTATTGGGTTGTTATGATAATTAAGTGAGTTGACCCAAGTAAAGTGTTTAGCACAGGCCCTGGGGAATAATTACACTCAATAAATGGTAGCTATTATTAGCTGTTGGGCAATGGAGTGTGGTGGACAGGATGGAAGGGAAGGGTGAGACATGTTGAACTCAAGCATGCCTCGATTTATTGCCCCTCACTTCGCAGATACTGCATTTTTTTTTTTTTTTTTTTTTTAACAAATTAAAGGTTTCTGGCAACCCTGCATCTAACAACTCTATTGGCACCATTTTTCCAACAGCACACACTCACTTTCTGTCTCTGTGTCATATTTTGGTAATTCTCTCAGTATTTCAAACTTCTTCATAACGCTATTGCACACTTTAATAGACTACAGCATAGTGCAAATGTAACTTTTATATGCACTGGGAAATCAAAACATACACGCGATTGGCTTTATTGTGGTACTTGCTTTATTATGGTGGGCTGGAACCGAACCCACAATATTTCCAAGGTCTGCCTGTGCTTCCTGGGAAAAGCCATAAGCCCCTGTTACTCAAAGTGTGGTCATGGTATCCCTGGGGAGCCCCTCAGAAATGCAGGATCCCAGGTGCCACCCCACGCCTGCAGAATCAGAATATACATTTTCACGGATCGCAGAACTGTGTGCACATTCAAGTGTGACAAGCCCGACCGTACATTTGTAACCAGCTGCTGTTGAATCGACTCTGACTCGTGGGGCCCCATGCATGTGCCAGTAGAACTGTGTGCCACAGGGTTTCCAATGGCTGGTTCATCAGCACTAGATGGCCGGGCCTTCCCCCAGCCCCAAGGTTACTCCAGGTAGACTTGAACTTGCAACGTTTTGGTCAGTAACTGAGCACGTTGACCCAGGGATTCCTATGCTGGGGGAGGTGGTAGGATTCTTGCCTTCCAGGCAGAGACTGGGATTCGATTCCCAGCCAATCCACCTCCCGCACAACCGCCACTGCCTGTCAGTGGGGGCTTGTGTGTGGCTATCATGTCGAACAGTTTCAGCGGAGCTTCCAGGACTAAGAAGAAGGGTCTGGCCATAGGCAGAGGGCTAAAGGGCAGCCAACAACATTCTGTTTTATCCTGGAAAACTTGCAGCGTGTGCCACGGACTCCCTGCCTCTGGGGAGCGGGGCGGCAGTGTCTGTCCTTTCACTCACAAGTCCTTAGACTTCTCGTGATGAAAACTCATGACAAAAACACCTTTAAGTGAAAAGCCTTTTTTCTCCCAGCTTCCTGTGCCGCATGATTTCCCAAGGCCTGTAACCTGTGACCTCAGAGACAACTGGAATGTGTCCTCTTTTGTCCTGTAGCTTGACAGTAACTCGATCGAGGGCTTGGGGCAGGGCTGGCATGTTGTTTTTAGTGACACAAGAGACTCCGTGGAGCCTGCCCAACAAGCCAGCAGCGCTGCCAGATGCCAACTGGGACACTCGAGCCCTGGCACTGGGAGCGCCTGAGAACCTGTCACTGCTCAGAAGGTCTGCATGGGCCGAGACCCGAACAGCCGAGGGGCTAGCTTGGTGACATGTGCTGCCGTTGGCCGCTCGTTCCAAACCACTCGACCACAGCTAGGGGTATGTGGCAGAGAGGAGAGAGCCCTTTCCTTTAAAGAGAGGAATGACAGCTTGTCACTGGGTCAGCTGTGGAAGAGAAAGCCTCGTGTGAGGCCTGGGGCCATGAGCTGTTTGAAAACCACAGTGACAACAGAAGACAGGAGCAGGATGCAGTCCAATCATGTAGCCACAAACCATGTGACGAGTGTGACTGGGGAGCTGGATTTTTATTTTTATTTTATTCAAATTAATTCACATGTAATTTGGTAGCAGTGGTGGTTCAGTAGGATTCCTGCCTTCCATGCAGGAAACTGAGGTTCACATCCCACTCAAAGCACCCCATGGTCAGCCACTGCCTGTCTGCCAGGGGAGGCTTGCATGTGGCTATGATGCTCCCAGACTGAGACAGAGTCCCTGGGAGGTACCAATGGTTCATGAGCTCCAACCCCTCCCCTCAGTGGGTGAGGATTTTCCCAACTTCCTGGTGCTCTGCCCAGCACTCTCCCAGGTTGCAGCTCCTCATGGCCTCAGAGCAGAAGCCAGACAGGAGCTCAGGAGGTGAGGAGCTGTCAGGTGTGGCGGCTGCAGGTAAACCCTGGTGGACCGAGCAGCTGTGGGACAGAGCAGCTGTGGGACAGGGCATCTTCAGTGTCTGCCTTGGGGACAGTGAGATCATTTCATAAATAATCCGGACATTGGGGCCAATCAGTTGGGGCTGTTTTACCCGAATGTTTGTGACTCTACCCTGAGTCACAATGTAGCGTTCCTCGGAGTCACCAGCTTCTTTCTGTCCGAGGCTGATCTGATTCCCCTATGGCATTTGAAATCCAGTTTTGCCACTTAATAGGTGTGGCCTGCACATGTTGATTAACCTCATGGGCCACTTCAGAGTTTCTTTAAATGGATTAAAGGAGATACTAAAAGTAGGGCATTAAAATAATACTTGGAACAAACAGTAAATGGTGATTATTATTATTTTGCAATGTGACCATGCCTGTTTGTCCCTAAAATTGGTGCCTACTTCTGACGAAGTATTATGGGTTGATTGTGTCCCACTAGAAGATATGAATGGACAAATATGTTTTGGAAGAAATGCACCTGGGATGCTCCTTAGAAAGAATGGCCAGATCTCACCTCTCATACTTTGGTCGTGTTGTCAGAAGAGGCCAGTCTGGAAAAGGATATCATGCTTGGTAAAGTAGAGGGTCAGCGGAAAAGGGAAGCCCCTCAAAGAGATGGGTGGACACAGTGGCTACAATGATGGGCGCCAGCACAGCAGGTATTATGAGGCTGGCACAGGACCAGGCAGTGTTTCGTTCTGTTGTACACAGGGTCGCTATGAGCCAGAGCCAACTCGATGGCACCTAACAGTAATAACAGCAAAAGATATGTTGACGTCTAACCCCCATGTCTATGAATATGAACTAGGAACTAGGGGCTATGCAGATGTAGTTAGTTAACATGAGGTCATATTGGATTAAGGTGGACAAATCCGATATGACCGGTGTCCTTTTAAGAAGAGAAGAGACAGAGGTAGACGCAGAAGGAAGATGGTCACGTGAAGACAGGCAGAGATTGGAGTGACTCTGTCACAAGCCAAGGCACATGAGGCTGGAAGAAGCTGCAAGAGGTAAGGAAGGATCTTCCTCTAGAGCCTTCAGAGACAGAGCAGGGTCCTACTCACGCCCTGAATTCAGACTTCCAGCCTCGAGCACTGTGTGAGAATAAATGTGGGTTCTTTTAAGCCACATCCAAACCAAAACCCCACTGCCATCAAGTCGATTCTGACTCATATGACCCTATAGGACAGAATAGAACTGACTTGTAGGGTTTCCAAGCCTGTAAATCGTTACAGAATCCGACTGGGGCATCTTTCTCCTGAGCAGTGGCTGCTGGGTTCAAACCGCTGACTTACTGGTCAGCAGCACATAATTTGTGATAATTTGTTGCAGCAGCCCTAGGAGACTAATACACCAGCTATAAAAGCTAAGATGGCACTCTAAAAGGGCACCTCTAGACAATTTCACTTTCACGCTTTTAAACTGATACTAGGTGTGACTTATTGCTTAGTCTTGGTTTAAAATAAAATCCATTTTAGAAAAATGCCTTACTAAGTGTCATATAAATGTCACATACCAAACATAATCATACCAACATCATCAACCATAGGAAGTTAGTTAGATTGTCCCAGTGAACAGACTAACCTCTGATATACATCGAATACAAATGGAAGCTATTTTAGACTATGTTGTTGTTGTTATTTGCTGTCGAGCCGGACCCGACTCACAGAGACTCCTCCTTGGGTTTCTGAGGCAGTATCACTACGGAAGTAGATTGCCCAACCTTCCTTCCGAGGAGTAGCTGGTGGGTTTGAACCACCGACTCACAGAGACTCCTCCTTGGGTTTCTGAAGCAGTATCACTACGGAAGTAGATTGCCCAACCTTCCTTCCGAGGAGTAGCTGGTGGGTTTGAACCACCAGCCTTCTGGGTAACAGTCAAGTGACTTAGGCACTATGCTACCAGAGCTCTTATTTTAGACTATAGAGGTGCCTTTTAGCAATTTAAAGGAGCTCTGGTGTAGTGGTTAAGGCATTTGGCTGCCACCCAGAAGGTCAATGGTTTGAACTCACAAACTGCTCCTTGGAAGAAAGATGAGGCTGTCTACTTCTGTAAAGATTTACAACCTTGAAAACTTATGGGTCCGTTCTACTCCGTCCTGTGGGGTCACTATGAGTCAAAATAGACTCAATGCAGTGGGTCTGGTTTGGATTTTGCTAATTTACTACATTAGGCATCAAATGACCTGGGGCTATGAATGTAATTTCTGAGGGTGACCTGACTTACCCTTATAGAGTGGCTTCCCCTGAGGGAATGTGGCATTTCATATAGTATGATGTTACTATACATGCTGTCGGAAAATGATACCAAAAAAAACCACTGCCATCAAGTCAATTCTAACTCATAGTGACCCCCATTGGGTTTCCAAGGCTGTAAATCTTTACGGAAGTAGATTGCCTCATTTTCTTCCATGGAGTGACTGGTGGGTTTGAACTGTTAACCTGGTTAACAGCCAAGTGCCTTACCCACTACGCCACCAGAGCTCCCTAGGAAAATGATAAGAAAGGAAATTTTACCCATTGTCATTGGTTCCACTCTTTATAATGTTCTTGTTGTTATGTGCCGTTGAGTTGGACCTGACTCATAGCGACCCCTCCTTGGGTTTCCGAGGCAGTATCACTATGGAAGTATATTGCCTCATCTTCCTTCCAAGGAGTGGCTGGTGGGTTTGAACCGCCAGCCTTCTGGCTAGCAGTCAAATGCCTCAGGCACTACGCTACCAGAGCTCCTATTCTTTATAATATTAACTAATTTTTAGAACCCTTGGGCACTGTCCGCCTCTGTCAGCATCCAGCTTTCACCACTGTGTTTATGCCCATGCTATTTCCTCAGTGATGAAAGAAACATTCCCTTGCTGGATTTGGGGCAGTCTCTGAAAGGATTTAGAATCAGTATAAACAAACAAACAAACAAAAAAAACCTCACTGCCATGGAGTCGGATCCAACTCCTAGCAACCCCTCTTTGGGTTTCTGAGGCGGTATCTCTATGGAAGTAGATTGCCCAGTCTTCCTTCCGAGGAGTGGCTGGTGGGTTTGAACCACCAGCCTTTTGGTTAGCAGTTAGCTTTAGGCACTACACCACCAGAGAATCGGTGTAGTATTGTAATATATACTAATTTTCCCAGTAAAATGGCATGGAGCTTAGTTATACTGTAAGATATATAGGAGAGTAGAAACTCTTTTAAAAAAATAAATAAAACCACAACCACGAAATACATTGTCAGTTTCCGAAGGTGAGAGCATAAGCGATTCTAAGACTGACTGACTTACGCTGTAACAGCAGTGAGGGGTGAGGGTATTAAATACGGAAAATGGCCAGGGCTTTCACTTAGTGTCTGCCAATGGCATGACCACAGGCAGAGTTTAGTCTTTCTCTCATAAAACTATAAGCTTCTCAAGGGAAGAGACAACCTTTACACATACAGTATACATTCCTTTTTCATTTGTTTGCAAGCATTTTCTCATATCCTCAATTTGAAAGTATGATTTTTAATGGCTGTGTAATATTCCAAAGAATTTAGTGCCACAGTCTGTTTAACCATTCCTCTATTGCCCTATTGCTAGGTATTTAGATTGCCCCCAATGTTTTATTATTATAAGTAATACTACAATGCCCATTCTTGTCCAGCTAGCTGTTTCTATCTCTGATAATTTCACTAGGTTAACTACTGGGTCAAAGTCTGCAATTGAAGGTATCCATAAATACTGCAATTTACCATCCAGAAAGGTTGTACCAACTAGTAGCCACCAGCAGTGTAGGGGAGAGCCTGTTTCCTCCAGTTTTATCAGCATGAGGTGTTAGTGCTCTAAACATTGAGAAGAGAACAAAGGAAGGAAAGAAGGAACCCAGACGCCAATCAAGTTGATGTCGTAACTGCACAGAGAAAAGAAATGCTTTAAGTAATTTAGAACACAGCATTTTGATTCTAGCATTAGCGGACTAGATTCTAGAGACGAAAAAAATCTATACAAAAAACCTTAACTTCATTCGGTAGTGTTATGGATTAAACCATGTCCCCCAAAATTAAGTGTTTTAAATCCTAACCTCTATGCTTGTGTTTAGGAGCTCTGGTGGCATAGTGCCTAAGGCACTTGACTGCTAACCAGAAGGCTGGCGGTTCGAACTCATCAGCCACTCCTCGGAAGGAAGGTTGGGCAATCTACTTCCATAGTGATATTGCTTGCCTTGGAAACCCAAGGAGGGGTCACTATGAGTCGGGTCTGACTCGACGGCACATAACAACAACAACAACAACATATATGTTGTTGTAATATATGTAATTAAATTTGAATTGGAAATAGCTGTTTGAATGCATTACTCTCAAAATATATATATATAGCTTCTCAGTTTTGTCTACTGAAAAGTAACCATGAACACCTCTAGCACCATATTTTGGCTTTTAAATACCTCTAAATACCATTTTCTATTTAAAGGAAGCACAGATTCTTTTTAAAAAACAAATGCATGATTTCAGGATTTGGGCGTGGAATGTATAAGATAAGCCTGGGACATGTGTTTTTTGTTTTGTTTTGTTTTGTTTAATTTGTGTTGTGATTTGTGTGAAAGTTTACAGAGCAATTTCATTTTCCATACAGCAGTTCATACACATTTTGTCTCATGACAGTGACTGCAATTTCAACAATGTAACAGCTCTCTTCCCACTTCCTCCCCATAGTTACTTTTTCCCTGTGTCCTTCCATCCAGTGCACTTCTGCCCCACCCCCAGTGGTCCCCCTGTACATACTCTGACCTCCTGTTCTCCCATGATTGATCTCTCCAAGGGGTGTATCTACCGGATGTAAATGTTCAGCTCTTATGCCAGTCTTTTATTTGGCTGGAAGCCACAGGAGTGGGTTATTCCACACCTGAAGGACAGCTAGGGGTGATAGTCTCAGGTGTTTCACCAGGCTCTATCAGACCACCAAGCCTGGTCTTTTTATATATATATATAATTTTGAGTTTTGTTCCACATTGTTCTCCTACTCTATCCAGGATCTCCTACACAGATCACCCTCTGAGTGGTTGACAGTGGTAGCCAGGCCCCATCTAGTTCTCTGGTCTCATGGTCATACAGGCTGAGGATCACATGGTCTACCAGTCCCTTGGACTAATTGTTCCCATGCATCTTTGGTTTTCTTCATTCTTTGCTCTAAGCCTGAGCCATCTTGTTGTCTCAATAATAATAACAATCCATCAAAGACTAATGGGGTCATGTCAGAAAGGGCACAGGAGCTAGCTTGAGCAAGTCCTACTGGTCAAAGATGGGAGGAATTATGCATCAAAAATATTTTAAATATAATTTTGTAGTTAAATCTTTGTCTGTTACATATGTTCTATATATTTCTCCCAGTATATCACTTTCCTATAATTTTGTATATGGTGTCTTTCGTTATATAGAAAATTTTAAGTATATATTCAAATTAATCAACCTCTTCTTTATGTTCCACACTGCCATTGAGTTGATTTCAACTCATAGTGACCCTGCAGGACAGAGTAGAAGTGCCGTATTGGGTTTCCAAGGCCGTAAATCTTTATGAAAGTAGATTGCCTCATCTTCCTCCCGAAGAACAGCTGGTGGGTTTGAACTGCTGACCTTCGGGTTAGGAGCCTAATGCCTTACAAACTTCCTCACTAGAGGCCTTTTCTTTATGTTAGAAGACTTTAATCTACCCTTTAACATATGAGGTCACCATGAGTCAGAATCAACTAGAGGACATGGTGCGATTTGATTTGGTTTTATTTTTCTCAAGGTCATAAAAATATTTTCCAATTTTTTTTTCAATACTTTATGGTTTTGTGTTTTATGCATAACTCTGAGATCCATGTAGAGTTTATTTAGGCTCCCTTGTATGTCATTAAACTTATTTTTCCCATACAGATAGCTAATGGTGCCAGGGCTGAAGATTTTGTTTCTTCTCTGAAAGTCAAAAGGCTATTTCTATCGTTCACCATATTCTAATACGTTCTTAGGCCTGATTCTGTATTCTCTACTCAGTGTGGAGTACAGCCATACTGCTTGAGTTACCATCATTTCATTACCTGTCTTGATAGTTAGTCCAATGTTTTCTTTTTCCATCCTGTTACTGAGATGCAAGTTCATTTTCAGTCATTGTGAAAAAAGACGAAGAAGGCAGGTCTCTGCTTGAAGCTCCAAACCAAGCCAGAGATGAGAGATTTGTTACAGGGACGAAGACCCACCCAAGCCGCCAAGTGACCCTCTCACCAGACTTGCTGCTGCCACGTAAATTCTTGTCACTGGGCTGTTCCTCAAAATAAAACTCAGCTGCAAATGGCACACCTGTTTTGGATTAGTTACAATAAATCAGGAGCCGTGTTTATTTCAGTTGAGACAGGTGAAGAAGGAGCGGCATTTATAGCAGCCAATTAGAAAACAGAAAATTCCAAATTATGAGGGTGTGTGTGTGTGTGTGTGTGTGTGTGTGTGTGTTCCTCCCTCTTAGAGTAAAGAGAAGGAAACTTGGTGGCTTAGTGGTTAAAGCATTTGGCTGCTAACCAAAAGGTTGGCAGTTCAAACCCACCAGCTGCTCTGTGGGAGAAAGATGAGGCAGTCTGCTTCTGTAAAGATTTACAACTTTGGAAACCCAATATGGCAGTTTTACTCTATCCTACAGGCATCACTATGAGTTGGAATCGACTCAATGGCAGTAGGTTTGGTCTTATTGTAGGGTAAAGGGATTACCCTTGACAATCCCTAAAATTCTTCATTTCCAAAATTCTGTGATTCTTTATAGGAACACCTCAAGTTATAGAATTCACTCTGGGTGTCTTATTTGGCCTGTGGTTTCCGAACTTCAGTCCTCACGTGGTGACACAGTCAACGTGCTTGCAGGCTAACCAAGGCTGGCGGTTTGAGTCCACCAAGAGTTGCGTTGGAAGAAAAGCCTGGTGGTATACTTCCAAAAAGCCAGCCATGGCAAAGCCTGTGGAGCACGGGTCTGCTCTGACACATGAATGGACTCCACGGCCGCGGCCTCATTTTGCTCTCTTCCAAGCTTCATACCCAGGAGAGTCACCCAGAGAGCTTATCAGAGGTGCAGATGCACAATTCCAGGTAAAACTTGGGAGATGTGCATCTATTAAAGTGGCAGGAAATATATATGTATATAATAAAACATTTGCCATTTCCACATTTTCCACCAAAACGATTCAGTGACATCAATTACATCCATCATACCATGCAACCATCATGAGCGCCTGTTTCAAACCCCCCACCCTCCGCCCTGAACAGAGCTCGGGACCCTCTAAGCAATAAGCCCTCCCCCCACCTCACCCCAACTCTGAATTTTTAACAAACACCTCACCCCGTGACTCCAGAGCTGGCAATTCAGGCCCTGGCTCTGAGAAACAAAAACACCACACTGGGGATTTAGGGCAGAGAGTGGGACCCTCTAAGGTGCTCTGGTTGCACAGTGGTTAAAGCACTTGGCTGCTAACCAAAAGGCTGGTGGTTCAAACCCAAGATGAGGCAGTCTGCTTCCATAAAGATTTACAGCCTTGGAAACCCTATGGGGAAGTTCTAGTCTTCCTATAGGGTGGCTATGAGTTGGAATTGACTCAATTGCTGTGGGTTTTTTGTTTGTCTGGGACTACCTAAAGGTAGCCTAAGAAGTGCTGGCAGTGCAGTGGTTAAAGCATTCAGCTGCTAACCAAAAAATCCCACCAGCCACTCCGTGGGAGAAAGATGAGGCAGTCTGCTTCCATAAAGATTTACAGCCTTGGAAACCCTGTGGGCAGTTGTACTCTGTCCTATAAGATCATTATGAGTCAGAATCGGCTTGATGGCAGTGGGTGGACAAAGGAGCCCTGGTTAAAGCATTCAGCTGCTAACAGAAAGGTCAGCAGTTGAAACCCACCAGCTGCTCTGTAAGAGAAAGACGTGGTAGCCTGCTTCTGTAAATACTTGGTCTTGGAAACCCTATGGGGCAGTTCAACTCTGTTTTATAGGGTCACTGAGAGTCAGAATTGACTGGACAGCAGAACGTTTGGTTTGGGGTTTGGGACCCCCTAAGCAGGAGATGTTGAGGACCCCAGTGCAGTGTCTTCTGCTACAAGACGTGGTTGTGTAAGGAATGATCCATAGGAAAGGATAGCCAGTGAAATACAGAGTTAGGTTCATATGTAGATTGTTCCTAGGCAAAGGGAGACGGAAGGGCGGGGTGAATTTTCACATCTTGTGGTGGGGGTGGGGGGAAGCAAAGCCTTTAACTCAGTGTTTACATTGGCAGCAAGAGCCCTTTCAAGCTGCATTTTAAGAAAATTTAAAATAGATGCCTGCCTCCAGGGGTCCAGAAGCTGCCAGGGCTTGTGTGGCTCAGGGCACTTGCATGGCCTCCCAGGCCCAGTGAAGGGCAACCCCGCAGGCTCAGAAACCCACCCTCCAGCACTGCTCTCATGAAAGAGTTGCCAGCATTTCCACTCTTTTGTTTAGTGTGTTTTTCATATAGGCCATGGTAGCCTCCAGCCAACCGGAGCCACCTCCTTGGGCAGCCCAGGTGAGGTTGTTTTTCTTAATCTCTGGTTTTAAAGTTGTCTGTTTAAAACCCTCTGGAGTGCAGTTCTACTCTGAGACACATGAGACAGAATCGACTTGATTGCAACTAGTTAGGACTTGGGGGAGCGGAGTGAAGGATTGAGGTACGATGACGGCTAAGCGGTGTAGGATTTCTTTTTAGGGTAATGAAAATGTTCTAAAATTGACTGTGGTGATGAATGCACAATTCTGCATGTGTTGTAAACATCAGCGAACTGCACACTTTCACAAGAGGAAGACAGGGTGATCTGCTTCCGTAAAGATTTACAGCCTCAGAAACCCCATGGGGGTCGCTGTGAGTCAGAATCAACTCCCTGGCAGTGAGTTAGATTTGGTTTTGGTGTAATAAGTGCTCTGCCAGGAGCAGCGCTTTCCCTGTAAGCTCCGACACGTTAGTGTGTGATTTGCAGACTGAGAGGCGTTTCAGCAACACACACATCGTATTATAGGTGAAACATGAGCAGAGCAAACCCATGGCCAGTGTTTAAAAAGCGGTACTGAATAGCTGGTGCTTTGTTCTTGGCTAAAATTGTAGGAAATCAAGGGCATGGGGCTCCAGAATCCCTAGAAACCACTTCCAGGAAGTGAATAACTAGTTTTCTGCAGCCCTGCTCAGTGGGGGCGCACCTCAGAACCTTCCGGGATGGCCTGGCACTCACTCCACTTCCTGTGGGCTCTTGAGCAGTGGTTCTCAACCAGGGCTGTGCCTCTGAGTTCCCTGTGGTCCTGTGGTGCTTCTGTAAGATCGCACACGCCTGAGCCCTACCTGTTGTTGTTGTTAGTCAAGCTGGCTCAGACTCATGGTGACTTGTAGAACGGAACAAAACTCTTATGCTATCTTCATGACCATTGGTATGTTAGATTCCATTGTTGTGGCTATGGTGTGGACCCATCTCAGTGAGGGTTTCTTTAATTTCATGGACCCTCTACTTTACCAAACGTGCTATTGTTTTCTTGCGACTGGTCTTTCCTGATGACGTGTCCAAAGTATGCCAGGTGAAGTCTCACCATCCTCCCTTCTAAGCAGTATCTGGTTGTATTTCTTCTCAGACTAACTTGTGCATTCTTCTGGCTACCCATGGTATATCCAATATTCCTTGCCAACACTACAATTCGAATGCATCAGTTCTTTGGTCTTCCTTTTCCGACGTCCAACTTTTGCATGCATGTGCAGCGACTGAAAAGACCAGGACCTAAAACTCCTGAAGTCAGGTTCTGTACTTTTAAAAGGCAAGTGAGGTTTGGAAGCACAGCTCGGCTTCTCTACCTTGGAGGCACAGATATCACCTGGGGAGCCTTTGAAACTCCCGATGCTCAAGCCCCACCAGTGACATTAGAATATCTGAGTGTGGGACTCAGGCATCAGGAATACTGAAAATGTCCTCAAGTGATTCCACGGGTAGCCAGGGTGGGGGAATCACTCCTTCAGGGTTTTTCCCTAAACCGAGCAAGGTCTTGTACTCTGTAGGTCAGAACCGCTCAAACTTCAGTGTGTGGACAAATCTAGGAATCAGGTTAGGATGGGGATTCTGATTCAGTAAAACTGGGAGGGGCTTGGAATTCTGAATCTTTGACAAGCTGGCCAGCTGACTACAGAGTGAGTAGCAAGGCTAGGGGTACCAGAGAGTTTCCATTGATTGTTTCACATGGCCTGGGGACAATTACTGCAGTGAGCCAGATGTTAAATGACCTTATGGGTCCAGGACAGTAATGGTATTTGGATGAAATGGAACAGCAGGCTTTGTGATTAAAAGCAAAACAGCTGTTGCTATGAGTCTGGGTGAGCCTGGAGTGGTGCTGAGAGATGAGCAATTATAAACCTCTGCCCTTCCCATCCTCATCATCATCATGCACACAGGTCTAGCTTCTCAGCCCTCTGGAATCATTTTTTAATAGTCGGTATTTTGGAGTACATATTTTATTATGCCACCAGTTGTCTGTCAGTTTGTCCTACTGTGGTGGCTTGAGCCTTGCTATGATGCTGGAAGTTGTGCCACCAGTACTTCAAATACCAGCATGGTCACTCCTGGTGAAGAGGTTCAGTCAAGCTTCCAGACTAAGACACAGTAGAAAGAAGGGCCTGATAATCTCCTTCTGAAAATTATTCAGTGAAAACCTTATGGGTCACAACAGAACACCGTCTGAGTTGCTTGCTTTGAACATGTCATCAGGAGGAAGACATCATGTTTGGTGAAGGGAAGGGCCAGTGAGGGCGTAGGAGAGCCTTAGCGAGATGGATTGCCACAGTAGACACCACAATGAACTTGAATATGCTGGTGATTACACGGGACCAGGAAACACTTTATTCCATTCTACACAAGGTTAACATGAGTTGGCATCAACTTGATAGTAGCTAACAAAAATTGAATGATGCAAATGAATTCAAGATCTCAGGTTGCTCTGTCACAGATATGAAATTATACTGCAAGAAGGTTTAGACTGCCTGCTTGTGGTTTAGACTGGCTTGTATTTTCTCATGCCAAAGAAAAATTAGAGAACTACTATGTGCCCTGCCCATTGCAGATTTGCAAGCAGTTGTATACTTTGCCTTTAGCCATAATGAGATATCACTAAAACAAAACATAGTAATACCACCCAGTGCTGGAGAGAATGTGGAGAAACTGAACCACTTATACACTGCCAGTAAAATCAGTTGCCATGGAGTCAGTTATTCAATATCAATTATTAAATGTTAACTGCATGAGGGACAAAATGCTGAGCATTTTACATGCAAGATTTTATTTAATCCTTACAATAATCGTATGAGGTCAGGATGATGATGATGATGAGGATGAGGATGACGATTCCTGTTTTACAGATGACCCCTGGGGTGGGAGACCTTAAGTAAGTTTTCTAAGAATAACAGAAAATGGTAGGGAAGGAGCCAAACTCTGGTCTAGAGCCCACTATATATACAACAAATGCAGCCAGGAATGTGATGGGGTTCTCTGAGAGCAGAAAGCACAGTTAGGAATGAGGAAAGCACTCCTGACAAATCAATTTGAAGGATCCTGCAGGACCTGACTTTGAAGGACGAGGAGGACTGAAGCGGTAACAGGAAGAGGAGGGCACTTTGGGCAAGAAGACAGGAAAGCTACCAGGTCTGGGAAGCAATGAGTTCAGCTACTTCTTTTTCCCAGATAAGGAAGTTGCAGCATACTCCTGCATTGCCTCTCTGAGGTAGACAGAAGCAGTATTGCGGAAGGTCTGAGTGCTAGGCTAAGGCTATAAGATATTCTTGGATCTACCTGGCGATCTGTGAGGGTTACTAAGGCACTGATAAAGCCAAGGTTGTAAGTGAACTTCCAACATTCATAAGAGAACCCAAGTGCAAGGTGTGGGTGGTTTCACACAAGCTAATCCAACCTCGGGGCCAGCAGAGCAATGGGAGTACCAGTTGCCCTTGAGTCTGTTCCGACTCCTGATGACCCCATGCATGTCAGAGTAGACTGCATTCCATAGAGTCTTCAGTGGCTGTGGTCTTTTGGAAGTAGATCACCAGGGTTTTCTTCCAAGGTGCCTCCGTGGATGGAAGCCGCCAACCTTTCAGGAAGTTGTGTGCTATTAGTGGAGAGTTGGTAGCATCATCTTTTATGTAAAGGAAATTAAAGAATATACCCATGAATGGTGAAAGCCCCTAGACTATGGCCCCATGTCACCCTTTGAGCCTGGGATTAAACTCACTCCTGTGGCTTCCAGCCAAACAATAGGTATATAAGGTGAACATGTACACCAGGTAGGTGTACTCTTTAGAATGATCAACCATGAAAGATCAGAAGGGCAGTATTTGCATAGGAAAGAAGGACACAGGGGAAAGGTAACCACAGGGAAGAAGTAGGAAGAGAGCTGTACATTATGGCAATTGCAATCAATATTATGAAACAAAATGTGTGTGAACTTCTGTGTGGAAAATGAATTTGCTCTGTAAACTTTCACCCAAATCACAATTTAATAATAAACAAATAATGTGCTCATGAATGTGAAGACTATAAAAAGCCAAAAAAGGTGGAAACAGCCCAAGTGTCCATCAACAGATGAATGGATAAACAAAATGCAGTATATCATGCAGTATATCCATACAATGGAATATTCATCCATACAGAGAAATGAAATGCTGATACATGCTGTAACGTGAATGAACCTGGAAAACATGATGCTGAGTGAAAAAAGTCAGGCACAGAAAACAAATACTGCATGACCCCATTCACGTGAAATATCCAGACTAGGCCAATGCACGGAGGTGAAATTTCCTAGTGGTTTCCAGGATGAAGGCAACAGGACATAGAAGTTATTGCTGAAGGGGCACTGAGTTTCTGTTAAGAGTGATGATGGTGTCACCACATGGGGAACATAATTAACTTCACTGAATTGTACACATAAAAATGGTTGAAATGGAGAAGGTTTTGTTAAATATATTCCACTACAATAAAAAAAAAAATCCAAAAATAAATAAAAATATAGACTATAAAGTGGTTAAGACCAGTGATCATGAGAATCATACCTAACTACCTATAGTAGGAATTTAGTATGCTATGGCTACTTACTCATTCTATGATTGAGTGCCTGTCATGTGCCAGATACTACAGTGACCAGATGTCCTGCTGTCATGGTATGCACCTTCTCTGCCTCCTGATCGGGAAGATTCCCATCAGCACCTAAGACTCCATTTCCATACTGTAGTCCATTTGAGATGCCATGACCCTAAACAGAAATGCAGATCTCTCAAGGGTGAAACTGGGCAGCCCTGTGTGAGGACAAACATAGCACTCTCGTTTCCGAGTGAAGATGATCTTACCCCAGTGGGGCTGCAGGGAAACTTAAGATGTGCAGCTTGTCAGGCCTTCGCCTCTAAGTTGGATCAGGAAGAGCAAGATCAAAACCAAGGTGAAGGATTGGCAGTGTGACCCTTGAAGACGGTTCAAGTTAGCCTGGGGTACCCTCTCTGTTTTCCACTCCCAAACTGGGATTGACTTGGGAATTTTCCACAAACGTAGAGAAACTGCTAATCCCTAGCCTGGGTAAGTACTATTTCAAGACAAATCAAGATGGCCTTGCATTGGAAAGAGAGACAGGAAGCAAATGCCCCTGGAGATGTATTTAGACAGGAGAGTTCCTACAACACGGACTGTATGTTCTTAGAACGTGGAGTCAGAGAGGTGGTTTTTGTTTTGTTTTGTTTTGTTTTTTTTCCTCAGAATGCTAAAAGTGGCATGCAGATGAAGGCAACATCCTAAGGATATGCTACTGGTCAATGTTTCTACAAAGAGATGCCTCAAGGTAAGTGAATCAGGCAAGTGTCAAGGGGGAGCAAATTTACTCATACGACCCCAAATCTAAGACTTCTAACCATTTCAAGTTTTAGACGCACTAGCCTCAAATGTCTGAGAATAAATATTTAAAATGTCTCTCAATTAGGAGCTCTGGTAGCATAGTGCCTAAGGCATTTGACTGCTACCCAGAAGGTTGGCAGTTCAAACCCACCAATCACTCTTCCGAAGGAAGATTGGACAATTTACTTCTTCATTTCTTTCTTAACTATAGAAGGATTCACCAATCTTTTTTCTTTTCTTAAACACAATTATAAAGAGATTCATTGGTTTCCAATGACCACACCCCACGCTTCTGTGTCACATACAATGATATTTGGCCACTCATTGTAAATTGGGCCAAATTTTATAGTTATATAAGAAATACAGACATCGCTTCCACTTAGTATGTAGCAAAATGTGCCTGCGTTAGTCAAAGGAATACAAATGCCATGGGCAGGAGGTACAACTTCTGATTTCATGCTGCACAGAACCGCCCCTGGCTGTACAGCTTCCCTTCAAGTTCTGGTTGTTCCTTGAGTTCCCAGAGGCCAGCTCTGCTACTGAGCACTGCACAGTGAGAACTGCTGCTACTCCTGCAGAATGCAAGCTCTCTGATTTGCTTTCTAAACAGTCAAGTTCACGGTTATGAAACGATTGCCTTAATCACACCACAGTGTACAAGTCGGACTTGGAACTGATGGCTGGTGGAGTGGGTCTATCTTCATGAATGTGTGTGTGTGAGGGTGCAAACGAGAATTTCATAGGAACGCCAATAAGTAGAAGAATGGGCACAAGACAGAGGACCTTGGTCCACAGAGGCAGCCCATTTGTTAGCTGCATTCCCACTAAACAAGTGAGCCTGCTGGTCCCTGGGTCTCAGTCTCAGATTCAGATTAAAGTGCACGCTGATGATGACAAAGGGGAGTCCTTCCTTCAGCACCTCAGTTTTTAGCAGTGGTGGAGCTAGAAATTGCCTCCCACCACGGAGGGTCCAAAACAGATTCCATCAATAGCCCCTTCCTCTCACTTACTCCCTGGCCACTTTATCCCCAGCTTATAATTATACAAGACTTTGCCCAGTGAAACATACTCAAAGTGGACAATCAACAAATGGAATTTAGCTGAGGAAGGAAAAGCATGTTTTGAAAAGGAAATGCTATATTTGTTGACATGAAAATTAAGACTGTAAATTAACTTTGTTGTTAGTATTTGGCCAAACTACCTCCATAAACGTAGCTTGGCCATGAATCTGCGGTAATACGTGTGTGAGCTGCTAAGTGGCATATGTTAGAGAACTAGATGGAATAAATTGGCTATTCTGCCAGAAGTAAAGTGTGGTTTTCACATGGCCAATCTGGTCAACTGAACAGAATGCTAAAATAAATCAATAAAAAGCTACTTCAGGTCTGGAATTTTCTAGATTGGCTATTTATTTTATGACTAGGGTTTTTTATTACATTTAGAAATCAATATATTCAATTTTTATTTTTTCACTCAGAGAGTTCAGTAACTTTGAATGCATTTTTGAATATTATATTTTGAGTATGTCTGTTGTTATTGTTGTGGGAGCTCAAGTGGCGTAGTGCCTAAGGCATTTGACTGCTAACCAGAAGGCTGGAGGTTCAAACCCAGCAGCCACTCCTCGGAAGGAAGATTGGGCAATCTACTTCCATAGTGATACTGCCTTGGAAACCCAAGGAGGGGTCACTGTGAGTCGGATTCGACTCAACAGCAGTGAGTTTGGTTTGATTTTGGTTGCTGTTGTTGTGTGCTGTCAAGTCGATTCCAATTCATAGTGACCCTATAGGACAGAATAGAACTGCCACATAGGGTTTCCTAGGCTAGAATCTTTACGAGAGTTCACTAGGTCTTTTTTCCTACAGAGCAGCTGATGGGTTTGAACCACCAACCTTTTGGTTAGCAGCCAAGTGCTTAACCACTAAGCCACCACAGCTCCTTCTGTGTATGTCTGGTGTTCTGTAAAAACTATATTAAGTTTCTACTATAAAATTTGGGTAAGGGTGCAACACAAGATATTATAAAATAATTGATAAACACAGTTTTAAGTATTTATATACAAAGACGAAATCTTGGGCATAGAACAGCATCAGTCCAAAGCCCATTTGTAAAACCCTTTAAGATTAAAAACCTAATAAAGGCATGTATCAAGCACTGCCTGCTTTCTGCATGAATTATTCCCTTGAATTTCATCCCATTACTTTAGATAGACCCCCAAATTAGTTACTGGGGGAAACAAAGGTAGGTGCTAAGTGTTCTTTTAGCCTCATCTATTTTCTGGTCTAAGTAAAACAAGCATCCGATCAAAAACGTCCTACCAGCGCAGCAAAATCTTTATCTGTGTTTTCTGGTGTCACAAAGTGAATCCTACAAGTCTTCCAGACACATGGAAATCTTTCCCTTGTGCTATGAATTCCGAACAAAAGCAGAACCTTCCATTTTTAACAGGCTGCACAAAAATGACTAAAAAGACTTTCTTTTGGCCTCTCTCTGAAGACTATGCCCCAAGGCTTTGCTTGAGAAACTTTCTGAATTGTGACACTGCCCAGTAAAACCCATGCAGTAGACAAAATATCAGATTTCTTTTTCCAGCTGCCCAGATGCCCATCAGTGCCTCTTTCTTCTATCAGTCTTCTGCTATAATTAGGACAGCTTAGGGTTTATCTGGGCCTTTTTTCAAAACCAGATTTCCATCCTGACAGCAGCAGCTGTCATTCACAAGGGTCCTGCTGGTGTTGGGAGACTTAGTCTTGATTTACGTTATGGTACAGCCATCCTGGCTGCAAAGTGGAGGGAAAGAGCACCCGCAAAAGAGCGTTTCTCTTGTTCTTTATCAAAGTGGGGGAGTCTTACCTGTGGAGGCTCGCTCTGGCCTGGGACCTGGCTTGCTTCGCACGGAGTATTAAGCCACCACTCTGCTCCCGTGGCGTTTGTATCTCCTCCTTTGGGGAGCGAGTCTGTTGGCGTTTGAAGGGTTTCTGCTTGTTGCTCTGTGCGGGGTGAAATCGCACATTCTTCTGCATGGAATTGGAGATTAAGATCAGTAGCTTCCGCTCTGGCCCAAGAACTCTCCGTTTGATCTCTCTGGGTTAGCGGGTGGTTAGCAGGTTGTCCGGGATATAGGAGATTAAAGGTGTCTTCCGTTGCACTTTCCTTCAGGTGGGCGTTCCGCTTCTTCGGTTTGCCCTTAATTCCTGGTCGCCTCACCCTGACAGGCTTCTGTGAGCCCTCCGTACTCAATAAGTCCTTTCCCCCCGCTCTCCTCTCAGCCGCAGTCCCCAAGCTCTGGTGTGTCCCTGACTTTTCTAACTCACCAGGCTTCCTCTCCGTTGGTGCTTTATCCATGTTTAGCAGATTGTCACTGGCAGCTTCCTCTTCTGCTTGACGACAGTCTCTGGTTTCTCCTTGAATTCCTGGATAACCATTTTCAGCAGCCCCAGAGGCAGTGGGAAGCTTATATCTTCCCTGGTCTGTCACTGTCAACGTTCCATCCTGGTGAGGGCCCAAAGTAAGGGTCATCCCTGGTTGCAGGGCTGAGGGGCTGTCCGTGGAGGCTTGGCTGCTCCTTACCTCCACTTCTTGGCGTTGTGAGCGAAAACCCCAGAAGCCAGGGGTGACATCCATAGGCTCAGTGTTATCTGACACCTGAGACCAATAGCCCATTTCACTGAGGAAATGCCCACACCCACCCAGGCAACACTCACTGAATTCCAGCTCTTCGTCATCGCTTTCTAATAAAAAAACACAGTCAGTCCCCTGCAGGTGCCTTTGCCAAACTGCATTAGAGTAATCCGTCATAACATCGGAACATTCCAGATACTCCAGGTCATCATCTGAAAACTCCTCGGTGTAGGTTAGAGTTATCTCTGGACAAAGTTCATAATCACTGTCAGAGTCTTCGCTGGAAACCTGGGCAAAGACTTGCTTGTTGACTGGGGCACTGCTACCTGGGTAAACGGGCCCGGCTGCCTGAGACAGCGGCCGACTGGAGCTAATGTATTTCTGAACTTTGGGATATTGATGGCTAGGGTTTAGGTCTTCATCATCAGGGTCCTCATGGTTTAGGGCACCATCCATGGGCCATGACACTTTGGAATGCATTGTCTGGTGCCAGTCTACATCTTGAGTGTTGGGAGTATTACTTGAATTATGGAGAAGAGACCCTTTTGCAAGTTCCTCCGTGTGATTTGGATCATAAACCGCTTGGCTTTTCCTTGTTCCTTTAACATCCAGAGGTTTTTCAGAACTGGAAATATGCATGTCATCACTGGCCAATAATTGGAGTGAGCCTGAACGGTTGGATTTGGGGAGGGAGGAGTCAGCTGACAGGGGAGTGCCCAGGGAGATCCTTTCTTCTTCCTTGTAAGGATGTCCTTTCTCATCCATTTGTCTTGCGCTTTCCGCCTCATAGATCTCTGTTTCATGTTTCCAACCAGTGTCCACGTCATCTTTCCGGTTAGGAGGCAGTTGTGGGTTTTCTGATGAGCACTCGACTTCGATGTGAGCCGAACAGCAGATCATTCCAGAGTGGTTTTTAGCAGTGATTTGGTAGACAGCGGCGTCATGTTTGGTACAGCTAGGATGGAGACAATATACATGTGAGTTTGGCATGTTTCGGTAGTGCCTGCCAACATTTCCCACATTGTGGTGCAAGGAGAAAGGGACCTTAGGTTTTGCTGCATGCTCAAGGAGGTTTGTGGTCACCCTGGAAAAGGGCTTGTGGTCAGAGGCAGCTGGCCCTGGGCTGCAGCTGCCCCTGGTGCACCATTCTGGAACCATCCATCTTTTCCCTAAAAGCATTCCATAATCTTATGCCAAACTAAAAATGCTGAGAATACTTAGATGAATTGGAAAATAGTTTTATATTCTAGTTTCTTCTTTTCTCCTTTTCAGTCATTTTTATATTATGGATTGGGAAAAAAGCATTATTGTCTAGAGTGAGACATTATACACAAGAAGTCTTCTACCACACGGAGTTGAAAGAGCTGAAGCAATAACTCTTTTTAAGACCATGCAAAGAAAGCCTGGGTCTTGCCAGGAGGCTGTTAATAATAATACCATACTAGACTTACATGTAAGGAGCTCTGGTGGCATAGTTGTTAAGGCATTTGGCTGCTAACCAAAAGGTTGATGGTTCCAACCCACCAGCTGCTCTGTAGAAGAAAGATGATGTTGTCTGCTTCTATAAAGATTTACAGCCTTGGCCACCCAATGGGCAATCACTGAATCAGAATTGACTATATGGCAGTGAGTTTGGTTTTTAGGAGGCTTACATGTATGAAGAAAAGGCTGCTTCCTCTTTAATTTATTGTGACTATAAGGAGCTCTGTTGGTGCAGTGCCTAAGACATTTGACTGCCAACCAGAAGGCTGGCAGTTCAAACCCACCAGCCACTCCACAGAAGGAAGACTGGGCAATCTACTTCCGTAAAGATTTCCCACCTTGGAAACGGGGGTCACTGTGAGTCGGAATCCACTCAATGGCAGTGGGTTTGGGTGTTTTATTTTTGGTATGAGGTCTAAACTACAGTCCTGGGAGCCCCACTGGCTGGGAGTCCATGTTCACATACCATCCTGACTAATGTGGTTCCAGTGGAAGAGGCAACTGAGTCCTGAGCCAGGCCAAGACCTGCTCTCCTCACTCCAGGAGGGACAGTGCCCCCCGTGCTACCCCCTTTATTGATCGGAGCCACATGGACTGTGAAGTCCTTTGTGCTTTCCCCCACTCAGACCCTCCGTCTCAGGTTCTCCATCCCAGTGATAACTTGCCACATTTGCTTCATAATTTGCATTCATTTATCTCAGGTAAACTCATTATCCC
>NW_006921616.1:10811544-10831648 GCF_000298275.1 Orycteropus afer afer | reverse complement strand
TGGTGAGGCTGACTAAGCCTGACCCACAGCTAGTGGATTAGTGGCTTTGCCTTGGCCAACAACATTGTTATTGTTGTTGTTGTGTGCTGTTGAGTTGGACCCTGATTCATAGCGACCCCTCCTTGGGTTTCCCAGGTGGTATCCTATGGAAGTAGATTGCCCAACCTTCCTTCCAAGGAGTGGCTAGCGGGTTTGAACCACCAGCCTTCTAGTTAGCAGTCAAATGCCTTAGGCACTATGCCACCAGAGCTCCCGAAACCACTCCCTCTAGGCGGACACAAAGCCCCAGCCAGTCCAGTAAGTTAATCATTTGCACTTCCCAGGGTCTCTAGGGAGCATGAACGGCACAGGGGATACTGGGAAATCTCAAGTAACTGATTTCCTGACCTATCTAGGCCACAAGTCCTCTGCCCGAGAAACTGCCTACCCTGATGGTTTCGTGGCTTGTCCAAAAAGAAAAGAAGAAAATAAGGCTAAGAGGCATGAAGAACCAGGTGAGAAAGCAGTAAAAGAGGGGAATAGGGCTGATTCTCCAGAAATGAGGTGGGCTGAGCTAACTACAGGGAGGAAATGGGAAAAGAGCTGTTACCTTGTGGGAAATTGCAGCCAATGTCATAAAACAAAATGTGTATGGACTGTTGTGTGGAAAATGACTTTGCTCTGCAAACTCTCACCCAACTCACAATTTAAAAAGAAAGAAAAGAGGAGGAAAAGCAAAGATAATTTAGAAAAATATGGAGAAAAAAATAGGTTAAGTATACTTAACTTCTTAATGACTAAATAAACAGCTAGGGGTCGAGATTTAGTAATGTGTGATTTTGTGAAGTATGTGTTTTAGTTGACACAGATTTACAATTCACCATAAGTACATTAAAGAGGAAAAGGAAATGAATTAAGTATAATGAGTTTTTCACTAATGAAAAACTCTGAAGAGAGTATAATCTGTGGTTGATGCGTCCTTGATAATTATCTCTGAGCAGCCTGAAGTAAAAAGGGAGGAAATCAGATGAGGTACCCAAGGTTTGCCGAATGCCACCTGTGCTAATCAATGTGGAGTGTGTAGAACTGAGGCTCACAGGAGTTAAGTAACTTCCTTACAATGACAAAACTAGTAAGTGGCAGAGCTGAGATTAGAAGCCAGAGCTGAAGCCTGGAGCTGCCTGCCCAGGATAGGCAGATGACACAACCTTGCCTGCTGAAAGCAAAGAGGACTTGAAGCACTTACTGACAAAGATCAAAGACTACAGCCTTCAATTTGGATTGCACCTCAACCTAAAGAAAACAAAAATCCTCACAACTGGACCAATAAGCAACATCATTATAAATGGAGAAAAGATTGAAGTTGTCAGGATTTCATTTCACTTGGATCCACAATCAATGCCCATGGAAGCAGTAGTCGAGACATCAAAAGATATATTGTATTGCAATATTGTACTGCAAAAGACCTCTTTAAAATGTTAAAAAGCAAAGATGTCACTTTGAGGACTAAGGTTCACTTGACCCAAGCCACGACATCTTCAGTTGCTTCATTTGCACGTGAAACCTGGAGAATGAATGAAGAAGACCGAAGAAGAATGACACCTTTCAATTTTGGTGCTGGAGAAGAAGAGTGAATATACAATGTGCTGCCACAGTGAACAAATCTGTCTTGAGAAAGCACAGCCAGAATGCTCCTTAAAGTGAGGATGGTGAGACTTCATCTACGTAGTTTGGACATATTGTCAGGAGGAACCGGTCTCTGGAGAAGGACATCATGCTCATTAAGTAAAGTACAGGGTCAGCGAAAAAGAGGAAGACCCTCACAGAGATGGATTGACCCTGGCTATGTACAACAATGGATTCAAACATAGCAATAATTGTGAGATGGCGAGGACTAGGCAGTGTTTCATTGTTGTTGTACACAGGGTCACCCTGAGTAAGAACAGACTCAACGGCTTCTAAAAACAACAACATCTCATGTAACCTCAGGAGGCACCCTGATGGCACAGTGGTTAAAGCACTAGGCTGCTAACCTAAAGGTCAGTGGTTCAAATCCACCAGGAACTCCACAAGAGAAAGGTGTGGCAGCCTGCATCCATAAAGATTTACATCCTTGCAAACCTGATGGGACAGTTTCACTCTGTCCTATAGGGTTACTAAGAAGCTCTGGTGGCATAGGGCCTAAGGCATCTGACTACTAACCAGAAGGCTAGCAGTTCAAACCCACCAGCCCCTCCTCAGAAGGAAGATTGGGCAATCTACTTCCATAGAGATACCGCCTCAGAAACCCAAGGAGGGGTCACTATGAGTCGGATCCCAATTGACAACAGTGAATTTGGTTTCTTGGTGTTTGTTTTTTTGTTTTGTTTTGTTTTTTATAGGGTCACTGAGTTATGTTGTTTTTGTGCCCACTATTAAGTTAGGAAAGGAGCTCTGGTAGCATACTTCCTAAGGCACTTGACTGCTAACCAGAAGCCTGGCGGTTCAAACCCACTAGCCACTCCTCGGAAGGAAGGTTGGGCAATCTACTTCCATAGAGATACCGCCTGAGAAACCCAAGGAGGGGTCGCTATGAGTCAGGTCTGACTCGACGGCACATAACAACAACAACAACAACATTAAGTTAGGAGCAAAGGGGCAGTCAAAGGAATGCACAAGACATTGCGTCCAGCCTTGAATGACTAAAAATTTACTGAGGGAAATTTTAGCAATTTCCCAGAGAACCGTGTAGGTCAGTTCTGTGCTAAGTTGTGCAAACTGGAAGGAGAAGGGGGTGCTTCAGAGACAGAACTGCCATGATAGCGATTAACATGGTGTGAGTGGGGTTGCTGTGTGGACTCTTCCCCAGTTCCTGGCAGAGGGAACTGTGTGCCCCACAGTGACTTGACAGGAATGCACAAGTATCCAGGAAGAAATGCCCTGAACAGATTGTTGCGTTCCTCCTTCCATAGCTCTCCTTTGGCTGGCTGCGGGAAGCAGTCCTATTCCTCCACCTGCTGTGAAAGTCTTGATCAAGCTCTCCAGGTCCTTTCTAAATTAATCATTCCCATCTTAGAGGAACAAAGGGACCTAGCTGCCTTCAGTGCAGGAGGCTTCTGGTTTAAATCCTGAAGACTGATCTAAACCAGAGGGTCTTGAGCATTTTGGTCTCAGGACCCCTTTATGCCCGTTCTTAAAAAAATATTGTATTTTTGGTGAAAATACCCACTCAAAGCACACTCCTATTCAACAATTTCTACATGTTTCATTGTTCAGTGACATTGGTTACATTTACCACATTGTGTCAACATTCTCATTTCTCTTCCAATTGTCTCACTCCCATTAACTTAATCTCACTGCCCCCAACTTTCTTACCCATTTAGGGTACTGCTGTCCATTTGGTCTCACACAGATAATTTTTTAAAGAGTGTGGTACTCAAGGGTGACATTCTTTCTTTATTTATTTTTTGAGCTAACAGGCTCTTTAGATTCTCACTGCTGTCGAACCTATTCAATTCATAGCGACCCCTCCTTGGGTTTCTGAGGTGGTATCTCTACAGAGGTAGATTGCCCAGTCTTCCTTCCAAGGAGTAGCTGGTGGGTTTGAACCACCCAGACTGATGCAATGCCTAAGGCATTTGACTGCTAACCAGTGCAATAGTCTCAGAGATTCCACAAGTTTCACTGCATTGAATAAGTCTGGATTCCTTAAGAATTTGAAGTTCTGTTCCCCATTTTCCTCCCTTTCTCCAGGATCCATCTACTATGTCCCTGGTAGAACAGTCAGTAGGGTAGCCAGGTACCATCTAGTTGTTCTGGTCCCAAGGTAGAAGAGGGAGTGGTTCATGCAGACCATTAGTCCTATAGTCTGGTTCCTTCTCTGATTCTTGGGTTTCCTCCTTTCTCTTTTGTGCCAGATGATAGAGACTAATAATTGTATCTCACCAAAACCCACTACTATTCAGTTGATTCCAACTTGTGGCGACCCTGTAGGACAGAACAGAACTGTCCCATAGGGCTTCCAAGGCTATATATCTTTTTTTTTAAGTAATCAAGACCATTTTTTAATAGATTTTATTTTTTAGAGAAGTTTTTAGTTTACAGAAAAATTGTGTAGAAAGTAGAGTTCCCATATAGCTGCTTCCCCACACGGATTTATCCTATTAACTTTTTGCAGTTTTGTGATATTTGCAACAACTGATGAACCAGAAGTGATACATCATTATTAACCAAATTCCATAGCTGACATTAGAGTTCACTCTGTGTCATATAGTCCTATGATTTTTTTTAATTATTTTATCATATCTTACTGTGTTTTAGATGAAAGTTTACACCAATGCTATAAATCTTTATGGAAGCAGACTGCCTCATCTTTCTCCCATGGAGTGGCTGGTGGGTTCAAACCTCCAACCTTTTGGTTAGCAGCTGAATGCTTAAACTGCTGTGCCACCAGAGCTCTTCAGTTCTATCTTAGGGGCCCATTTATGCTCTTAAAAATAATTCAAAACAACAGAGAACTTTTGCTTGTATGGGTTATATCTATCAGTATTCACCATATTAAAACTGAGAAAAATAAAAAAGCATTTATTCATTTTTAAAATAAAAATAAACTTATTACATGTTAGCATAGATAACATTTTTATGAAACATGGCTATATTTTTCCTAAAAAATAAAATTTCATGAAAAATGTAGCACTGTTTTACATTTTTTCATATCTCCTTAATATCTGGCTTAGATGACAGCTGGATTTTCTATCTGCTTATGCACTCAAGGTGATGTAAAACATAGTTTTGGTCACAATTGTTATAATCAAAATACTCGATCATTATTTGCCCTTTTTTAAAAAAAAACCTTTATTGTGATTTGGGTGAAATTGTTTGGCCTTCCTCACTGTGTCGACAGGAACCCTGATAGGAAAAAGCATAGGAAGGTGAAAGTGCTGATGGCTTTGCATGAATCAGAGCAGAGGTTCCAAACTAGATTGGTTGAAAGGGTTTTGGGCACCCTCAGGGATCCATGGACTGCAATTGGAGAACCAATGGTTGAAGTTATTCACCAAGGGAAGCTTTGGAAAGATCTCAGCATTCCCTCGCAGCAGCGAAGAGCATGGCTGAAAAGTTCTGTCTGACTCTGGAAGACGGGCATTTGCATGGAGGTTGATCGTTTTGTTCAGTTTGGTCATTTTTATGTCCTCTTAGTCTTCACTTTGAAGGCTAAGGTGCACCTAATCCAAGCCATGGTATTTTCATTGCTTCATATACGTGTGAAAGCCGGACAATGAATAAGGAAGACCAAAGCAGAGTCAATGCTTTCTAATGGTGGTGTTGGTGAAGAATACCGAAAATACCAGGGACTGCCAGATGAACAAACAAATCTGTCCTGGAAGAAGTGCAGTCGAATGCTCCTTAGAAGCAAGAATAGCCAGACTTTGCCTCATACTTTGGTCACGGTGGTCATGGTGTCAGAAAGGACCAGTCCCCGGAGAAAGACATCATGCTTGGTAAAGTGGAGGGTTAGAGAAAAAGAAGACCCTCAACGAGATGATTGACACAGTGGCCGCAGTGATGGGTTCAATCAGGCACAGCAAGGATTGTGAAGATGGCACGGGACCAGGCAGTGTGTCATTCTGTTGGACACAGGGTCACTGTGAACTGGAGCTGACTGGATGGAAGCCAACAACAACTTAGGCAGACGACTTAATCTCTTTCGGCCTCACTGTCCTGATCTGTAAAGGGAAAGAAGACCTACGACTGGTTCCTCCCCAGGGATTCGGATGTGCTTCTCAGTACATAAGCCTACGTGATTCAACTCTGTGTCCGGGTGGCTGGTCCCACTTGCTCTGGAGTGGCTAATCCTGGAAGTTCCTGCAAACCAGCTACCAGCTGCCTGTCAAGTCGAGTCTGACTCATGGTGACCCCAGAGTAGAACTGCACTCCACACGATAATCAATGGCTGGTTTTTCAGAAGTAGATCACCAGGCCTTTCTTCCAAGGTGCTTCTGGATGGACTTGTGCCTCCAGTCTTTCAGTTAGTGGCTACATGTGCTAACCGTTTGCACCGTCCAGGGACAGGAGTTCCTCAGGGTCCAGCTCACTTAGGTGCTTCTGCATCATTTCCCTGCCCCTAAGCAATCTCCCAACAAGATGAAAATCGCTGACGCTCCCTCGGTGCAATCTGCCCATTGCCCAGGTGGCCTGAAGATGGGGTTAGTGGGCGAGAAGCTGAAGCTCTGGGCAGAGTTGACACCCTCTCAGGGTGGTAGATATACAAGCCCTGTCCTGAACCTCAGATGCAAACCCTTTCGGCATATACCACTTTCTGGTAAAAGAAAACAAGATCTGGGAACTAAACATCTGCAGTGCCTTCACCTCTGCCTGCAGGATTGTAGCGTGGAGGGTGGGGGAGCCTCTGAAGTTTCCCTTCCATGGGTGTGAATATTCTGAGCACCATCTAACCAGGCAGCGGGGAGGGGGAAGAGGGCCCAGCTCAATAAATGTTTGGGCGATGAGATCTCGTTCTTCTCGGGGTTGGCGCACCAAGCGAAAGTCATGATACGCCTTAAGCTAAGTGTCTGTCTTTTATTACCTGCCTAACAGCAGCTGTCAATAATTTTATGAACTGAATTGTTCAGAACAACAATGGGAATGGGGAGGGCCCGGGGCTGGTTTGTCATGGCGATGGAAGAACTGTAAGGCTAGCAACACTGGATTTCTGGAGCCTGTTTCCTACAAGCAGCTACATACAACTTTGTCTCAGTTATTTAGTGCTGCCTAACAGAGTGCTAACCAGAAGCCTAGCGGTTCAAACCCACCAGCCACTCCTCGGAAGGAAGGTTGAGCAATCTACTTCCATAGTGATACCACCTTGGAAACCCAAGGAGTGATCCCTATGTGTCGGATCTGACTCAACAGCAGTGTGTCTGGTTTTTTTGGAACAGAGATACTTCAGTATTTGAAGTGTTCCATTAGGCAGCAATAAATAATACTGAAAGCACTAAAGAATACTTAAAGTACCATGGACTGCCAAAAGGACTAACAAATCTGTCCTGGAAGAAGTGTAGCCAGAATGCTTCTTGGAAGAGAGAATGACTAAACTTTGTCTCACCTACTTTGGTCATGTTGTCAGAAGGGACCATTCCCTGGAGAAGGATATCATACTTGGTAAAGTGGAGGGTCAATGAAAAATGGGAAGGCCATCAACAAGATGGATTGACACAGTGGCTGTAACGTTGGGCTCAGGTATAGCAAGGATCATGAGGCTGGCACAGGACTGGGCAGTGTTCTGTTCTATTGTACATAGGGTCACTATGAGTCAGAGCCGACTCGATGGCACCTAACAACAACAACAGAGATACCACAAGTGGGCAACTTTAAGAACATACATTTATTTTCTCACAGTTCTGGAGTCCCGAGCAGACTGTCAGCCTTACTGGTTCCTTCTGAGAGCCTCTCTCCTAGTTCTGCTGTCTGCTGAGATCCTTGGCATTCCTTCCTTGTAGATGATACTCACATCCTTCATCGTCCCCTGTGTGTTCATCTCTGAGTCTCTTCTGGTGTTTTTATAATTCAGAAGTGATTAGGTTTATGATGCACTCTACATTAGTAGAGTGGATCAATTAATTGGTTATATAACATTAGATTAGTATGGAAGATCATTACATTACATGTAAGGTAATTACATTAGATTACATTATAGAAGGCAGTGAACTCTCCCCAAGATCATCAGATCTAACCACCCATAACAATATTGTGACAGCAACTAGACTAGTATTTGGCCAAGCAACTGGGAACCAAAGCCTAGCCAAGCTGATGCATAAAACTAATCATCACACATTTCAAAACTAATGAACAGATTGCTTATGCATTCACCAATTTATTCTATTACTGATTCAAGAAGGATTTCTTAAAACACACATCAAAAGAGCTGAAAGGACCTTGGAGCTGTGCTGTTCCTGCTTCTGTTTGCCTCAGACCCACTCGGCACCCTATTTCGCTCTATATCACTGGGGCTGAATCCTGGAGACTGTGTTTTCCTGGCTCCCATGACCACTGGCTTCCCGCTGCATTTGGCCAAAGGAGGCAGGAGATTGGAGGGTGAGAGGAAGGGAGAAGCCAGCTCAGGTGGCATTCCTAGTAGTGGCCACAACCCTGTAACTCAGGTCCCACTAAACATTTGAAAATGGGTTTTGAGCTCCTGGTTAGACCCTGACTGATACAGAGATGAGTTATTTTACTGATTGTGGAACTAAGACCTAGACAAGAAGTTAACGTTAAAAAAAAAATTATAGGACTTAGGGGACACTGAGCTTCTGTTAAGGGTGACAGTATAATTTGGGAACAGATAAGAGTGATGGTAATAAATAATAATAATAATAATAAATGCCACTAAACTGTATTTTTGAAGACTGTTGAAAGGTCAAATATTTTGTTACATATATATTTACTACAATAAAAATATCATAGAAATTATCTACCACATGTAAAGCACTGTGTTAGTCACTATGTATGAGATTTCAATTCCTAGGCCCTTCCTCATCCAATAAGGGGGATGAAGTGTCTGTACAAATAAGTACTGGACAGTGCGTGCTAAGTGTCACTAACAGTCACACCAATTATAGGGATTTAGAGGGGCTTCAAGATGAGCTCATGAGCAACTTCAGGATGAGCTTATGGGGAGCTTAGAAGGTGAATCAGACTGAAGAAATACAAGGCAAGATTTTGGCAGGTAAGGTGGTATGTGCCCGAGTTGGGGGAAGGGATTCACAGATCATTCCAGGCAAAAGGGTAACACAAAGGTCAAAGCTGCAGGTCCTCACAAACGTATACTAGGACAATAGGAAGCCACTGGGGCCATGCCAGGGAAACTGAGGCTGACCTAGGCAAATCAGGAGCTAGGCGTACAGTCCCAAGCTATGAGCTGGGCCCAGGTTGGGCAAGGTCTTCCATCCCAGACTGAAGAGCTTGGACCTCAGCTCCAATTCATTGGGAAGCAGATAAAAGCTGCCATTTAGGGAGAGATGGAAAACCATTCTGTAAGATGCTCACAGGTTTTCCCACAGCACGCAAGGGGTGAGGAGGTGACACCTGCTCTCAGGTCTGATGTGGCCCGTGGCCTCTGGTTGAGCAGGATCACCCCATTCCCCCATGCCCTGTGGGTTCTCAAGTCATCCATTAACAAATAGATCATGTCTTCTTAAGCACCTACAACTCTATGCCCAGTATACTGCTTGGGACTTGAGAAAGAGAACAGGAAATTAGCCATATGAGACCCACTTCCTTCCCTAGGGGAGCTGCCTCTTTTGCTGAGAGAGAAGGCTAAACAGGGAGCAGAATGTGGTTTACAAAACTGAGTGCCGTCAAATTACAACAGGCACCATTGAGGCAGTGAGTGCTTCTGGTAAATAGGAGGGGTGAGGTTAGGGCACCAAGAACTTCAGGGAAGAGGGCCAGGGGCGTGAAACTTGAGCCCAGTTTGTAAGGACTAAACTTCGGCTGGGTGGGAGAGCAGGGAGGGCATTCCAGGCAGCTGTACGGAGCGGGACTGAGCAGATCACGTGAAAGGGACAGAAATGAGCTGCCATGGGGAAGAGCAGAGGTAGAGCTGGAGGCGGTGAGGTCCCTGGTGGTAGGATTCATGGCGGGACCTTCTGAGTGGAAAGCAGTGTCCTATTCTGGGCAGATTGCAAAGTGAATGTGACATAGTGGTTAGATCGGACAAACTACTAAACTACTCGCTACATCAGAATTTTGCTAATAAAAATAAAAACCACTGCCATCGAGGTCGATTCCAATGCATAGCGACCCTATGGGCAGAGTAGAACTGGCCCCATAGAGTTTCCAAGGCTGTAATCTTCACAGAAGCAGACTGCTGCATCTTTTCCGCACAGCGTGGTTGGCAGGTTTGAACTGTCACCTTTAGGCTAGCAGCCAAGCACTTAACCACTGCACCACCAGGGCTCCTTCCTATGAGGATTAAAACCAGTCTTTTAAGAAAATAGTTGCTGTCGCTTCTGGCTCATGGTGACTCCATGTGTTTCAGAGAACTGCTCCCCGGAGCATTTTCATGGCTGTTACCTTTTGGAAGCAGACCGAGAGGTCTTTCTTCAGAGATGCCTCGAGGTGGGTTTGAACCACCAACATCCCACTTAGTAGCCAAGCATGTAACCGTTTACTCCACCCAAGATCTGAGCTCTGAGGATGAAGTCATTTGATCTGGGTAAAGTGCTTGAAGTAGGGCCTGACACCCAGCAGGCACTAAGTCAATTGTTCTCAACCTTGGCTGGACTTAAGAATCGCTCCAACACTTTTACAAAACAGCAATGTCGTGGTAGAACCCCCACACTCACCCCTGTGGCTCAACTTTCAGCCAAGTAACAGGCCCATTAGGGTGAACATGAATGCCAGGTATTCACTGCTTTGAAAAACCAACCATACGGGATACAAAGGGCAGCGATTGCCCAGGGAGAAAGCTCAGAAGGCAGGAAGAGATAGGAAAGGAAGTGGGAAGAGTGCTGTTAGAATATGGGGATTGTTATTGATGTCATGAATCCAGAAGTATATGAATTGTTGAATAGAAAAGCTTTCACCCGAGTCACAATGAAACAAAAAAATAACAATTGAATAAAAAATAGCAATTCCAGGGCCCTGTCAAAAAAATCATTATATCAGAATCTCAGGACTGAGTCCTTAGTTTTGTAAGCTTCTTTGTGATTCTCAAGGAGCTCTGGTTGCACAATGCCTAAGGCATTTGATTGCTAATCAGAAGGTTGGTGGTTCAAACCCCGTGGAAGGAAGATGGGCAGCAATCTATTTCCAGAAAGATATACCACCTTGGAAACCCAATGGGGGACTCTGAGAGTCAGAACTGACTCGATGGCTGTGGGTTTGGTTTTGGGGTGATGCTGAGAGGCAGCAGAGCGCAGAAGCATTGAGCTAAGTTAACTGTTATGTTAGCTCGTGTCCTAGTCGAGCAGGTCAAGAGCAGTAAAGCCCTTATTAGAGGAAGGATCTGTTCCCTCTGATTCCTGGGGAGCAATTTCCTGTTTGACACTTAAACGGTGAGCCTCTGACAGCTTACTGAGCCTCTGGGAGCAGTGCAGCTTAACCAGAGATTCTTTGAACAGGAAATGAGCAAACTGACTTCTGAAAGGAAAAAAAATCCTGTGGCATGATTACCATTGGGCTTAATTAACAGACCACTGATGAGTCTTTTTTTCTTTTCTTTTCTTTTAAAATACATTGTATTGAAATGTAATTTATGTACAGTGAAATACACAAAACTAAAGTGACATAGTTCAAGAGAGCTGGAAAAAACCCCCACCCCTACCACCCTCTGGGTCATTAAGCTAACAGAATGCCCCAGAATAACTCAGAAATCTCAAAGGATAGTGTGACTACATATATACATATATTGTTGTTGTTGTTGTGTGCTGTCAAGTCGGCCCGACTCATGGCGACCCCTCCTTGGGTTTCCGAGGCGGTATCACTATGGAAGTAGATTGCCCAACCTTTCTTAGTGGCTGGTGGGTATACATATATATATACCAAAAAAACACAAACTCACTGCTGTCAAGTCAGATCCGACTCACAGCAACCCCTCCTTGGGTTTCCAAGGCAGTATCTCTACAGAAGTAGATTGCCCAGTCTTCCTTCCCAGGAGTGGGTGGGTTTGAACTGATGGCCTTCTGGTTAGCAGTCCAGAGGAGGACTAAGAACAGTGCACCATTAGACCACAGCATGAGGGATCCAGAGCTCCTTACAAAGCAAGTGAGCTAGGAATTTGGAGGGTCTAAAACTGCTAACTCATCAAACATTCAGAACACCTGAAACCAAAGTCTTGACTTTCTTACCCAGGCCTGCTTTTCCCCATTAAAAACCAGTTGCCGTTGAGTCAACTCTGACTCAGGGCGACCCCATGTGTTTCAGAGTAGAACTGTGCTCCATGGGGTTTTCAGCGGCTGACTGTTTGGAAATAGATCACGAGCCCCTTCATCCAAGGTGCCTCTGGCTGGGCTGGAACCCCCAACCTTCCCATCAGCAGCCAAGCACGTGAATGTGAGCATCACCCAGGGATGCTGCTATGCCATCCTCATCTCAAAAAATTGCAGTTCCATTCTTTCAGTTGCTCATCCTGGAGTCCATCCTTCCCTCCCAACCCATATCTAATCCAACAGGAAGTCCGGTCAAATACATCCACTTTTTGCCACCTCCTCCAGGACCATCCTCGGAAGGAAGATTGGGCAGTATCTCTACTGCCTCAGAAACCCAAGGAGGGGTCACTGTGAGTTGAATCAACTCAACGGTAGTGAGTTTGGTTTGGTTTTTCGCCAGGACCGTCCTAGATGCAGCCACCATCCTTGTTAGAATGACCGCAACTGCTGCGTGCCTGTCTCCCCAGCTGTGCCTACAGATGCTACATCCTCAACACTGCTCTTTTACTGCAACACCCAGCACTCCTTTTTTTCCCCTGGTGTTCTCTCCCCTCCCCACCACTGTTGTTGTTTTTAGGTGCCGTCAAGTCAGTTCCAACTCATGGTGACCCTGTATACAACAGAAAGAAATGTTGCCTGGACCTGCACCATCCTCACAGTCATTCTATGCTTGAGCCCATTATTGCAGCCACTGTGTCAGTCCACCTCATCTAGGCTCTTCCACTTTCTCGCCGACCCTCTCCCAAGCATGTTCTTCTCCAGGGAGCACTACTCTTATGGAAAACTTCTTGTAACACTACTCAATAATGAAAATTATTGGTATATACAACAGCATGGATGGATCTCAAGATACTTATGCTGAGTGACAGAAGCCACCTGAGAGTATGCAACCAATGGTCACATTTATATGAAATTCTAGAAAGTATAAAGTAATCCATAGTGACAGAAAGCAGGTCCATTGTTGCTTGAGGATGGGTGGGCAAGGAGGGAGAGGAAGGAGAGATTGTAAATGGCCAGGAGGAGTCTTTTGAAGGGGGTAGATGTGTTCACTGTTTTGATTGTGGAGATGGTTTCATGGGTGTATACTATGTCAAAACTTATTAAATTGAACAATTGAGTAAATATGTGTGGTGCACTGTATGTCATAGCTTGTGTGTACCTCCACACATCTGTTTCAAAATGCACTCACTGCCATGGAGTCGCATCTGACTCATAGCGACCACTCCTTGGGTTTCTGAGGTGGTATCACTATGGAAATATGTTGCCCAACCTTCCTTCTGAGGAGTGGGTGGTGGGTTTGAACTGCCAGCCTTCTGGTTAGCAGTCAAATGCCTTAGGCACCAGAGTTTCTCTGTTTTAAAAGTATATCTATTTATCTATACACATAAATACACATACATATATATACTATGTGCTATATGAAAAAGGAAGGTAAGGAAGATAGGGAGTGCTGGGGAAGGCAGTGCTATTATGTTGCTTTGTTGTTGAAACTACACATAGTAGAACATACACCAGTTCAACAACTTCTACATGTACAGTTGGTGACATTGATCACATTCTTCAACTATGTGCACCCTCCTTTTCTAATTGTTCCTTCCCTCCCCATTAACATACACTCCCTGCCTGCCCACCCCCAAGCTTCCTAGAGAATCTTTGGAGTTGCTGTCAGTTTTATCCCCCGTAGACAGTTCTTTGAACGAGCACAGTGCTCAAGGACATTCTTCATTACATCTACTCCTCACTTACTAACCATCTCGTTATCTGGCATTTTGCATTTACAACCATAGCAAAAAATCTACTATCAGGCAACTATTGGTCTCTCTTTGTCCGGAGCAAAGAAGAGTAAAGAAAATCAAAGACACATGGAAACAGTTGGTCCAAAGGACTAATGGACCATGATAACCTCTGCCTATGGTGACCCTGAGACCAGAAGAACCAGACAGTGCCCAGCTACCAATGCCAACCACTCAGACAGGGATCAAAATTAGAGATCCTGCATAGAATGGGAAAAAAATGTGGAGCAAACTCAAAATCATAAAAATGACCAGGCTTATTGGTCTAATAGAGACTGGTGAGACTCCCAAGAAGATGGCCCTGAGCCACACTTCAGACCTGGAATTGAACTCACTGCTGTGGCTTAACTCAGCCAAATGATAGACAGACCTAGGAGCTGAACCCCTGTCCCAGGGAGATGCACTCCTGAGCACAATTGACCGTAGGAGACCAGAAGGGAAGCATTTGCACAGGCAGAAAGGTAGGGAACCAGGAATGCACAGGCTAGAAGGACACAGGGAAAGGGTAACCACAGCGGGGAGTGGGAAGAGAGGTGTCACACTGTGGGGAATGTAGCCAGTGCCACAAAACAAAACGTGTATGAACTGCTGGATGTAAAATGAATCTGCTCTGCAAAAATTCACCCAAATCACAATAAAAAGTGAAAAATAAAACTACTGTCAGACTATTTTGAACATTAAAAACCTTATGTCTGGCAGTAATGCCAATATGAGAGGTGAGAGTAACACTGGCTGTGACAGTTAAGGTTATATGCCAGCTGGGCTAAGCTATGATTCTCAGTGGTTTGGTAGTTAAGTAATGATGCAATTTCGCAGTTACCTAGTGATGTAATTCGGCAGTTATGTAACGATGTAGTTTGGTAGTTACATAATGATATAGTCACCCTCCATTTTGTGATCTGATATCCATAGTGATATTGCCGTGAAACCTAGGAGTCGGATCAGATCCAACTTGACAGCAGTGAGTAAGTGAGCGAGTTAACAATCTTAATACAAATTGTTCTTGGCATCGTCTGCAGTTTCCACAACACATCAGCATTCTCGTTACCTCCATTCTGTTTGTTCTGTTGCCATTGATCTAGCTTCCCTGTCCCTCTTTGCTTTCTCATCTTTGCTTTTGGGTAAATATTGATAATTTTATTTCCTGTAGTTAAGTGTTTAAGGTAGCACATTACTCTTGAGTGATAATATTGTTTATTTTATAGGCCAATCTAATGTTTGGCTGAAAGGTGACCTCTGGAGTGGTTTCAGTTCCAGGTTAAAAGGTTGTTTTAGGATGATAGTCTCAGGGGTTCCTCCAGTCTCTTATTAGTCCAGTAAGTCTGGGCTTTTTTTTTTTATGAATTTGAGTTTTATTCTGTGTTTTTCTACCATTGTCACCGAGACTTTCTATTGTGTTCATGGTCAGAACAGTCAGTAGTGGTAGCCAGGCACTATCTAGTTCTTTTAATCTCAGGTGTATGTGGACTGTTACTCCTATGGACTAGTTTCTTCCTTGTTCTTTAGCTTCCTTCATTCTCTTTTACTCCAGATGAGTAGAGACCAGTAGTTTCATCTGAGATGGCTGCTTGCAAACTTTTAAGTTCCCAGGTGCTTCTTACCAAACTAGGATGCAGAACATTAACTTTATGTTATGCCAATTGACTAAGTTACCCAAAAAACTATAGTCTTAAGCCTTCAATCCAGTGAACCAATTCCAGGAGCAGTTTGACTATGTCTAGGAAGTCTTCGTAACTGTTTCCCCTGTGTGCCTTATACATCTATGGATATATATGCAGCACACATAAACTTGTATTTATATAAACCAAAAAAATTAATAAACCAAACTCACTGCCATCGAGTCGATTTTATTCATAATGACCCCTCTTTGGGTTTCTGAGGCAGTATCTCTACGGAAGTAGATTGCCCAGTCTTCCTTCCGAGAAGTGGCTGGTGGCTTTGAACCACCAGACTTCTGGTTAGCAGTCAAGTGCCTTAGGCTTCATCTTCCTCCTACAGAGGATTTGGTGGGTTTGAACCATGGACCTTCCATTTAGCAGCCAGATGCCTTACCACTACACCACCAGAGCTCCTGAACCACAGCAGACCAAAAAACCAAACTCACTGCCATCAAGTTAATTCCAACTCATAGCGACCCCAATTGGGTTTCCAAGGCAATAGATCTTTACAGAAGTAGATTGCCCAATTTTCCTTCTGCAAAGTGGCTGGTGGGTTTGAACCACTACAGATCTCTATTAATTAATGGGCCTCTGTCTACGGCCACTGGCCTGGTCCTAGTCTGTCCCTGCACATGGCCAGAGCACTTTCCATATATAGCTTGAGGATCTTGCATGTTTAGGGCAGGATCAGACAAACCACCATATCCAACTCTTGGCTTTATTTGGGGCTCAGTTATACTCTGGAGAGGGTTCTGGGAGGATCCAGAGCAGAACTTAGGATCTGTGAGCAGGGCTTCGGACCCATGAGTAGCACCCAGGATCCGTGAGCAGGACTCAGAACCCATGAGCAGGACCCAGGATCTGTGAGTGGCACTCACAATCTGTGAGCAGGACTCCATATCCATGAGCAGAAGTCAGGGTCCATGAGCAGGACTCAGGATCTGTGAGTGGCACTCACAATCTGTGAGCAGGACTCCATATCCATGAGCGGAAGTCAGGGTCCATGATCAGGACCCAGGATCTGTGAGTGGCACTCACAATCTGTGAGCAAGGCTCCATATCCATGAGTGGAAGTCAGGGTCCATGAGCAGGACCCAGGATCTGTGAGTGGCACTCAGGATCTGTAAGCAGCACTCAGAACCCATAAGTGGAACTCAGGATCCATGAGGAGGACTCAGGCTGAAGGGTGTGAGGTGCTGGGACTCTCCCAATGTTGTGGCATTCAGAAAGAGGGCAACAGGAGTCTTGTGTTCTAGAAGAGGACAAGTCAAAAGCAGGCAGAGAAGAGGCTGAGGTATAAAGCAAATGGCAGTTTACAGACAATTCTACGACGAAACAAGAGGAAGTAGAAGAGGTGAGGCAGGGCAGGAGAGATGTCTAGGCATGATGGGGTGAGGGTGGATGGAACTTTCATGAAATGCCCTCAGCTGAGCCAACAAGTTGGCAGAAAATGGCTGTGAAGGCTGGGCTGTCCCTAAAGACATGTCCCTAAACCATACCTTATTCTTAGTCCTGCCCCGCTCTCTGAAGATCTGGACTCATAAGGTTCCACCTCTGCCCTTCACTAGCTGACTGACTGCTCTTATCAAGTAACTGCCTTATGATATTCTCCTTGAAAGAGGATGTTGGCCAAACTCTGTGATTTCCCCATCAGCAAGACTCCCGGTCTCAGTCCTTCAAAGTGTCTACTATGATTCTGTGATTACAAAGTAAGACTGGACTTCCATTGTCTGAAGAACTTCCCTGATGTCACTGTTCTGCTCTAAGTTCTCAGAAGGTGTTAAATGAGCCTAATGTGTCATCAGTGTACCTTCCCCTGGCTGTCCCAATGTCCTAGGAGGGGCTCTTGGATAAATCTGTCATATGGTTGCTATGAGTCGGCATCAGCTTGATGGCAATGGGTTTGGATTTTTGGGTTTGGTCCCAGACTAGCATCAATTTGCCCTGAAAGGTCAGCACCATGGTTGGAGTAGAATCCCATATCTCAGTCCCTATCCCAGAAAAAGATGAGTGAGCACATGGGAAAACCTGAGTGGGTCACAGCCTGGCTACTGTGATCATTCACTCCGCTGAGACACGTACCTACAAAGTCACAGCTGTAATGTGATGACGGACTGCGGATTTTCAGCTGAGGACCTATTACCCCTGGGACGAAATGGGAGTTTCCTGTCAGACCCTCGGAACGCACTCAAGCGGCACTCCAGGCCTGGCGTGAGGAAAGGCCGTGGTGCATGCCTGCTGGGTTCATTCAGGAAGAATGCATAGGAGCACCCCACCCCAGTGCTGGGAACACAGAGGCCTAGCAGGTGCCAGGAAGTTCTACCAGTCATCCTTAAGACTTATTACACCTACTTAAGCTCACGGGAACACCACGTTCACAAAATGCTTCCCAACCTTGGATGATAGCATTTTCTGTCTTAGCCAAGACATAGCAGGATTCCGTCATCTTTCTTTCTACTCAGTGATTCTGTGATCAAGCATGTTAATTACACTTCAACCTTTAAGAGGGACACAGAAGAGAGGGAGATGCTGCCAAACTAACTACTGTTCTTCTCTTCAAATTACCCTATTTCAGTCAGTTCCCAAATTATAATTTGATGTGGGGAACACGTTTAAAACACCAAATAGTATTTATGGAGTATTCTAAAATCTTTGCATGTCTATTTAATAGACACACCAGTCCTATTAAAATAATAATAATAATATTTTAAAAAAAAAGCTCATTGTCATGGAGTCAATTTGAACTCATAGTAACCCCTATTGGGTTTCCAGGGCTGTGAATCTTTATGGAAGCAGACTGCCTCATTGTTCTTCTGCGGAGTGGCTGATGGGTTTGAACCACCAACCTTTTGGTTAGCAGCCAAATGCCTTAACCACTAAACCACCAGAGCTCCTTAATCCTATTAAGCAGGTACTATTTTTGTCCCCATTTCATTATCCCATTACCCTAGGAGACACATAGAGATTAAGTAACTTGCCCAAGATGATACAGCTTGGGAAAGGCAGATCTGGGGTTTTAGTTAGTGCCTAAGGCACTTGACTGCTAACCAGAGGGCTGGTGGTTCAAACCCACCAGCCACTCCTTGGAAGGAAGATGGGGCAATCTACTTCCGTAGTGATACTGCCTTGGAAACCCAAGGAGGGGTCGCTATGAGTCGGATCTGACTCCACGGCAGTGATTGCGTTTGCATTTTGCATTTTGGTTTCACATTGCCAAGGAAAAAATGAGACAATATTATAGCAATGAACTTTTAATCTTTGAAAGGCATCTGCACACCACACAATTCATTTTCCTAACTGGCATTTAGCATAGTGGTGTAAGTCTGCAAATGGTTAACATGCTCAGCTGCTAATTGGAAGGCTGGAGGTTCAAGTCCATTCAGATACACCTCGAAAGGAAGCCTTGGTGATTGACTTCCAAAACTTCAGCCATTGAGAATGCTGTGGAGCTCAGTTCTCTGACACACATGAGGTCCCCAAGAGTTGGAATCGACTCAATGATTTTTTTTTTTTTTTTTTTTGCAAATGGGTGTTTAGGATGTGAAGCATTTTTCATCTCAGGCAACACAGTGGAATCACCAGGGATTCTGATTTCATCAGTCAAAGTTGAAGACCAAACATTAGTGGTTTTTAAAAGCCCACCTGGCAATGCTAATGTATATACAGATCAGAAGAGCTGGTATAAAAAGTCAGGATTTTCAAAGACTGTTAGAACCCAGAATATTTACTCCTAAGCCACAAAATGCCATTGTATCTATTATTATATTGCCCTGAAGATGGGGCAATCTACTTCCGTAGTGATACTGCCTCAGAAACCCAAGGTAGGGTCGCTATGAGTTGGGTCCGACTTGACGGTACATAACAACAACAACAATAATCATTCTTTGCATTGAGATGAAATGCTTTTCCCCAGCAGACGGGCTACTTTTCAAAACAACTGGCTTGAAAAGAGTAGATTCTGTCATGTTAAATCTTTAACTTTTTAGTAAATTACTGCTTTGCTGGACCTCCGGGCAGAGAATGGTGGCTCTCTGCCTAGCCCACAGTAGCCAGTTTCCTTCCTAACTCTCCTCCCGGCGTTGGATCCTTTGCCTTCCAACCCCACCCCACCCCCCAACCCTGGGCTTCATCATGGCCTCATTCCCCCATTCCCTGACACCCTATAAACATTAGTTTTGCCTACTTTCCTACCCTGTATAAACAACAAGCAATAATAGCAGATCTCAATCCTTAAACAGCATTCCATGAGTGAAACAAAACATATTAAGCTTCTCTTCTGGCTAAAAAGTGAATCCACTATTTTGGTTTAATGTGAGGCTACAATTAAACGAGAACTATGTATTGAGTGCTCAGAAGGAGGAAGGGAAGAGTGGGAAACATAGAAAGATGTAGTGTGTAGATCCTCAAGGCTCTTACAGCCCAGGCCAGAGATCAGCAAACTACAGCCCATAATCTAGCCAAATCCAGTTCCCCATCTGTTTTTGTAAATAAAGTTTTATAGGAACACAACCACATTCATTTATTTACGTAGTGTCTATGGCCGCTTTTGCACTACAGCAGCAGAATTGAGGAATTGTGACAGAGACCCTGCGAAGCCTAAAATATTTACTCCCTAGCCCTTTAAAGCAAGGATCTCCAGTGGTGTAGTGCCTAAGGCAGTTGACTGCTAACCAGAAGGTTGGCAATTCAAACCCACCAGCCACACTCTCCATGGAAGGAAGATGGGGCAATCTACTTCCATAAAGATTTGGCACCTTTGTTTGAG